>NC_090933.1:987790936-988122857 GCF_040938575.1 Ambystoma mexicanum
AACATTTCCAATTCACCTTAGCTTACTTTTCCTCTTTTATAAACATACGAAATCTGGCAGCAGGGCGCGTCCAACTTGTGTTATTCTTATCCATTGCTGCATCTGCCTAAGGTAAATTGCCCTGACATCACTAAATCATATGCCCCGCCCCTGAGCCTCACATCACCAAACCTAGTGATATTCTACACCTTTCTCGGTGACGTTCCTCGTCAGCATAGCCAAACACACCCATAATCACCTACGTGACGTGATGCAGAACCCGAAAATCAACACACATTGACTCACAACACAGCACATCACAATTCAAAATATTAAACCGTACTTTAAAAGAAACCAACAACACTGTACAATTTGTAAAGTACTTTTATTTCACAATAAACGCTCCGAGAACATCCAACTATTGCCATATTCAATCAAATTGCAAATTTGTTTCTTCGCTCGCGATCCAAAATGTTTATTGTGAGGCACGCGTTTTCTTTTGCGTACACAAGGTGTTCGTTTTCAGTAAAAGAAGTGCTTGGGTCGCACAGTGAATTCTAGGGCTTCTGCAAAAACTTGGGGCTAGACCACCGTAAAGGATGTTATGTTACTCCTAATGGCTAGTACAGCGTAAGGGCATATGGGCCCTGGGAGATCCTCCCAAAAAAGAGTCACAGTGATCTAGGCGTTGACAACTATGTTCAGCTGCCGATTGAAGAAGCCGTCGGTTGGCATCTGGAATCTATGACAATCGCAGAAAGGCAGAATGTATCTGTTTCGAAAGCATAACAGAAAATGTCTCAATACCCTAACTTTATTACAATTTATCTATTGACTTATTAATTTGGCATAGAGTTTAAAGTAACGATTAGCACAGACATCAAACAATCTCAACAAAGAGAAAACAACGTGGAAAGTGATACACAATTCCATATGGTCATACATGACATTTTAATGAAATATTAGCGTTGAACCTGGGTGAACCGAGTGGTGGTCTACATGCACCTTGATGCTGCACTCCCCATAACCACATTAAAAAAACAACCACACACAAAGATTGTACTTGTGTTTCATTGCAATAAGACACACAGAACAGACAAATAGAATGTAACTCAAAAATGATCTGCAGATAATAATAAGTTAATGCTCGTTCCAGTATACAATCGTTGAAAATCAAACTTACATTATATTCCCCATTTCCATTCTCTTGACGTGTCAGACCGTAACGCTCACTTCGTTCGCACCAACGATACTTCATAAACTGAATTTACATTTTCCTTGCACACTTTTGGAATGCATAACCTTATCATATCTTCATTATTACAAACCTCCTCTCTTTGAATTCCTTTCGGAATGGTCCCTTTCTCTCAAGGTCAAATAACAATTGAACCTGATACTGTGTGTACATGTTCCTTAGCTCGCAACCAAAAATTCAAAGCTGGTGACCTTCACTCAGAATCAAAATACATTCTCACTTTTTCAATAACTGCCTCACTGCGTCCATGAGAACTCTTATTCTCATCCACGTCCATCAGGCACTGCAGGTGGTTGCCTGAGATGCCAGACTCTAGGGGGTGCCAGTCTGACTCCATTATTATTTTAATTACATTTTAACACAGACACATTAGTCCTTTATTTGCCGCGCTCTGGGTGTACCACCAGCACATCAATTTATAAACATCAAGCGTTTTAATTAAGAGTGTAAAATAACCCGAAATTTCTTTTATTTAATATTAATAAAGATTGGGCAACCAATATAAACAATATAGAGTAAAGGGCATTCAGAATGTAGTATTACTCTGTAATACCACAAGATAAAGCTGTGGTTGTAGACTCCAGAAGCAACAATCTATATTTACAAGTCCACAATTCCATGATATGATTATACATCTCCATCCCTTGAATGCCAAAATGCATTCTCTTTTGCCTGTACTTTAGGCACATATTGTGGAACACCTCCGAATGTACTGTGTGACTTTCGCGACAACAAAACACCAGTTTGTTGCTTCTTGCAGCCATATCCCATCCCATCCTCATCAACCCTCACCTCCCCAGAGATTATTTGATAAGTTTAACAAGTGCAATATTGTGTTTTTTAATATGTTTTTGCCGCGATGTCCGCGGACACCAAACACGGATCCAAGATGGCGGGCGCATCGGAACAATCTGACGCACTTCACACTCTTCACCATCCAATCAGCGAACGCATCACGTGTCCGCGGACATGACATGAGCCGATTAGCCAATCGGTGTCCTGTCTGTGGAGTAAACAGGGAAGTGTGTCCGCGGAGCAGACATAGATATCACTCATTTTTTTAGACCTACTTTTTGATCATTTTATAAAAAACTACTGGACGGATTTTCACCAAATTTACAAAAGCATGCTTTCGGGACCAAGCTGCTGCTCCTGCTGCAAATTTGGTGAAAATCCGTCCAGCGGGTTGGGCTGTAGGCATGCGCAAAGTTTTTTCCCCATTCACTCCATGGTAAAAAAGAAATGTTGGGGCCCCCCTATAAGTTTGCCCCCCCCGGGCCAAACCTCAACAAACTTCACAAAACAATTCAGAGTGGGCCATATACTTTTTTTTTGCAAAGTTTGGTGAGGATTCATCCAGGGAGAGCGAAGTTATAAACTGCCCAAAAAGTGTTCTTCCTATGGGATAAGCAACTTAACCATAACTACACAACCACTACCATGGCTGTGTAATATATATATACTTTAATCAGACATACCATATGCAAGAAACTGAACTAGGAAACCCTGTACAAAAACCCACTCCTGTGGAAAGAACTGAAATAGATTGAAGAATGTAACACCCATGGTATGAGTACAGGGATGATAGGCATATTATTAACCTCAAAAAGGATATGTCTACGGGTGAAGCAAGGTGCAAAAGGATCCCTCAGCATCGATGGTGCTGAGTTTGGCTTCAACAGCAGGCAAAATAATTTTGAGACAGCGGACAGGGAGCCTTAGCAGACCTGGTGCTCGAGATGCTGTGAGATCCAATTCAGGGTCTCAAGGACCGGATAAATCCTTTCAGAGTTTGCTTGTCCAGTTCTGGGAGATTATGGTGAAGAACGGCAGGTCTTGGTTCACAAAATTGACAACCCCAATGTGCAGTCGGAGTGGGTATGGGGTAGAGGTCTTCTCTGCTTTGGACTACTCCTCCTTCACCTCAGTGGTTGAGGGCTTTGGAAGTGCAACTCTCTGAAAAGAGGTCCAATGAATCCATCTCAAGTGTTTGTCCAGAGTGAATCAAAGAAATGGTGTGAGACCCCTTATTTTAAAGGTACATTTCTACAGCTGATTGGACATAAGCTAGTCTGCCTTAGTAGTCTAATTCCTGTTCTTAAAACAAGTGCAAATGGATTACTGGATTAGTGAATCGTGCTGGGCTAAACTGATTTCTATGGTCCATATTGGTTGCTCAATTGACTACAGCATTCAGTGCTGGATTGTAACAATACTGTATTCATTCAAAATCAATGAGCGCATAACATCTTGCAGCCGGCATGCGTTTCGACCACAGGTCGTCTTCAGGCTGCTAAATAGAACATTATTATTGAGTCATTTTGTCACAGAGCATATTTATGTGTTGATTTTGTCAAAATAAAAGATTTCAGAAAGTAAACTAAAGTAAAAAAAATAAGATAAGATGGACAAGCCATTTATTGTTTACATACCATTTTTGAAACAGTCCAGCAGGGTTGGCGAATACAAACAACAGACAGCGAAAAAAGAACAGAAAGTATTTTCTACAATTTGGTTTGTAAAGCAGAACATCAAATTCTTATGTTACGTGATGTTGATCTCAACTCATATCAACTATCCATTTTTGCAGATTAGTACAGCACAGTGCATCGTAAACATATCCCCATTTCAGACAATTCTCAGCCAGTAGGGTCTTATCTTCTTAACCGTGATTCTCTTGGAATAAAATAAACATTTTTGGATGAGACTGGTTAGTGTGTCAGTTATTGAAGAGTGAAGTGGTTGAAGTGATCCCCATACCGTGTCTTGTGATGTCCCTGACATATCATATTTGTGAATGTGAGACAATGATGTGCGCATCTTCCCCTTGTTGAAAGGGCGAGAAATAATAAAACGTAACCCACCAACAGTTAATGTATTCGATTGTCTAATGATGGCAATAAAAAGAAGGTATATAATTAATATTAATTATAAATGATTGTCTTATTCCTGGGTACAACGTGCCTAGATGGTGAGTGTAGATATAGAACAAAGGTGACTCACCCTTAGCAGCAAGCAAAAGTTGCTAAATGTATGCTTGATTAAGTGTTCTTGTCTGGGTAGAAAACATGTTTCATTGAATTTCCTATTTGTTGACCTGAAAGAAGTAATGGACTGGATCAGTCCAGGGCATGATATGTCTCTGCTAGTCTCTGTACTTCTCTATGAAGACACCTGTTAAGTGTGATAAAGCATGTGCAGCCATTTCCCATATCTGTGTGGTTTGCTAAATAGATAAGATGAACGATCGCAAAGGCGAATCGAAGTAATAGTTCCTAGTTCTGTTACATGAATTGAATACAATAGTAATGGCAAAACTGTCTCACCTTATTAGGTACAATCTATTGTGCAAAAGGTTGGCCCCGGTGCCGCGCTGGTGTATCCCAGCATGTGGATGCCATATAAATGTATGTTGTTTGGGTTAAGCTATGCGTGACATGTCTGCGGATTGACTGTTGTCTATAGGGACAAGTATTTTTGTGTATTATTTAACTGCACTCTGAGTATGTGTCGATAAACACAGCTCGCATTACAATGCATATTTCTCGGTACCTGCCAAAATAGTTACTATTTACAAATATATGTGAGATAAGCATATCAATGACAGGCACTACCAAGCAAGCCGTATTAATCAACACGTACTCAGACTGCAGTTAAATAATATACAAAGATACTTGTCCCGTTAGGCTGGAGTCAATCCACACAAAAACATGTATGTCTGCAATGTACCTTTGCATTCCAGGTTACTTGACCAACTATTCTTACATGCACCTTGCCAGTGTACACCAAGAAGGCCCAATTCACTGCAGTTAGCCACTAAGCATTAATTACTATGACTACGCTGGACATAACATGTCATGCATATCTTAACACAAACAACATATCGTCCGCACACATGATCGCTCCACATTCATGGATATGATACGTCAGGGACATCACAGGACACAGTATGGGGACTTCACTCCCCATACCTCAACCACTACACTCCTCAATAACTGACACACTAACCAGTCTCATCCAGAAAATGTTATATTATTCCAAGAGAATCACGTTTAAGAGGAGAAGAGCCGACTGGCTGAGAATTGCCTGTAATGGGGATGTGTGTACGATGCACTGTGCTGTACTAATCCACAACAATGGATAGTTGATAGGTTAACGAGTTGAGATTAACATTAATGAAGATGAGAATTTGATGTTCTGCTTTCCAAACCAAATTGTTGCAAATACTTTCTGTTCTTTGTTCACTGTCTGTTGTTTGTTTGCACCAACCCTGCTGGACTTTTTCAAACATGATATGTAACCATTAAATAGCTTGTCCATCTTATCTGATTTTATTGTACTTTATTTTACTTTATTTTACTTTTTGAAATCTTTTATTTTGCCAAAATCAACATGTAAATATTCTCTGTGACAAAATTACTCAACACTAATGTTCTATTTGGCATCCTTGAGGATGACCTATGGTCAAAACATGTGTCGACTGCAAGCTGTTTGCCGCTTTTTGATTTTGTATAAATACAGTAGTGTTACGATTCAGCACTGAATGGATGAAGTCAATTGAACAACTACTATGAACCAGTGAAATCAGTTTAGCCCAGTGCAATTCATTAATCCGGTAAGTAGTTTCCTTTGTCAGTCTGTGGAGGTTACGGGTTGAGTCTACAGGTCTTAGTGATACTGCGGACTAAGGATAGATAACCCGTAAATTAACTTTGAGAGTCTGCATGGAACCTTTAGCGTTTCTACTCAACTGAGTCAGTTTATCCAAGCATACACGCCAGGTGGCGTGCACACGCTATAGTCTAGTTACAATAGCAGATTATCTACTTAAAAGAGAAGAGGAACGAGCTGCTCCATTTCCTCCAAGAGGTAGCACCAGCAATGCATTCTGGAATGCCTCCAACAGGACAGAAACCCTCAGTCTGTAATGTTTTAGACTAGACAGATTATCGAAAAAAGAAATCAACAAATGGGAACAGGTGTCTTTGATGAACTTCTTAGAAAATGGCAAGATTCTAAGAGGACAACGCATTTTTATCTTTCCCAACTTCGATAATAAAGACATCCATGATTATGCAGACAAATGGGAAGAGAACCTCAATCAGAACTCCCAAAACATGATAGAATTACTTATAGAACACACCAATACAGAACACTCGAGAGTACAGGAACAAATCACTCAGCTCAAACTTGTAATTACTGACATGCCTAACCCAGAGAGTTCCAGACAGAAGAATTTGAGCAAATTGTATGAAATTCTCAAGATTTACCAAGACAAGATTAAGCTATGCAAATTTTGACAGTATTTCAGAGATTATCGTGATTACCACGAGGATAGGGAATACAACCTTCAGCTTAAATTTGATGACGTGTATCAAAAATCAAGGGAAAGTACTCCCAATACTTCAACAGGAAGCTCAGATGCAGAGTCAAAGGAGGAAACTACAAGTCTCTCTGATGCCAATATTTCAGGTGCCATGGCAAACAATAATACACCCAACAAAGTTTTTTTGAACAAATTTGAAGATACTGGAAAGGCCACAACACAAGTCATATTTTAAGACCCATTGGTCCAAAATGCTAGAACATGGAGCTCAACACAAGCGGCAGGGGGCAGGGGGGCAGGAAGAAGCACAGATGAAGCCATGGGACAACTAGGCAGGGTAGCAAGGTCCAGCTTCAGGAAACAGACAGGGAAATTATGGGCATTGTTCTTGTGATCAATTTATCAAGCAGACAACTCAGTATACATGAGGAGATATTACTAAATAAAGGACTGTCATTTGCTCCTACAACTAGTGTAGATCTCATACATTTTCAAATTGATATATTTAAATATGTCAGGAAATTATTATTTTTTTTAAAAGTGCAACACAAGTGAGAACATATATCCCGCCACCTATAGAGGAAACACTGAGAAACCTTACCATAGGGGATATTGAGAACACGCATCTCTTTCTCTCTTTGGAATCAGAATTAGATCCTCAGGCAGGGGACTTAAATTCAGAGTTGGGGCTGAGAGCAAGCAATTTGCATTTGGACGAATTGAAACCTAAATACAAATTCACCCCGCAATCAACACCTGAGAACCTTATAGACAATTTTCATCAGACAGTCACCAATGCAATTCATCATTATTTGGATATGAAACCCAATAAGAGATCCGAGTTCAACTATAACCTCAGCAAGGATGAGCAATTAGCTCTCAACAGTTTGTCTCAAGATACCAATGTAGTCATAAAGGAAGCAGTCAAAGGTGGCAAGATTGTCATAATGGATACTAATGATTATTTGCAGATGGCCAAGAAACATCTAGAGACTAAAGATTGCTACAAAATCTTACCTGGCAATCCAACAAAAAAATAGTTCAGGATTTACAAACCTTTTTACACAGGTGGCACATTTTGGGGCTCCTCACAGATGAAGAAAAATGCTTTCTCAATACAACAGAGCCAACCATGCCTACCATGTATTTTCTACCTAAGATACACAAGTCATTTGCAACACTACAGAAGGTGAGACCTATAATGAGTGGGATTGTCTGGGCTTCCGAGGACCTATCACATTACCTCGACAATGCCATCAAGGGACATGTGGAGAAGATGCCGTCCTTCATCCAGGACAGCACCCAATTTCTTAAGTGCCTATCTGAAATACATTGCCATGAGGTCTACTTACTTTGCACAATTGATGTAACAGCACTTTACATGTCAATTTAACATGAATTAGCGATATAAGCTATTGAACATGCATAGCAGGATTTTGCAGCTGCACATCATAAACAAGTTAATGTAGATTTCTTGAATTTCACCCTCACACACAATGTCTTTCTCTTAAATGAATGCTATTATGTCCTAACCAAAGGAGTATCCATGGGGGAAAAATACGCACCCTAATTGGTCAATTTGTTCATGGCACAATATGAACAGACACATGCTTTGGTCAACAAAGACTTCTTAGACAATGTCATTTTATGGAAACAGTACATTGATGATATTTTTGTCATCTGGCATGGCACTCAACAGGGCTTTGAATGGTATTTACACTATATAAATAGTAACACCTTTGGTATTGCAATGACAGGCCGCTGCAGTGAGAATAACATTGAGTTCCTTGATTAGACCAAGACTTTTCGCAAGCCCACAGAAGTTGATTCCACATTATATGCAACAAGTTGTTATATGAGATCCACTGTTAACAATATCCCATCAGGAGATTTTTATCGGGCACTATGAAATTGCAGTAAGAAAGAACACTTTGACAGGAGAATGCCAACTCCTCAGCGAAAGATTTAAAGAAAGGGGCTATCCACCAGCCACGTTGAAAAGATCACTAGGCAGGATTAAAACTTTAGATAGATCTGCTATGTTGAAACAAGATTCTGGCAAAACCAAAAACTGCCATTAGACACTTGATATCATCAGACAATTCTCAAAAGATTCCCATGATCTTTACCAAATGGTACACAAACATTGGCACATTTTGAGTATGGATTTAGGCCTCCAGCAGTATCTACCCACTAAACCAAAGTTTGTGTTCACACACGCACCCATGATTAGAACAAACTTGTGCTCATCATTTCTTGACACCAGCAATCGAGCCACCAGTAGTGGCAGCGATTGGCTGAGGACTGTGACAGGTTTCCCCAAATGTGGGACCTGCAGCATGTGCAGGTATGCACATGCAGACAGCGGGCCTCATTACTGGCCCAGCAGTAACCCTGCCGGTGCTACTGGTGGGTTGGCGCCAGACACATAAAAAAATACTGATGCCTGACTTCCCGATGCCACCGCGCTATTACAAGTCTCATAGGATTCTATGGGAGTGGGGACATGGAAGCACTGGCACCATTGTTAACAGTGACGATGCTTCCATGATGGCTTTGCCTACTGTGACTGCTGTGCCTGGCAGCGTCACATCTGTCAGGCACAGCGGCTCTGGCAGGCAAACCCATAGCTTGTCGGTCCGGAAACACGGGTGCCGGTGAGCTTACCGGCACCCTTATTTCCAGACCAGCAAAATCAGTATGAGGCCAAGTAACTTTTTTGTGCAACCAGATGGTTCAAAATGTGCCATTAAAGATTTCATTGATTGCAGGACAACCTATGTAGATTATGCCATAATCTGTGTCTGTAAAAAACTATACATTGGCAGCACAATACGCCATATGAGAATTAGAATTCGAGAACACCTGATCAGTCTTAACAGCCAGTATCCCAAGCTGCCATTGGCTGTACATTGGCAGCAAAATCACCAAATGCATGATAAGAAAGATCTCCAATTTATAGGATTATGAGAGGCCAAACATGGCAAAAGAGGGGGAGATATTGAACTCAAACTTAGGGAAATGGAATCCAACTCATGTTCAATATGTGGTGCACTATGGTGGGCCTCAACTCGGAACATGAGATGCATGTATTTCTGTAATATGAATGTGTTTTATCCTCATTACTATACGTCTAGCATTGCACACATATTTCAAACCTAAAGCAATTGTGTGCATGATTCCAACTGCTATGTTTTATTTTTCAACTCAGCTTTTGATATATACTGTATAAAGTGAATATGACTATGTATTTATTCAGTTAATTATGTTCAACAAACACTATACTATTGTATTTCAATTGCTCTGTGCCAACCTGTCTGTTTTCAACACACTTCATACTATATGGCATATATTGTATCAAGAAAGCATCATAAGGAATATGGGATTAAGCACATAGAGCATCAACATCATCCTGATTTGGGCAGACCGCTAAATGTGCTGTATTCTGCTTATTTTGTATTAGCGTAACTCAGAAAGAAGCTTCTGCTGGGTAATCACTATTATACACATGACTTGAAACTAACCTTTACGTTCATCACCTAAACTTAATGATTATTGTTTTGGCTTTTTAGGACGGAGCACATTGATTCAACTTTACAATGCATATTTCTCTGCATCTGCCAAAACAGTGACTCTGAATATATGTGAATTAAGCATATCAATGACAGGCATCACCACGCGAGCCGTGCTAATTGGCACGTACTCAGGCTGCAGTTAAATAATACACAAAGATGCTTGTCCCTTTAGACTGTAGTCAATCCATGCAAAACTGTATATGTCTGCGACAGACCTTTCATTCCAGGTTACTTGACCAAGTATTCTTACAGGCACCTTGACTTTGTACACCAGGAAGACCCCGATTCCCTGCAGTCACCAAGCATGGGTTACCATGACTATGCTGTATGTAACACGTCACGCGTAGCTTAACTCAAACAACATACATTTATGTGGCTTCTCCATGCAGTGATATACCAGCTCGGCATCCTTTTGCACAATAGATTGTACCTAATAAGGTGTGACAGTTTTCCCATTACTATTGTATTCAATTCATCTAACCGAGCCAGGAACTGTTAGTTTGATTGGCCTTTGCGATCGTGCATCTTATCTATTTAGCAAACCACACGGATATGGGCGATGGCTGCACATGCTTTATCACACTTAACAGGTCTCTTCATAGAGAAGTACAGAGACTAACAAAAGCCATATCATTACCTGGACTGATCCAGTCCATTACTTCTTTCGGGTCAACATATAGGAAATTCAATGAAACATGTTCGCTGCCGGCTACCCAGAAAAGAACGCGTCATTAAGTATACATTTAGCAACTTTTGCTTGCTACTATGGGGGAGTCACCTTTGTTCTATATCTACGCTCACGATCAAGGCACCTTGCGCTCAGCTACAAGACAATCATTTATTGTATACCTTCTTTTTATTGCCATCATTAGTTAATCGAATACATTAACTGTTGGTGAGTTGCATTTTATTATTTCTCGCCCTTTCAACACGGGGAAGACGCGCACATGATCACTGCACATTCCTGAATATGACATGTCCGGGACATCACAGGACGCGGTATGGGGATCACCTCAACCACTTCACTCCTCAATAACTGACACACTAACCAGTCTGATCCCAAAAAAATATATTATTCCAGGAGAATCACGTTTAAGAGGATAAGACCCTACTGGCTGAAAATTGTGTGAAATGGGTATGTGTGTACGATGCACCGTGCTGTACTAATCCACAACAATGGATAGTGGATATAGTAATGAGTTGAGATCAATGTTACTGAACATGAGAATTTGATGTTCTGCTTTCCAAACCAAATTGTTGGGAAATACTTTCTGTTCGTTGTTCGCTGTCTGGTGTTTGTTTTCGCCAACCCTGTTGGACTTCTTCAAACATGGTATGTAACCATTGAATGGCTTGTCCATTTTATGTATTTTTTTTAACTTTATTTTAGTTTTTGACATTTTTTATTTTAACAAAATCAACAGGTAAATATTCTCTGCGACAAAATTACTCAATAATAATATTCTATTTGGCAGCCTTGAAGATGACCTATGGTCAAAACACGTGTCGGCTGTGCTTTTTGATTTTGAATAAATACATATTGTTACAATTCAGAACTGAATGGATGAAGTCAATTGAACTACTATGGACCATTGAAATCACTTTAGCCCAGCGCGATTCACTAATTCATTAATCAGTTTCCTTTGTCAATTTATGGAGGTTATGTGTTGAGCCTCCAGGTATTAGTGACGCTGCGGACTAAGCATAGATAACCCATAAATTAACTTTGAGAGTCTGCGCACAACAATTAGCGTTTCTAAGGAACTGCGTCACTTCATCTTAGAATAAGTATACTTTGCCCGTCTGACATCACACCGAAAGTGCATTGATCTAGAGGAAGTGGAGGGGACATGAAGGCGAGAAAGAGAGAGAGAGAGAGAGAGAGAGAGAGAGAGAGAGAAAGAGAGAGAAAGAGAGAGAGAGAGATAGAGAGGAAGAGGGAACCAGGATGGCGAAAGTATTTGTCCACTGTAGAGTGTGTGCCCACCCACTTCTCTTCTCAGTAGGATCAATGGCCTTTAGAAATGCAGAACCCTAGTGAGGCTACTCCCTTTGAATGGGTGTGCTCCTTTGATGCCTGGGTGCAGGACAGCTTCCTATTGTGCAACTATATCTGGAGATGGGTGTTTCCTACCCCCACAAAAAGATCAAAGAAGATGCATAGCCATTCAGGTTCCTGTCCTGTCATTTTGCAGGCTTAGCCTGTTTGGCCAGAATACTAATCACCCTCCACAGCTGAGCTGGCTCACAGGAGCTGACACATGTGTGATATCAAAGTGAACTTGGCTGGAACGTTCATGAGCAGTGTCATGCACGGTTTATAGTGATAATTTTGAATTACATTATGTCGAAAGTCATAATGTCGAAAAA
Source organism: Ambystoma mexicanum (assembly GCF_040938575.1). Classification (NCBI taxonomy): domain Eukaryota; kingdom Metazoa; phylum Chordata; class Amphibia; order Caudata; family Ambystomatidae; genus Ambystoma; species Ambystoma mexicanum. Next base: position 987,803,442 of record NC_090933.1, read on the forward strand.
AAAGTTGAAAAAAACATTTCGAATTTCTTTTTTTGTTTGTTTTTTGTTTGAAATGGGGGGGTTCTGCCAACCCCCTTTTTTGTATTTTTTTTTTGTTTTATCCCTTTTTTTTACTTGCGGAACCCAAAATAAAAACATGTAAATAAGAAAAGAAAACATTTGAAGAAAATAAAAATCGACATTTTTTTTTCTCGACATTATGACTTTAGACGTAATGTTTTCGACTTTTTCACTGCACACCGTCATGCACCATGCCTTAACCTAAGCATAGCTTATATTTACAGTTTACCTTGCCACTAGACTGGGCTGCTTGTGATCATCATAGTTTTGGTACAGGGTGCACATCTTAAATGCATTCCCTGTGCATCAGAGTCTTGGCTGTCACTCCAGCTGTGAAATTGGAAACTGTGACCTCAGAACCTGCACTGTGCCACAAGTAGAGCTGGCACTGCAAATCAGGATACTGATGCAGCAGGGCACTGAACCATGTTATGCTTTTTGCAAGGAGCATGTGAAATGGAAATCTGATCAGGATATCACCCTTTCAGAGATGGAATTACTTGCATCATTTTAAATTAGCATGAATAAACATCTTTTCCAAACAATTTATTGATTGGATATTTGTAAGGCGCCTATAAAAGAAATGTTGTTTCAAGGCGCCACAAGACAAAAAAGAGGAAGGTGAAAAAGGGAGAAAGATAACAATAACAGTCCTACTAGGTCTTGTGACATTCGGATTGTGCAAGTGCAATAACAAGAAGTGCGAGGGAGAGGGGGGATGTGTTAGTGTGCATCAATGCGATGGGCTTGGCATTCAAGGGAAGTGCAGGGTAAGGAGGGAGAGTGCAAGTAAAAAGCGGGGTTCAAGGAGGGTCGAAGAGGGCCACAGGTGCTAGGTGAGTACTTAGAGGAGGTCAGGAGGGCAAGTGCCAGGGAATTGCAAGGGGTGCAGTGGGTGAGGGTTCACTTGCTAACATCATAGATGGGGGTGGACTAGGTGGGTGGGCCTGGTGCCCTGTAGAACTCAGAGAGAACCAGGCCCCCCGTCACTGCATCAGACAGGACGGATAGCAGGGGAGGGGGTAAGGGAAGGAAGTAGAGAAAAAGGAGGAGCTTCCAGAACTTAAGGAGAACCAGGGTCAAGTCTGAGAGGGGCATGTAGACCATTCCAAAGGACGGCTCCTGCAGAGGAGAAAGATCTAACCTTCACTCTCTGCTTAGAGAAGTGACTGTTCTGCAGATAGTTGGAGATAGTAGAACAGAGGGCTCTAGCAGGGAGATATGTAGGGAATATGAGTTGGAGGTAGCAGGGTCCTAGGCCCCAGAAAGCCTTGTGGATGATGGAAAGAGTCTTGCATTTGATCCTAGCCAGTGGAGAGATTTTAGGGCTGGAGAGATACGGTCCCTGAGCTTGAGGCCAAGGATAAGTCTTGCAGTCCTATTCTGGATTAGTTGGAGGGGGTGAAGGGAGGATAAAGGAAGATTTAGGAAGAGGCATTTGCATTAGTCCAGCCTAAAGAGGACCAGAGCTCTGGAGACATTCACCTTCCCCCAGAAACTCAATGCTCTGGAGACATTGAGTTTCTGGGGGAAGGTGAGGAAAGGGAGAATGCCTCTGAGGAAGTGCTACTGACAGTGGGCCTTCTTGGCAAGATCTGGGATGTGAGCAGAGTAGGAGAGAGAGGAGTCAAAGATGACACCAAGGTGTTTTGCCTCACAAGAGGGTGAGTGGAGGGGACCCACAGAGGGTGGCCAGAGGGTAGGAGAGAAACCGGGAGCTGGGCTCCCAATGAGAAGGATCTCTGTCTTACTGCCATTAAGGCAGAGATCATTGGCAGTACACCATACCTGAATAGCAGTCAGACAGTCAGGGATGAAAGAGGAGGAAGAGGACGCAGTAGAGGGAAGCTTCAAGGAGCGCTGTATGTTGTCTGGATAAAACTGGAAGTGAAGAGAGAAGGAAGAGATCCGGTAGGTGAGAGGGGCAAGATAGATTCTGAAGAGCAACAGTGAGAGGATAGATCCTTGAAGGACACTGCAGGTGGAGAGCGTGATAAGGGAGAGAAAAGGGCCTAGTTGAACCTGGCAGGGGTGGTCAGAGAGGAACGAGGTCCACCAGTCAAGTGCCAGGTCCGTGATACCAAGGGTGTCCCGGAGTCAATTTATCAGGGTGGCATGATTGATTGTGTTGAAGGCAGAGGAGAGTTCCAGGAAGATAAGAACACATGGACAGTTAGACTCGAGATTTGAAAGCAAGTCTTCACAGGTGTTCTGTAGAGCAGTTTCCATGCCTCTGGTTGCTCTGAAGCCAGACTAGTGTTTGGGGAGACAACTGACAGATTCAGTGTGTTGAGATCAGTTTGGAGATGACCAGCTTCTTCAGGAGTTTGCACAGGAAGGGGATAATAGAAATAGGGTGGTAGTTAGCAGGGCAGGAGGGGTCGGCAGAGGGCTTTACGATGAGAGGATACAGAAGGGATTGCTTCAGTGGTAGCGGGAACAAGCCATTGACATAGGAGTGATTACAGAAATCGACGAAGGCTGGGGAAGGCAATGTTGTCCTTGATGGTTCTAGAGGAGCAGGAGAGCACCTATTTGGTGGAGACATTCATAGAACGGACTTGTCTGAAGACCTCATCCGATGCCTCGGCGAAACAGAGGAGAGTAGGAGGGAAGGGACAAGGAGGGCCAATGGAGACTGGAGATCTGGTGAAGGAGACGGAATGGGAGTGGTGGAGAGTGAGGACAGGATTTCCTGAGTTTTGGTTAACAAGTGGGGGGTGGGGGGCAGTGAAGTACAGAGTGTCAGGGATGGCAGGGGAGACATGGAGAATGAAATAAGAGTAGCAAGTTCCTTGCATATTTTAAACAGGTCACCTGTGTTGTTGGTGGCCCTGCAGAAGCAGGCTTTGAAATTGGCCCTCTTTTATGAGTGGTTAGAGAGTCTGTATTGCCTTTGGAGCCAGCGGCAGGCCAGTGTGTTAGAGGATGTGCCTGATGCCCACCACTTCCACTCAGCAACACTACACTTGCATTTCAGAGATGCTAGGTCAGAGTCATACCAGGTGTTTCACTTGGAGGCAGGCTTCATGCAGATCCTCATGAAAGGGGCAAGGCACTCGAAGGCAGTGTAGGTCTAAGTGGGAATGATAGAAGAAGGGACTCATTCAGGGAAGATCAAGGCTCTCTGCCTCTAGACTGTTTAGGTCTGGGCTTGGAGAGAATCTTGTAGCCTTCAGGGAGTTGAGTGTCAAATGCAGTGACAGAGCTGGCAGTGGACCATGTTTCAGTGAGAGCGAGAACAGCAAGGTCAAAGTCTTCAAGAAGGAGACAGATATCAGAGGAGTGTTTGACAGCCAAACGAAAGTTGACGGTAGCAATGGGAAGCTGGTTGCCACCTTAGAAGGTCTTCCAAAGAGGAGTATAGAGATATGGTATGCCGGTCGGTGATGGGGAAGGGGCAAGAGGGGTGGCGGCCAGAGGAGAATCAGGAGAAGGGATGAAGTTGATGAGAGATGGAAGATGCCTATCAGGAAGGAGGAGGTTGGACTGAGAACCCTGGGTCATGACAGTGCCATTCCGATAGACATTAATGATGCAGATGAGAAGCCTTCCACAAGTAATTCCTATCTGGTGCTGCCATTAAAGGGCAACAGAGAGATAAGGGAGAGGACATAGACAATATAGAGAGCACGGAGAAGGATTGACATAGGTGTCAGTGATGAGCAGGCCTGAGTTGGAGACCAGGAGATCTTTCTTAAACGTTTTCCTTCCAGACTTCGAAAGAGAGATAGGATAGGTGATAGAATTGCAGTTAGAGTAAATACGGGAAATGGAGAGCTGCATAAAGGGAGAGGGTTGGGAGATGGGAGGGCAAAGAAAGAGAAGGAGAAACTGCACAAAGCATGAAGAACTCCCCAGAGTGGCCTAGCAGCAAGACAGGTTCAGACAAATCAGGTGGAAGATGTCACCCACGTTGTCGAGTGGGGTATTGCCTGCTCCAGCAACAGAGTAGGATCGCGACAGCTGGGGGAACAGGCAGCATAGAAGCACAGCAGAAGAAGACAAGTCAGGAACACGAGTGCGAAGACCAGCCCAGTGGAGAGAGTCCAGTGGTGAGATCGGCAGGGAGGGTACGAGATTTGACCAATGCCAGATGAAACTGGTGGCCAGTCGGGTCACATAGTGAAAAAAGACCTACATGCAATGCGTGCATCTCTGGCAGTGAGACAGGAAGGGCAAGTCAAAAGCACAGAGATAGAGGATGCACAGATGCCAGACAACCACCTGCCAGCAATGCAGTAGATCGGTCTCCCAGCTTGAATCTCCAGGATGTAGGTCTTGCTGTGGTAAGGCCTCAGCAGTGGTCGGAGATGCCCAGTGGTCCACAGGGGGTGGAGGGTTTAGAAGAATCTATGAGTCTTATGACTGACCTCCACTCAGGCATTTCAAACTGTACAAAGGATCCAACTGTATTACTCCCAATATACAGTCTCGAGGGTTAGATGTCACCGGGGGCGGGGGGATGTCTTACACAGGTTGCAATTCAACTAGGTGTAAAGGATCAAGACCAGTCCAGAAGGAAGAATCTTCTGGTAATGGAGAGCCGCCGCAGGCCTCCTGCCAAGATCTTCATTATGCAGGCAGCCGGATGGCTGATGTGGCTGCCGCCATTGGCACTGATTCAATGGGTCATGGGGCTACAAAGGTGACTTTGACTCAAGCAGCCTGCAAGAAGTGGGGGCAGGTGGAGCCCAGGCCAAGTAATGACCAGACTGGAAATCATGGAGGGGTTGGAGGACCTCTTCAAAATGCCACAACTACGGGCAGACACAGCACAGGAACTGCAGCAGTAGGCAATCCCCGAATTGTAACATGGGGGTGGCAGTTTGCGGTATGGCCTGCCGGAACACCTCATTCAGAGAAACCATGGACTTTCCTGAAATTTGCATAGAGCCTCCACGCGAGTCAGAGACTGTGATCCCTCAGCATCCAAGATGCAGTGATGGCTTCAAGGCCCATCAGAGATGGAGGCAACCGCAGGGTAGAGACCACTGGCACTCAACCTGCAGCTGCGGGGGTACCTGTCTCCATGTGGCCCAGCGGGGCCCACACCACGGCCACTGATCCGCGCCCACTGTTGCTGAGGTCCCTGGGACTGTAGCAGCCCCTCTACAAAATGTCTGTCTCCGATGATGAATAAAGTCGGGCGGCGCATGCAGGCAGGAAATGGGCCTCTGCGCACCTCTACTTGGATGTCTCCCTGATCTTTAGAGGACCCTGGGTCCGGAGCAGCCTTTCTCGGAACAGGTCAGTCTCAGCTGATGAATAATGTGGGGCGGCTCCTCGCAGGCAGGTGGCAAGATGATGCGTGCCGCTATCTAAAAGTCTCGCCAGATTGTGAGAGGGCTCAGTCAGTGGATGCCTTCATAGAAACAACGAGAGCTACACTTCAGAGGCAATCACTCACAGACCCGTCATTCAAGAGGATTAAAAGAATCAGGATGGATCCCATGCGGCTTGCCATGCCTCACCAACCCTTTTGGGGTGAAAATCCAACAATTTACAGGAGATGGGGACCCATAGAAACTATCCACTATTATTTATTTGTTTATATAAAGGAGGAACAATGCTCTTTTGATCAAAAATGAACATGCAATGTATAAGAAATCATATTTGATGGGAAGCACTGAGCTTCTTACAATGGAGTGAGTTTGACAGACATTCTGACCAGGTTGTGAAGGGGAGTAAATGGAACTGCCACTGGGGACAACACATAAATGGACATTTATAGATTAAGGAAAATTATTATTGAACATTTTTAAGTACAGGTAGGAGGTACGGCCAGCTGTGCTTAGGATGTGACTATGATGCGTGGGTCTAGTGCTACAGTGGAGGTAGAGGAAGTAAGGGACAGACGCAGGTTAGAGGTGAGGGAAAAATGTTTGCTTGCATGAAGATGAGAGGTAGGTTAAGAGGGTAACTCAGATATTGGGAGGTAGGCTTTTAGTTTGGTTTTGAACAAATCCAGGTGTACTGTTTCTCAGATGGCCGGGGGAAGAAAATTCCATGCAAGTGGAGCAAGAAGAGTAAAGGAGTGGAAGCAAGATAAATCACGGGGAGGGTGGTGAGCTACATTAGTAGTCAAGGAGGCAGAGCAGAGATCACGAGAAGGGTTGTAGAGTTGGATAGAGAAGGATAGATACAGTGATACTTCAGCATGGATAGGTGTGTGAACCAGGACAAGATATTTAAACCTGGCCCTGTTTTGAATCATCAGCCATCCAGTCAGTGACAGTACGAGGAAGTAGGTGTGACGTGAGGGAGTTTAAAGAGAGTCCTGGAAGCGAAGTTAATGATCTTGTTAAGAGTACTGAAAGTGTAGTTGGGGACACCAAAGAGGATGCTGGCATAGTAGTCCAGTTTAGAGATGACAAGAGTGGTTAGGAGATGTTTGGCTTTGTTGAAAGAAATTAGGTGCCTGGTTTTCATAATGTTTAGGCGGTTGAGGCGAGCTGCTGTTCCAGTTTTGGAGAGGAAAGTAGAGAAGGTATGAAAAGGTTCATAGATGACGATGAGGTCTCTAGCTGAAGAAGAGTAGGGGAGAGTGTCAGGTGGGTACTGGACAGGCAGAGGAAGAGAGGAGAGAGAGTTGTTTGCAGGGAAGAAGAGCGCCTCTGTTTGTTTAACATCAGAGAGTGCGCAACCATCCAATTTGTAATGGCAGAGAGATAGTTGGAAATTTTGCAAGAGAGAACATTAGAGAGTTCCGAAAAAGAGAAGACGATCTGAGTGTTATCTGCAAAGAATTGGTACGAGAACCCAAAGGAGGGGATTAGTGCCCCAAGAGTAGAGGTGTAGAGTGTAAAGAGGCGCGGGCCCAAGACAGAGCCTTGGGGAACACCAACACTTAGAGGAGTTAGTGTTGAGGTGTTGTTGCTCCAGGAGACAGAGAATTGGCGAGGTGCAAGGTAGGATTCAATCCAGGCAAGAACTTGATCCTGACTCCCAAGAGGAAAGATAGCATTAAGGAGATCAGAGTAATCAGCAGTGTCAAAGGCAGCAGGCAGGTCAAAGAGAATTAGGATAGAGGATAGATTGGAGTGCTTAGCAGTGACCATGAAGTTGGACACATTCATGAAAGCAGTTACTGTGGAGTGACGGGAGCATAAACCTGTAGGGTGTCTTGAAGGTTGTGGATGTCTAATAAATTGATAAGACGGTTGAACAGAACCCTTTCAATCACGTTAAAGTAGTGCGGAAGGAGTGACACAGGGACGAAAGTTAGTTGGTAGGTTTGCTTTTTTAGGAAAGGGATGACCATGGCTGTTTTAAAAACAGAGGGAAAGCAACCTGAGTCGAAGGACAGGTTGAAGAGCTCAGGGAGATGATAGGCCTTTACAGGGGCAATAGGCTTGACTAGCTGAGGCGCAAGAGGATGTTATAGGGCACAAGAGGGGTTAGCCTTCACCAGTAGTGATAGCACTTCATCAGTATTAATGTCTATCTTTAATTTGTCTTTGGTTATTTACATGATATACGTTTGTTAAAGGTTGTAATGAATTTAACCAATAAAACAAAAAAACAAAACAAATATAGTGACTAAAATGGGAGATAGAAACAGAGGATGATGTTAAAGTAGGCAGAGTGTAAAATGAAGGTGGAGGGGGGTGCGGAAGGTCAGGAGAGTGTCTCAATTTTGGAAAAGTTTGCAGTGAAGTATTCTGCTAGGCCATTAGCTCTGAGAGTGGAGTTGACAGTCATAGACTTAGGAGGAGTAGGGAGTGAGTTTATGGTGCCCTGTAGCCAGCGGGGATGGCTGGAGTAAGAGTCAATGACGGTTAGGCAGAATTCCCCTTTTGCACTATCAAGAGTTATTTTATGTTATGTTATTTCAACTTATATAGCGCACGGTCGCCCAAAGGCATCATGTGGACTAAGAGTGGACTAGAGAGAGTTCAGGGCAGAGAGGTAGAGTTGCATGTCCTCGTGCGAGTTGGTAGCCCTCAATTTGTGCAGCAGTCGATGCATGTCTGCACAGAGAGCATATTAATGGGATGACACATGGCTGTGGATGCTGAGACTTAGGGTTGAATGTAAGCAGTGGGGAGTGAGATGAGAATAAGTCATTTAGTAGGGATTGGAAGCTGGAGATGGCAGTGTTGGTGGAAGAGGCATCGGGTGTGATGGAGGGGAGTGAGAAGTGTAAGTCGTAGAGAAGAGGGGAATGGCAGAAGGTTTAAATTTCCTTTTAGTAATAGGTGAAGCAATTGGTGAGGAAAGGTCAGAGGGTGGAAAAGAGATTGTTGTGGAAACAAATGAGTGATGAGATATGGATGGTGTAACAGTAGTATTAGTGGCCCAGAGAGAGGTGAAGATGAATAAGAGATCCAATGAGTTACCCCCGTCTGGGTAGGTAGGTTATGAATAGAGTGCAGAGTGTGTTCACTAACAAAAGACTGAAGTTCAGATTTCTAAGAAGTGGTTGGAGAGGCAAGGTTAAAGTCACCTAAGAGAATGAGGAGATGTTTAGTGGAAAGAAAATCAAGGAATTTCCCAAGATCATAAAAGAATGGCTAGGAGGGTGATAGATGGAGATGATGTGAACTGAGTGAGGCAGAGTAATAGTAGCGATGGTGAATTCAAAGGGTAGGAGAGAACGTGCCATTGGAGATTTGGGAGGCATTGAGGCAGGAAGAGGTTGATGCCTCCACCTCTGCCAGTCAGTTGAGAAGAGTGAATGAAGGATAGTTTGGAGTCGTGAAGGGCTGCCAGAGTGGCAGGGTCAAATGGAGAATTGCAGGTTTCAGTGATAGCAAGAAGGTTAGGGGACGAGAGCTGGATTGAAAGTAGTCAGTTATAAAGGAAGTTTTGTTGCATAAAGACTGAGCAGTCCAGAGTGCAATGTTCACATAATGAGGTAAGGAAGAGTAGTAAAGTTGAGTCTCAGAGGAAGAGAGGGGAGGTGGATAGGTGTTAGAGGGGTTATGGTTAGCTCGTCAGATTTGTTTGTTGTAAGGAGGTGGAAGAGAGATGGAGTAGTGGGGGTTCCATGTTGTGAGTTTTATAATAGAAACAGGAAAGGACAAACTTGTATCATGATTGGAGAAATCATAAAGAGAGCTGAGTAGTGGGAGCAGCAGGAGAATCAGGAGTGAATGCAATTTAGGTGAGTGGTGCAGTATGGAGAGACAGTACAGTAATAGGGAAGTTATGGGTACTCACAGGGGCAGGTGTATGCAATTAGATGTTTTAGTTGAATGCTCTCTTGGAGTTATTAGTATTATTATTATTGTTATGGTTTTTATTGAGTGTGGACCTAGCTTTGAGAAGCAAAGGAATGTTTTACAGAGCTAAACAACAATTCAGGTAGACAACTGAGCACTTTTGAGGTATACAACAGTACAGATGTATAACAGATTGCTTTTGAGAGGTAACAATATAACAGGTGTACAGCAGGGCGGTGGGGAGAAAAGGGGCGGATGCCTCTAGTGAGTCAGTTGGTGTGGTGGAAATGTGGTGGCCTAGTTGTTGAGGAGGAGAGACTCCTTGAAGAGGTGGGTCTTGAGTTATTTTATGAATTGTAGGAGGTGGGGGTGAGTCTGATTCTGACGGGGAGGAGGTTCCTTAGTCTTGGGGTTTAGGCAGAGAAGGCTTTTTTCTGGTCCTTTCCTTTTTGCAGCAGCAGATTTCAATTCTGCACTTGTCCTGGATTCTGGTGGTGCGCTGTCCACCGGAGATGCTGAGTTTCTCTGCGAGGTAGCTGAGTAACTTGAGGGTGACTGCCTTATAGATGATGCAGCAAGACTTAAAGGTGATTTACACATGCAGTGGTAGCCAGTGAAGGTCAATGATAGCCAGGGTGATGTTGTTGTCTCTATGTAGACCCTTGATGAGGTGTGTGGCCGTATGTAGGACACCTCCGAGGGGCATTGGTGGATGACGGTAGCCCTTTGAGGAGGGCATCACCCCATTCAGATGAGATAGGACCAGTGCTTGAACAGTGGATCTAAAGCTGTCTGCAGGGAGGGAGGGCTTGACATTTCGCAGTTGGGAGAGCTGATACCAAGCTGTCTGAGTTTTCTTAGCTCTGTGTGTCTTGAAGAATAGGTTTTTGTCAAGGTGGAACCAGAGGGACTTGACTCAGGGGTGAGGTTGGGTGTGAAGCCCTCAGGGCTAATGGGTGATACCCAGGTCTCTATGTCTGGGTGTTCGGTGTTGACTGGAGGTAGGTTTTGAGCCTGTGGATGTCCTTGAGTTGATCCTGAGGCATAGCTGTGTGCCATCAGCATATTGGTGGATGTGGATGTTGTATGTAGCTTGGAGGGCTATGAATGTTGCTTTTTGTGCTGAATGCAAGGCATTTATGTGGAAATCTTTGGCCAACTAATAGGCACACAGAATGAAATAAAGAAGGATATAGTAGCAACCCTTAGCTCTGTCTTCCATTTGCTATGGACGCCTGGGCGAATGGACACCCAAAGGACAGTGGTTATATACTCAAAGTAACCTGGAAGTAACTTTGTCAGAAGTCACAGGGGCAGTGTCTAGATCAGTCCTGGATGCTTCTTTTGGGTTCCCTGACCTCTGCACGCAGCCTCAGGCAGATGGAAAGAAGGCTTCTGGTGGTGTTGGGGTGAGCTCTGTCTTGCTCCCAGCCCAGTTGGAGACCCATTTGGAGGTGGAAAGACCTTCCAAAGAAGGCAGATGTTGGGCCAGGGTTCATGGGGGCAGTCACTAGATCGATCCTGAATGCGAATGAGGGTGGAGCTAGACAGTGCATCTCAGTGTTGGAGGCTGACCCCCAGATGTTGATGTTATATGGAAGTGGGAGCTGGGAGCATTTGACCTGCATTGGTTGAGAGGTGAAGCAAAATATATTTCTGAGGAAAGTGATGGGTTTGTTGCCCAGCTCCCCCAGAGGTTTACTGAAGCTCGAATTGGGATTCTTAGTATATTAATACAGGCACAACAGAGATTTTTAGAATTATTTCTAAAAATTCAGTTAGACTCTCTTGTAAACCATAATATAGATAATGCATTCATTGAGATGATGACTTCGCCCGCTCAAAATACATTCTATTGATATTCAAGAGGTGGGGTTTTGGGGAAGTTTCAGTTTTAAGCAACACGTCTAAAGTGCAACGAAGGGCTATGCTCAAAAAAAGGGCTGTAGAAATGGAGCACTGTGCAACTTGACTGTACATAAAATTCCCTCTTTCTTAAAATAGTTTACACACTTTTGAATGGTAGGTGAGCATAAAAAATCTATGAGTACAATTACATCTGCAAAGTCCAGAAGAGTAGCCTTGATGATCCATTCAAGCCTGCTTCCCGTTAAGACTTGCATGAATTGGTCGTGAACAAACAAAATATGTGCACGTGTGCTGGGCAAAGAAGATATTGAGCACTTTTGATTAATTTGCTAACATTTAATTGATTTGAGGAAGAAATGGCTTAAGCCTTAATTTATTTAAAGTATTATTCTGTCACGCATGGATGCCAGAAGCTAATCATAATGATTTTGATTTTTTTTATTAATGTTTTACATTTTGTTAAAGCTGCATTTTAGGAGAATAGGTCTTGTTTATTTGTGCTGTGTTATTTGGTTTATTGTATTTGTAACGGATGTGTTCTGAATATCAGTATTATAAAAAAAATGTAAAAAATAAAAAAGGGTTTCCACCCTTGCATTTCCACAAGAATTTCTCCGCAGTTGACCCAACGAATGATTATGCCTGTAAGCATTGCTCAGCCCAATATCTTGACAAGCAGTTTAAGGACCCGATTCATGGAAATGTGGGCAGAAACCTGCAAGAGCTGCGCGCCGAGGACACTGTGTGAGCCTGCACGCATTGATAAAAATCCATGCCCCCTGTATTCATAGAATTGTCTGCGTAAAGTAATCGTATTGGCACGCCGCGCACGGAACAACCCCGACACGCCCACATGCAAAGCATGAACAGCCAGAACATCTACCTTTGCACCTCCCCTGTGTGCAAATACACGCACCCTTCAAACAGTGCGTGGGGTCCCCGTAAGCAGGCCTGCAACTCGGGCACCCTGCGCGGTGTCCCACATAACTGTACACCCCAACAGAATGCGTATAAAAAATGGTAACTCAGCAATAACTCGGGAAATCTACTTGCAAACCCCCGTTAAACGTTCCTGCACGCTGCAACACTGCTTACGCGCACCCCTAAGACACATTGAAACACTGATTGAGTGCATGCACCCCGAAATCCGACATGCAATCCCACCTGCGCACTGAAAATCTGCAGAAGTGTACTAAGACCTGCCTTAGGGTGGTGGATTGTATGAAGGACTTGCGTTGCCATTTCCCAGCCAAGACTTTGCACGATCGAATCAATGAATATGGCTTGTGCCGCACAATGGTAGGAGTCTGAGGGACTGCCTGCAGGCCGTCCCTCGGAACGCCTACTTTTTCACATGATCGTCCCCATTTTTGGTGTTCCGCCCCATCCCCAGCTCTCTGCACAAGCCACGACCACGCTATGCATGGAGTCTTGCACAAGGCCCTCGATGGCTCGCACAGACGTGCCGAGCCAGCGTGAACTCGACGCAAGTCCTGGAAAAGTTCCACGTATTTGGTTCCATGAATCAACAAAGGCAGATTTGCACGCAGTTACACGCGCAATTACCCTATTTTCCGTGCAGATAATTCCATGAATTGGGCCCTAAGTTTTTGTTTTCCTTCAGAATGTATTATAAAAGTAACCAAAATGACCATCAAATCTTTCTAAATACCTCCAACAGAGCAAGTGATGTTTTCTCAACGGAAGTTATTTGCCACTACATGTAGCCAGGCAATAAGGTCAGGTGGTCCGGCCAGCCTTTATCTGAAAGCGTTTGCTTTTTTTGGAGCTAACAGAAGCTGTGATAAAAGTCCAGCCTAAGCCTGATTAGCGGATTTACCAGACTATCCAAAATAATTACTTCAGGATTTAATGGAAGCTTTGCCACCACAATATCCAATTTCCTGATGTCAGAAAAGACTGCAGTGTCCAAAGGTCTGAGCTGCAACTGATATTAATCACACACACCTGAACTGCTTTCAAGCTAAGTAGGCCTCCTAGAAGATTGCACAGACATGAATGAACAAGTTCAGCGGAAATGTCACTGGACCTCTAGGCAAACACTTTAACCTGACTTTTTTAAATCCCCCGAACAGTTTAAAAGGTTCAGGTGACATGAACTAGTCCAACATTTGCGTGATTCGTGTTTTCATGAACCAGTTCGATAACCCCTGCAGGAGAATGCCAGCGAAGTATTAGCCACACAGGTGTTTTGTGGGAGGAGGATAATGCTAAGGCAAAGTTAGGTAGACATGCCCTTTTATAGGCAGAGGAGAAAGCAAAGGCAGTGCTAGGCAAGCAGACATTTTTCAGGCTGAGGAGAAAACCAAGAAAGCATTATGCAGGCGAGCATTTTGAATTCAGTGAGAATACCAAAGCAATGAGAACCAGATGTGCATTTTGTAGGCAGAGAAGAATGGCAAATCATTAGTATTCACACACGCATATGATTTGTAGGCAGAGGAGCATGACAAAGCAGTGTTAACCACATGTATATTTTATATGTGAGCACCAAGGCAGTGTGAGGAACATGTGCATTTTGTATGTGGAGGCGAACTCCAAAGCAGTGCTGGGAGCTTGATGGCAGAGGAGAATGTTTAGGTAGTGTTAAGAACATGTGCAAAGCAGTGAGGCCCAAAAGTGCATTTTGTTGGTTGAGAAGAATCCTAAAGCATTGCTAGGCACAGACATTTTGTAGGCAGAGATATTCAGGAGAGTGTTAGACACACGTGCATTTTGTAGACAGGGGAGAACACTAAATCAGTGACACCACACCTGCTTTTTGTAGGCAGAAGAGAACACCAAAGTAGTGTAAAACACATGTGTTTTTCTGTAGGTTGCAGAGAACCCCAAGGGATTGCTAGATACACATGGCTGTTTTTATGAAGAAGATACGCTTAAGATAGTGTTAGACACATGTGCATTTTAAAGATAGGGGAATATGTCTCGCAGGATAGCTCAGGGGCAACGCGCTCGCCTTGGAAGACGCAGAGCAAAACAGGATCGATCCGTGGGTGCGCACTTGGAAACCACTGGGTATTAAGTACGTTATAAATAACCAATTACAATGTCAAGGCAGAGAAGCAAATGAGAGTTTGCGTAGACATCTACAACTGTCAGTACCTGTGGTATATGGCAGCTCCCAGTGGGCGTTCTGATCCATAGCACTGACCTTCTAGCCAATACAGCGCTACGCCGCTTTTGACCGTGTGAATGGCAGAGGCAGAGCCACTGAAGCTTGCCGAATCTTCAGGAATTGCGATCTTCACTCAAATGCTGGGAGATCAATCTTTCAAAAGCGTGGTCGAGGCAGCCTGTAACCTCGCACTGCCTATAATGACTGTCCCAAATGATGAGAGTTTCACCCAACCTCTGCAAGGCACACATCTTTCACCAGAGGAATCATTTATGTTCATTCTGTATTTGACCTACTCATCCGATGGTCATCTTCACATTGTGTCAGGTGTAACAGAGTCAATTTGAATGAGGGTAAGAGCAGTTGTTGAGAATTCCTAATTAAATCTGTTTTAGAAAAAGGACTGCCTTGAGCTTTGGACAGCAATGAATTATTTATGCGGCCTCCCTTTTACAGCCCGATTTCATGTTTTCTTTTACGTTTTCCAAAAGTCCTTTTAATGAGTTCAAAGGTGTGCATCAAAGCAGGTTTTGGTGTCACGAACAACCGAAGAAAGGGAAATCTTGCTCTTAGGCAGTGCATTCCACCACAGGCTTGGTGTTCTGCAACATAACAAATGTCATTTCCTTTTAAACCTCAGAAAGAATTGCAAAGGGATTTGTGTAAATTATCAGGGCCTGATTCACAGAAGCGTTTTATAATGGTGCGGCCCCATTGAAAACCGCTATGTGAGTCAAGTCACTATTATATATCAAGCTGTCAGAGTGTGTATGTTTTTGATTTATAAAGAATCCGAAAAAGCATTCTGACGTCCTACAGAAACAATTAAATACAACAATAACTTTCTTGTACGAAGCCAGTTAAACGTCAAATAAAAATGGCCCAATTTTGAGCCATTTTCAAAAATAAAATCTATCAAAAACTTCAGAACACACTGCTCCAATCTGTTTCCAAGCCTTCAACACAGAATCCAGAAAATATTGCTGCTATTTTGAGAAGCTTTAGGTAGCATGCAATGATGTGCTCTAATTGGCCAGTGTATGTCTGACATGATCTTATCAACTAACTAGACAATTGTCTTTGAGCGCAGTTCAAAAGACTGGCAGCATGTCCCCTGGTTAAAGTAATTGCCTGTGATATGAGCAGGCATGCGAAGTTCCTCAAAATGAAGCGAATGTGTATTCTCTTGAAAGACCTGTCAGCTTTGCTCTGCACGCATTGGCTCTGATGACAGCAAGCTCTCATATGTAGTCTGGCGCAGACGTGGCTGCAGCTGACTGGTTTCAGTGCCGCCACTAGCGCTTCAAGTACAATAGCGACCAGTTGTGCTTTGTTATCTTTCAAAGGAGTGTGCCTGCTGAAGCCACACCTGCAGAGTGTGAGAACACCCCATTGATCTGCAGGGACTGAGCTGCCAGAGAAAAGTGACACAGCTCATGACCTAATGCCTTGTGTAGACAGCACTGTGCCGTAAATCCCAACCTTGAGCCCTCTCCATCTCACCCTGTACAGAGGGTCCACACAACGTTTCTTTCTGAAGTGTAGTACCCAGTGAAGAACTGACAGGAGCACAGACCGACTTTTGAGCCATATGGTTCGGATATAGACTAGCATGGAGAATGCATAAAGCTTTCACACATGTTGGACACCTTCCCTCAGTCCCCTGTGATAGGGGCACCATGAGGTGCCTCTGGTACATGAATCAAGGACACAGGGCAAAGCTATCTGTTTAGTTTTGGCTATTGGGTAGAGCTAAAAGTGCTGACTATAAGCCACAACTATTGTCATGGGAAATTAGGATAGGAGACAGAGGACATATGAGAAGGGACACCCAGCTTATGGGGTTTGGTATTTACACACCCATGGTCTGTCCATGGCCATGGTTGTCCCTATGGCCATTCCCAGCTACTACGTGCCCCTCTCTGCCCAAAACACACTCCCCTTGAATCTCTTTGAGTTTTGCTTTGTGCTTTCCCAGCAGCATTCGGATGGGCAATGGCTTCATTGCAGTGATAACCCTGCTCCTGGTGTGACAAAGGTGTCATAAGGAAGTGTGCCTTCAGGCACTCGATTTATAAGAGAGTTGAGTAAATGGTTGGTGTCCTGCTGGCATAAAACTGAGAAGGGCTTCTCTGTTGCCCATCTGGACTCTGTTCCTGCTTAAATTGGACCTCCTGTTTCATTATTTTACATCATGTTGGGTGTCTTTGCTCTAGATGGTGCAAATACTGCCCTATAGCTCTGAAAGGTAGTTAATTACTTATCTTGTTTGATGTATGCACAACACAATGCGCATCTCAAGTGTATTCTTTTCTCTCTTTAAGTGTACAACAAAGTTCACGTCTGTTTTGAGAATCTGGGCATACGTTGCCGAGTGTAAATATGTCAATGTTTTATACAATGCCTTAGTCTCTAAAATAGACGGTATTACCCAAATTGAGCTTTTACAATTGACCTTTTGTCCTAATTGACCTAATAATAGTGGTCCTAATTGACCTTCTGCACAATTGACCTTTACCTTTATTTTACTTTTTATACACATGTGTGGAGTAGGTTTGGGGTAATAAATAATATAATGGGATTGGGTAGGGGGTTGTGGTTTTTTTTGGATTGAGTGAGTGGTTGTGGGGGCTTCCCCCTGCATATATGTTCTAATTGACCTTCATTTCATGATCAATTGTGCAGAAGGTCAATTCTCTGGGGATCAATTGTGAAAAGGTCAATTAGTATGCATCCGAACAGACAAGTGGGTTCAGCATTTGCTGCAGAAGACTGCATGGCACCTGCAGCTGGTTCACTCAGCCTTCCATTTAAAGTGTTTATCACTGAAATGGGATATTTAAAAAAACACGTTGATGTGTCTGGTCGTCCCACTGTGTTGTGCAGCACTATCTAGAAGGATCAGATCGCGGAATATCATGTCCACGTTCACACTGTGAAGGTCAAATCAGGGCAGCAATAAACGGTGGTATTTGTTGTCAATCTTGCGCTTCTTTATTCTGCAAATAACGCAGCAGTTATGACATATTTTCAGAATTAGACTTATATGTACGGACAGGAGTTCATTTTAATACATATACCTATATTATTATGTGGGTGGGAGGAAGTTGTGAAATCTTACGCTAGACGTCTTGTTTCCTCATGGGTGGGGTTCTGCTGTTCGGCAGGGGTAATGCATTGCAAGCCCGGGCCTTCCTGCTGCATATATTATCGGCTGCAATGTAGGGCCAGCGTCCCTCCCAGTCCATTCAGTCGCGCCAGACGTCGATCCTATCGCTGGCTGTCGCTGAGGCTTTGCCTGGCCATGTGTCTCTCGGTGGCTCTGCCTCTAGTGAGCAGCTGCTTTGATGCACGAGGCAGGATCAAAAGGGGGATGAATCAGCGGCCCCACCAGTGCCAGCACAAACATTTGTGGGAAGAGCCAGGGCTTAACCTAGAAAAGCTAAACTATAGTCGTCTGCTATTGCACTCATCCCTTCAATAACCCCTCGATATCAACACCTTGCTTTGGCACAATCAGTTAATTGAATGATCTTGCTATATATGTGCAATTTAAAATACCCAAGAGCAAGGAAGATCTCCTGTGCAGATCCCAGAGCTTTTGGGCCTGATTCATGGAAATGTGCACAGGAATGCTGCAAGGGCCGAGCAACGAGAAGGACACTGTGGATGCCTGCGCACAGAATAAAAAATGCATGCACTGTGAATTATTGGAATTGTTTGTGCGAAGTAACCGTATTCGCAAGTCGCGGCTGGAACGCCCCCGATATGCCCACCCACATAATTCCCCAGACGCGAATAAAAGCACCCTTTAAACTGTTTGTGTGGTCCCCCGCAAGTAGACCTGCATCTCGGGGACCCTACCAGGGTCCCCGGTTACTGTTCCCGGCACCCCGACAGCCTGTGTATGAACAATCGGAACTCTGTCTAAACTCAGACAATCTGCATGCAAACCCCCTTAAACCGTTCCTGCACCCCGCTACACTACTTACATGCACCCCTAAGTTACATTGGAACCCCGGTTGAGTACACCACCCTGAAATCTGACATGCAACCCCACCTTTGCGGTGCATATCCTACGGGCAAGTGTATTTACACCTGCCTTCAGGTGACAGACAGTACGAAGGACTTACGTGACCATTTCCCAACCGAGAGGTTGTGCGATCAAATCCATGAATACGTCTCATGCCGTGCACGTGTGGGCGTACGAGGGACTGCCTGCAGGCTGTCCTTTGGAATGCCCACTTTTTTGCAATTTCTTCCCCATTTTCGGTATTCCGTCCCCTTCCCATCCCTCTGCGTAAGCAACGGCCATGCTCTGGTTAGAGTCTTCCGCAAGGCCCACGACGGCTCGCAGAGATGTGCTGAGCATCGCGAACTCCACGCAAGTCCAAGAAAAGTACTGCACATTCAATTCCAAGAAACAACTAACAGGGATTTGTGCACAGAATGGCATGCAAATACCTCTTTTCACACAATTAATTCCATGAATAGGGCCTTTTATGTTTTAATGTTGTGTCTTTATAATGTATAGTATAATCTTGGACGATAGCCCACTACAGTGTTCAGTTCAGCTTTTCCATTCACTGACATTACCCTGTCTGTGCTTGACCCAGACCTTTTGGAATTATGTTAGTGATTTTACTTGGAACGGTTTGCAAAGCCACCCTCAACACAGGGAGTTCCTTCCCTCCTCACTCACGTGGTGACACAACAAACTGTTTAAAAGATTTTTTTTTTTGCCTTATCTCAGACACATATCCTGTCCCTTGGATCCTTCTCCTCTGAGCTAACAATGAGCGAAGAACCAGGCTAGTGTACAGGAAATATATTGGTATTTACATAAATGAAAAGTAATTGAAATTAGCATGGACATTTTAAAAACCACTTCATCCTTGGCACAATGCAATCAACTTCTCTCAGCATAAATAAACCACAAAGGTGAGTTAAAAAGAACACAATCACAATGCTTACTTTCAGAAAATGTCACTTCACAAAATAAAAACACTGATCAATAATAAAGGCACATACTTAATGTAGTGTGATTTTGATTTTCGTGCAGGCTTAAAAGGCTAGTAGTAGGATTTCAAGATTGGTTGAAATACATATGGCAATTAGTATTTCGCCCATGCTTTTGGTTTAAAATAAACACAGGGTCATGTAGCAGTTTGTTTTTCAGACCCCCACTTGCTTAGGTTTATGTTGGAAGGTCAGGCGGAAAAATTGGAATGATTTGGGGAATTTTGGATTTCAGACCCCCTCACTGAAATGCCTATGTTGGGAAAGCTGGATACAAAGTTTGGATTGATTTAAGAACAAAAACACCCCTATTGCTTAAAGAAGTCGGGGTCGGTTGGACAACAAGGATTACCCAATGAAATTATATGTTATAGTTTTCAGTGCACACTGGGAAATGAGCTTTGTTAATTTCTAATTTTAACAAAATTCACCCTGTAGTGTTCTGCCAAATAGGGAATTAATTAAATTAATATGTTTAGTTTGAAGGCAAGCAGACTCCCCCACCTTTTGATTTCCCAGGGCTCAGTTCTACTTACATAGAAAGGCTCTGTTTAAGGTTCAGGAAAGACAACTGCATCTCAGGACACTCTGGGAAGAGAGGGCAGGGGTCTGGTCACTCTACTCTCAGAGAAGGATTCCCACTCTCCACCATAGGAACCAGTCAGCTTTGAGGCCTTCCTAGAAATAGACAGTATAGCCTGTGGATGCGAGAAATAAAGAGGCCATAGTCAGTGATGAGGTCTCACCAAAGTACAAGGCCTGAACAGAAATGAGGTCCGACATAAGGCCTTGTGAACCTGAATCATAAAGGAAAGAAAGTAGGCCACAATTTCAAGATGCTAAAATATGTGAAATGCCTTCCATCAAGGAAGCAAAAGACTTGTGGAAATAATGTTTTTATAAATCCCTGGAAGGCTGCACCCCACATATGAAACAGCAGTGCACAGAATCCTCAAAGGTCTGTCAGAATTGTGTTCAGCAGCTGCAGTGAAACAGAGTTAATTTCCTGTGTAAAATAAATAAATGCATGTAATTTCGTTTTCCCTCATCTAGACTAAAAATATGCTCAAAAAAATGTCCACCAGACTTTCAAGCTTGGGAATGGTGTTCTCATGTACATGCATCAGTCGGAAATCAAATGCATACATTGTAAATTGTGCCTTAATGTCATTCAAAATGCATGTATGTACGAGTTTACAGGTTGTTTGCTGAAAGGCCATGTGCTGCTAGAGATTCATGGCCTGGCTGCCTTCATTGTCAGTGCCTTTCCTTAAATATACAAGAAAAGAATTATTTTTGATATCTGAAATGCAGGGAAACCAGATAAGGACAGGTCTGTTCTGAAGCCCTTGTGACCTTCAGGTCACAAGTCTCATAAAAAGTGTATTAGTATGGCCATTAGACCTTGAAGGGGTACGCTAATATAAACACAGATCCCTCTTTTGACATCATATGCCTGCACAGCACAACTGAAACTTAAAAAAAGGTGGCATACAGAGAGCAAATGAGTAGTGAAACTGTACATTGCTTTAAAATAGGAGAAATGCATTTTATTGTGTAAAATGGACAATGTACATCACACAACAGTCATTGTAGGATTTTATTAAAGGGGACAGTTGACCCCTTCCAACCATGCTAAAACGATTTTGGTGGGATGAATACAACTAAAGTTATTGATGTAAATGTGATTTGGGCCTTACCATGATTACCAGAGATGTAAAATGTTGATGAAAGCATGCTAATTAGGATTCATACGACACCTGTAAAGTGCCATATTTTTCACTGATATGGTTCCGGAGTAAATGAAGAAAAACGGTATCTCTGCACTGGAATGATGCACAGACTCCTTACTAGTCTCATTTACTTCATTTTAAAATGTAGATGAAATATATTCATACATGTAAAGTTTTGGATATTAAGGGTACTTCCCATGTAGTGAGATTTCTATGTCCTCAACTCATGCCGAGCCCACCTGTCAAAGTGAGATGATGAAGCTCTCTCCTCTGCTAGCTGTCCCAAAACACTCCCACATCCCCTTCTCCTATCAGCACAGAGGTGGGAGGTGGTAAGGGAGGCTAGCCAATCCCTTTTGCAAGAAGTTAGTTTGTGATGTCATTTGCCCTACAACTAAGCCAGTTTGCCTCAGAGCTGGAATCTTCCACTAATTCCAAGAGGTGACCTGCTGCTGAAATCTGGCGAGAACATCCCAGCAGAGAGAGGCCTAATCTTTCAGTGGAGACAAGAGCCAGGAGACATAGAAACTGATTGGGACCCCTTCCAGAAAAGAGAGGAGACCCTTGGCTGACCCCCGTGGCTGTCCCAGCGGTGTGCCCTGATGCTCCCTGATGCCCAGTCCAGACCTCTGCTGTAAGTTGAATTACCCCAAAAAGCCATAGATTGTGTAGGCCCTATATTTTGCAGTATTGTTTTAGTTATTTCCCCATTGAAAAATCCCCTGTTTGCCTGTATAGATCCTTAGCATATTTATCAAAAGAAATCAACTAATTCCCCCATTTAATTAATGGGATCTGTATTGTTGGCATTCAAAACCAACAATCTTTCCCAGTGTGTTGTGAGCCGGTATAGTCATAAAGATTTGCCAAAAGAATGAATCCCCAAAAACCCTGCTACCAAATGTGTGTGCATGGTGTAAAAATGAAATTACCTATTGATCCCATTCATGTTAAATCTGTAGTGGGAAGCCCAGTAGTGCCTGTGTTCCCATTGTGCAAGGTGCCAAAACGAAATTGTCCCTGTGTTCCCATTGTGCTCTGCCAAAACAAAATTGTCCCTGTGTTCCTATTGTGATCTGAAAAAGTAATTTCCATTTGCATTTTTCTTTCTCACATTGCATCTGTGATTCCAACCGAAAACCGATTTTCCCATTGTGTGCTGACTAATAGCCAGAAGCCCTGCATGTCCCTTTTGGTGTAGAAAAACAATTCCCCATTTCTTTTTATTCTTTTCCATATCAGTTGTGCTAAATAATTAAAATAATATTTTACAATTGTGCTCTGCAAAATGAATTTTCCCATTACCTGTCTGTCTTCCGTATGGTTTCTGTGAGCACTACCCAAAAATCAATTTCCCCATTGTGTTCCCACTCCCTGCCACTGCCTTCCATTCAAAAGAGTCAAGCCTAGTGGATGTTTGGAGGGTGAGGGCTGCTGGGAGAAAAGCACAACCCTGTTTGAATTCATTGTGTGCCTTGAACTGCACTTTGCTTGGATTGTTGGGTGATGTAAAAGGAAATTATTGTAACTGCATATTCCAGTGTCATCTCTGTGTTGGTACATTGCAAAAGGTTATTTTGTTTTTGTGTTGCCACAACTTTGGTGGCAGATGTAATCTGTTTGTCCTAATTTGTGTTAAATAAATTAATTAATAAATATCTTCTTAATACACACTGGCCTGGTTCCTAGTCCATTGTGGCTCTGGGTATGTGTTGGGGTTGTGTGCGTGACGGGTTGGAGGCCTAATCAAAAATAACCTAATATCAACCAAAGTTCTTTCCCATGTGACACATTCATTGTGGGGAAAGGAGCTCCCTGACTTGGGTGTGACTGTACAATAAACCCTGACAACCCAGACACACTCTCAGCAATCATCTCTGGTGTCTCCTTACAGCTGTCATATGCTAAGTTTCAGCAGCCTTCCTGATGGTCTGTCTCTTGTTTGGCTTTTTACTGTCTTTCTCCTTTTTCTGTGTCTGTCCTAGTGTAGTCCCCCTTATGTAGCAGCGATGACACCACCAATTTTAAAATCTTGGGTAAGTACCCTGCAATAATCCCTGCCACTAGGATTGGACAGTAACCCTTCTCTCTCCTCCCAAACCCAGGCTGCAATTCAGGATTGGTTTAGGGGTTTGGAGTAACATATGGCCATTCCCATTTTCATCATCCTTTATTCTCCTTTCATCTTTTTGGCAAAAACTAGTTATGTATCACAGCTTCATAATTTCACTAGCAACTACCATACTAAGCATATTTTCTGTTTCCCCTCTTTCTGTTTTTCCCATTCCCCAGTTATCCACTCCTTTTTGTGGATATCTAATACTCTGGTCTTCTACACCTCAGTACCCCTCCTCCTCCCTACATAAGAGGGCACACTCACAAGGACACACGTTTTTAAAGTCAGTGCACTGCAGGATACATGTAAACCTTCCCATTTAAATATTCCTTTTTTTTAATATATATTTGTGTTTGTATATGCTTATGCTGTTAGGCCCTAAGCATTCCCCATTCCGCTTTACTAATCTGCTTTCCCATTTACATGTCCCACATTTTAGGGAGACCGATCCCTGGCCCTAGAAGAAGGCTTTCATCACCCTAGCCGAAACGTCTCTGCACTACGCACCCAAGTGCCCCGATTGTCCATTACTCATACTACAACCTTTTGATTTACTAATTTAACATCGACCTGCCTATGGGTCACCCTTCTGCCTGGCAATGATAGACCTCTACAAAGTCTTTACCAAGGAGTGTTACATTACATAAACCTCTGGGTACTACCTATTGACATATAACGCAGCTGCATTTACACAACTCCATTTTGGTTTCTTATAAACCCTGATTTTTGTCTTCATTTATTGTTTATGCTGTTTGTTTTATAATACTGTGTCAATGTACTTTTAAGTGACTCAGATGATATTGTTTGTGCACTATAATTGCTGTATTTGCACTGTCACTTCAGGACCCTAAAAAGTCTGTCTTTTTAATTCATGTGTACTTAAACTTTCCTTACAGGGCAACAGTGAATTATTTAACTGTGGCCCGTTTCAAGGAAAGTTACTTTAAATGAACATTTTAAAATTAGTGATATAGTTTAAATAAATAGCAGCTTTTTGCAACACTATTCATTCTCAGAGTGTTGTTTAAATGGTCTGTTTAGGCCAGCAGTGAAACAAAGAGGTTTCTTGTTTCAGCAACACTACACAATTACTGATATGCTTGCACAAAATAGTTGCAATCTCTAAAATATATTGACAGGACGCCCCGCCAGTGTATATCTGCTCCGGCTTCCGGCCATTTGTTTTCACTGTGTCAGCCTGTATCTTTATCAATCTCCTTTGTGTTGAAAGATTGCTCTTTGAAGTGGGTACCCCCATTTTCACACATATTAGTTGTGGTCCAGCCAAGGATGACTTTTCTTGAAGTCGTTGCTTTCAGAGCAAGCGGGTCTGGAGAACACTGAATTTCGACCCCTTTAGCAGGACATTTTTATTGTGGTTGGGCATTAGGTAGGAGATGTGACATTCAGGCTGGAAGTGGGAGATGTCCTTGTGAAGTGTTGCCCACAGCCAGCAAAAGGGCCATTTTTGTTTTCAATGTTTAAAAATCCTGTTTTCCATGTGACAGGGATCTTTGATTCCTTCCTCTTTTGTAAATTAAAATGCTGCTTATCCATTGGTAATGGCAGGTAATGACAGGAAGGCCCCTTTCCACATAGCTCTTTAATTTTACTTGAATAACAAAAACAAATGCCAGGCCGTTTTTGTTTCAGTGTGTAAAATCCTGCTATTCATTTGAAAAGGACTTCTGTTTGGGGCCTTTAAATGCACCCCACATGCGATTAGTACATGTGCGGCAGGGAAGTGGTTAGAGTAGATAATTAACCATGTTTTAATTTTGTTGTTCCTCAGCACTCTAAATAACACGCTGAGCCACCATAGCCCTCGCCATATTTCTGGAGATTAGTCCCAAGGAGTTTGGTACAATTCTGTTGCCGTGCTGCAGAGAACTAGAGTGACGCAAACAATCTCCCGGGGGACTCCAATCATTGGAAACATTACTCATAACCTCACAACTGGAAATACTCCTACAATCTCGATGTCCAGAGCTCCATGAATTAGCTCCAATAAGCCCAGCAGAACTGGATATAATACCTGTTTTGTTCCTCAGAAATGGGCACAACACTGAAGATGTGGCCTCCAAAACTGGTAACAACACTCTAGTTGAGTCATGAACAATTGGACATCCTGTCCAAATAGGGCTTCCAGAACTGGCCACAATATTACATGTGTGGCCTTAAAAACTGGAGGCCATATTCTAGTGGAAGTTCCACCATTGTGAGGCATCCATAACTGGGCAAAATACTGCACAGGGGCCACTCCCGTGACTGGAGACAATGCCCTAGATGAGTCCTCGCCAGTGCTTTCTACAGATGGTGCAAGTTCCATTTCTCTGTTGGACATCTCTTCCTCTATGAAGCCTCACATTCCCCTCACTCTCCACAGTGGCATATCCTCATTTTTGGACACTGTAGTGGTCAGTGGATGGGATAACCCCCTTGATAAAAGCAGCACCCTAAAGGTTCTTGTCTGATGAAGGAAAAAAAAAACGGAACCTTTCTCCTTAGCACTCCGGTGGTTGCTAGGTAGGCTGGTGGAGAGAGGGACTCAGTTTAAAGCTCCCCACTTCCCAGAAGCAACCAGGTTGATTTCTGGGTTTGGATTTCTTTCCACCGATGGTAAATACAGATTTTAAATCCCCACTTTCTAAATTTCAGGGAACTAGTGTTCGCACAACAGACCGGGTGTAGATCAAATGTTTGTGCAGACACTCCCCTCTCGCTCCACTCTAAGGTTCTGGGAGGCTCTGGGAACACTGTTTAAAATGAAGCCGCCTGACATGTTCCCTTAAAATGCCAAGAATCTCCCCAGAGTGGCGTAGTCCCACGCATCTTCAGATGAAGGCTGGCAGTGCCCTCCTCAGGTTGGTGCAAAGATGGGATTTGGCCACACTTTCTAGTGAAGGGCGACCCATTTATTTCACATATGTATCACTATGTGGATGAAAGGAGTGTACCAATTCGATTTGGTGACAAACCGGCTGTGTTGGTGCTGATGTTGCAGGGGGAGAATGTCACATTGGTGAGCAATGTGAGAAGCTGGCACTGGTCTGCAATATGACAACGTCTTGGGCGTGGACGGTACTTCACTTGTGATGCAGACAAAGAGCAATCCCTTATTACCGTGTTGAATTAAGTAGCCCTTTGGGCCACTGCGTTCACCTGTAGATGCTTCTGATGAGAAACCTTTGTGTGGCCCACATCGTGGCATACATGCATACCCAACGGCCATGCACATGGCTATACCCACCTCTTGAAGCACTGATACACGTTCATAACGTGTCCCAGTCGACGACCCCTCCAGTATTGAACGTGATATGATATGATAGCAGGGGTGTTGCTAGGCCTGTACAAGATCCGGGCTTCACTAATGTCGGGACTGTCGAGACTCGGGGCTAGCTAGTGCTTTGGTTGTAGCTCCTGAGCTTCCATCAGGGGCTAAAACCAAAAGATCCGGGGATATAGCCCCCCCTACCAACACCTTTGTATGATACGTTATTTATAACACGCTAATAACCAGACGCTTCTAAGCACGGACCCAGGGATTGAACTTGTGTTACTCCATGTTGTCTTGCTTCCAAGGCGCGCACGTTGCCGCCGAGCTATCCTCCCAAGACACCATTCCATGTTGCACTGGGTCTCATACCACATAGGATGCCCCATCAAGAAGCAAACTAATTAATCATGAATACAGAATTGTAAGATTGCAGCCATGGCATCCACAATATAGTGGATGCCCTGAACTGTGTCCCCATGCCGTTGGTGCCCCCAAATAGACGTTTCAGCACACAATACATGCCCAGATGGTGTATAAAATGAAATCTGATACTGGCTAGAAGTAGTAGAAAGGAGAGAAACGGCATCTGTCCTCTATGCCCGCGCTTGTACCACAACTCGTCTGAGTGGCCGCTCAGTCATAAAAGTTACATAGGTAGAAAGTGAATTGCATTACTCGTTCAACTCTATTTTTGTAACATAGCTTGAGGGTGCCATACAAAGAATTGAGTCAGCAGCGTAATCTTCCACACAACAGTAGTACTGAGAAATGCAAAACGAAATAAAGGTCCAAGCAGGGAAAATATGTACTTCACTTAAGCACAGATAACTACTAAAAATACCAATCTCCTACCACTACCACCTCCATTATGTAAGCAGGCCGATGTGGCAGTCTACACTGCATAGTGAACAGGAAGGTTAGGTCAGAGTGCAGCCGGCTGGTCAGAGTACCTAGGGATGCCTTGGAGTTGGGGCAGGGGTCCCATGTTCACAAACTTAAGCAGGTTCATCCACGTGAAGCAGGCTTCTTCATGCTTCTTTGATGCTTCTCCTTGCAGTCAAATCAGAAGATTCGGCCCAGCCATCAACATTATTAATTTTAGTATTATTAGTATTATTATTAGTATTATTATTTCATTCTTCTTACGGGCCACATGGCCATGGGCCTCAGGACACACAGATAACAGCGTCAGGTGAACAAGCAACAAAGTCAAAGTAGAAAGCACTATCTAAGATGGTTAACCAGGATTTAGGTTGAAAATTCGTGTCTAGACGGCCCTTTTAAAAGAGGACAGGGAGGGTAATGTCCATAGAGAGAAAGGAAGAGCATTCAGTTCCGTAGGTACTAGCATGTAAAAACGTGTCCTGCCGAATTTTACCAGCTTAAAGCGTGGTTGTGTGAGTTTTTGGCTATCGCCTGAAAGCAGACTTCTTAGTGACTGAGCAACTGCCAAGCAGTTCAATAAATATTGGGGTGCTTTAGCAGTTTGCCATTTATATGCCAACAAAAGCAGTTTATGAGCAATCGGGTGCTCAACTGGAAGCCAATGCAGATGTGGCTTGGTCGTGTTCGGCTAAGCCAAAGACGGCCCTAACAGCTACATTTTGAGCGGTCTGAAGGGAATGCAGGTTGGCCGGGGATGTTCCTATCAGGAGGTTGTTACAATAGTCCAATCTTGTGTTGACGAGGGCAGATGCGAGAACAGGTCAAAATACACTCCCAATGTCTTCAGCTGTTTAGCTACAGGGATCTTGCAGCCCGTGATAAAAAACGGACTGTATTGCAGGTCCAGTTTTTTAAGACGAGGCCCAGATGCGATAATAAGGAGCTCTGTTTTTCCATCATTGAGGGCCAAGGAGTTAAGGGCCATCCACGATTGGATTGCAGCAAAGACTCTGTTCACAGTCTCTGTATCTAATTAATGATAACCCGACAATTCAAAAAGAATCTGGGCTTGAGCAACTATCCACAGCTACTCTGGGGGTTCTTGGACCCAGAAAAGATTGAATCCACTGGGCAGCACTCGCAGAGCATTGAGCAATCTCAAGGAGCCTATTCTCCAGGAGTGTGTGGTCTACAATGTCAAATGCTGCTGATACATTTAAGAGCATCAGCAGCACTAGATGACCCTTCTCCACAATGCTGGTGATGTTAGATTTTAGGTCCAATAAGGCTGCCTCCATTCCATGTTTGGCTCTGAATCCCGACTGGTGCGTGCCTAAAATGTTGTTTGCTTCCACGAATTCCTGGAACTGAAGATATGCAATATGGTCCAGGATCTTCAGGAGAAACGGGACATTCGTGATAGGACGATAATTGTTTGTGATAATGGGGTACAAGCTTATTTTATTTATGAGGGGAGTAATCCAGACTTCTTTGAGACATGAGGGCACTAGGCCATCTCTGAAGGAGGCATTAGTGATCTTAGTAAACCATGGGATCAACAGGTCACGTGAGTCTTGAAAGATACAGGCTGCACAGGGGTCCCCAATGCAGGAAGTTGGTTTCAAGTTGGTAATGATCTTAGTAATTTCCAGCTCAGTGTATTGTCTAAATGCAAACTCAGGGATGTTAGACTCTGCTTTGGGGTTGCTTGCAGTGTGGAGGATCCCACGAGTCAGGGACAATCTTTCAGCAAGAGCTGCAGAGATATAGCTTGCTGGTCGGCCGAGATCTTCCTAGAATACTCATCCTGTACTCCTTGACACCATGGTGTTCCTTTCCACAGAGGTGGATAGTGGGAATTTACCCTCAAGTTCCATCAACATTTTAAAGGGTTCTCTAGAACTAGATTTTGCATTGTAAGTTCCAGTGTTGAAATCAGTGTGTTTGTCCTGAGTAATGGCTCATCAAAAACTTGAGATGGGCTCCCTATAGGCCGCCAGTGTAAGGGGACAAGGGTTCTTTCTCCAAACCCGTTCAAGTGCCTTTTTTTGTTTCCTAGCATTGATGATGTCATCATTAAACCAGAAGTTTTTAGATGCCCCAGGGTTAATTATTTTAGTCCGTTCTGGAGGCAAAGTAATTAACCGTTGTCATGAAGGACTGTAAAAGGTGAGTTACCAGGCTGGTAGGGTCATCTAGGAATTCCAAGGTGTTAAGTTTAGGTGTCAAATAAGCTGAAAAGATAGGTGGTGTAACACGCTTGAGGATCCTGCTCTTTTTAATTGGTCCATGTAGTTTGTCCAAACGTAGGGATTTTGAAGGTAATGACAGTTAGAAGGTGACTATAGCATGGTCGGACAATGGGCAGTGGGCATGGGTGCATCGTAGAACATCTCTGTGTCTGCCCCATAACTGATTGTAAGTAACCGTCTGCTTCCATAGCTACCAGTAGGGATGAGACCTGAACATTCTCCTTCAGCTCTGCCCAAAGATTAAAGTCGCCTAATACATGCACAGCTAACTGAGGTTTGTAATGCTGGTAAGGAAGGCGAGGAAGTGTTCCTCAAACTGCGGCATGTTATTAGATGGTTCATACAAAGTGATAATACTCACTGAGATGTTATGATTAACCTTCAATTTAATAAACAGAATTTCACAGTCATCAAGACCTGCTATAGCAATTGAGTTGCAATCCAAATGTTTTTTCACAATCAAGGCAACTACTCATGATGTGGTGAGTGGCTGCGCACAAAAAGTAGCCAATTGTGTGAAGTGTCAGGAGGACGAATCAGTGATTCAGTTATGCACTATAAAAGCTAGCAGCCCCTTCTGGGGAGAAACACTAAAACCACTTTTTAAGGCAAAGAAAACTTTATCAAAGGGAGGCTGATAAACAGATCTAATTTCTCTGCCAAATCTATTGACTCAAGATCCTGAGACCTTAAAAACTGAAAGGTTTCCCTAGCAGGTTGCAATCATAACAGCAAGACATAGGGAAAGAAAACAGGAAACAGGCCTTCTCTTGCTGTGCACACTCTTTCTGGCACACCATTACAGTTACAATCTGCACCACTTTAACACACTTGCAGTTCAGGAAGGAACTAAAAACATTACTCTTCAGTCAATCCCTACCCCGCTTGGCCTCCTTGCATTCCTGCATCACACCCTACCTTCATATACAGACCTTTTTATGCATTCCACATACTGTAACTCCGCTTCTTACCTCTTACGTTATTTTCAATGTATTTATTTATTGTATATTTGGAAGGCACCTATACAACAAGTGGTGTTTCAAGGTGCCACAAGACAAAAAGGGGAGCGGAACAAGGGAGAAAGATACAATAACGGTCCTACTAGACCTTGTGACATTCGGATCGTGCAAGAGCAGAACAAGTAGTGAGAGGGGAAGGGGCTAAGTGCAGGTGTAACTGGGAGGCCAAAAGGCAAGTGCAACGGAAAGCAGGTAAGTACACGGACAGGGGTGGCTAGGAGGAGAAGAACTGGGCGGAGGGGGCCTGGGACCCTGTCGTACTCAGCGGGGACCAGGCAGCCAGTCATAGAGAAGGAGGAAGGGGTTAGTAGAGAATGGGGAGAGGGAAGGAGGAGGAGAAAAGAAGGGTCTTGAGTAGCTTCCTGAACTTAAGGAGACCCGGCTCAAGCCTTAGAGAGGTGGGGAGACCATTCCAGAGGGAGGGTCGTGCTTTGGAGAGACATCTACCCCCCACTCTTTGCTTAGAAAAGTGATAGATTTGCAGAGAGTTGGAGCTAGCAGGCCAAAAGGCTCTAGCAGGGAGGTATTTCGGAAGAGAGAGCTGGATGTAGCGGGGCTCCCAGGTGCAAGAAAGCCATGTGTATTAGGCAGAGGGTCTTGAATTTGATCCTAGCAGCAACCAGGAGCCAGTGGAGAGAAATTAGGACTGTAGTGATGCGGTCCATGGGCTTGAGGCCAAGAATAAGTCTTGCAGTCCTATTCTGGATTAGTTGCAAGGGCTGAAGGGAGGTTGAAGGAAGATTTAGGAAGAGGCTGTTACAATAGTCAAGCCTAGAGAGGACCAGAGCTCTGGATACCTTGAGTTTCTGGGCGAAAATGAGGAAAGGGAGAATACATCTGAGGAGGTGAAGCTGGTAGTGGACGTTCTTGGCAAGGTCCTCAATGTGAGGGGAGACGGAGAGAGTGGAGACAAAGATGACACCAAGGTTTTTTGCCTCACAGAGGGATGAATGAGGGATCAATAGGGGCAGCCAGAGGGAAGGAGGGAAGGTGAGAGCTGGGGTGCCAATGGAAAGGATGTCACTCTAATTGGCATTAAGGCAGAAATCATTGGCAGCACACCATAACTGAATGGCAGTGAAACAGTCAGGCATGAGAGAGGGGGAAGAGGAGGAAGGAGAGAGAAGCTTGAAGGAGAGCTAAGGATCATCTGCATAACACTGGAAATGAGGAGGCAAAGACAAAATAAGGATGACCAGGGGGTCAAGGTAGATATTGAAAAGCCAAAGCAAGAGGATAGAGCCTTGTGGGACGCTGCATGTGGAGAGGGTAATAGGTGAGAGAAAAGGGCCCATTTAGACCTGGGAAGGTCTGTTGGAGTGTAAGGAGGTCAACCAGTCCAGAGCCAGACCTGTGATGCCAAGGGTGTCACAGAGTCAATTTATCATGGTGGCATGGTTGACAGCATTAAAGGCAGAAGAAAGATCAAGGAGGATAAGAAAGGAAGGAGAGTTAGAATCAAGATTAGAAAGCAAGTCGTCACAGGTTTTCAGTAGAGCAGTTTCCGTGCCACTGGCAGCTCTGAAGCCTGACTGATGGTCGTTGAGACAGCCGATAGAATCAGAACGTCGGGTCAGTTGGGCGATGGCAAGCTTCTCAAGGAGTTTACCCAGCAAAGAGGTAGTGGATAATTGTCAGGGCAGGAGGAGCAGAGGAGGGCTTTTCAAGGAGGGGATGCGCAAGGGAGTGGTTGAGAGGTTGGGGGAAGGAGATGGTGGCAAAGGAGTAGTTACAGAAATCAGCCAGGGAAGGCGCAGGGGTGGTAATGTTGTCCTTGATAGTTCTAGAAGAGCAGGGGAGCACCTGTTTGGAGGAGGCTTTCATAGAGAGGACTAGTCTAGAGACCTCATCCAGTACAATGAGAGAAGGAGGAAAGAAGTAGCGGAGGGCAGAGGGGAGTCAAGGGAGGGATGACAGCTTTGGAGGGAGGAGGGAAGGGGGTAGAGGAGATTGAGGACAGAATGTCCTGGGTTTTGGAGAGGAAATGGGAGGCCAGAGAGGTACAAAGGGTCAAGGATGGAAGTGGAAATGTGGAGACTGCAGAAGGATTGGTGAGTTCCTTGCAGATTTTGAGCAGTTTTCCAAAGTTATTAGTGGGCCCAGAGATGCAGGATTCAATGTGAGCCCTCTTCTTCAAGCGAATGGAGAGTCGGTTTTGCCTTTGGAGCAGGTGACAGGCCAGTTTGTCAGGGATGTGTCTGAAGCCCGCCACCTGCACTCAGCCACTCTACATTTGCATTTCAGAGAGGCTGGGTCCAAATTGTACCAGGTGTTAAGCTTGGAGGCAGGCTTAATTCGGATCTGCATGACAGAGGCAAGGATATCAAGAGTGTCAGTGATAGAAAGGTGAAGATTAGCAAGGGTAGAGTCGATGTGGACATCCATGGCAGGAGTTGGAGGAGGAATGAAGGTGGTAGCCAAGACAGCAACTGACACTCGCTTCATCGGTTCGAATGACGGAGAAAGAGACAGGCAGTGCCAGCAGAGACTTAGTTGGGGGACCTGAGAGATCCATATGGGAAGATATGAGGAAGTGGTCAGACCAGGAGAGAGGAGAGTAGTGAGAAGGTTAGAGATAGGAATGTCAGAGGAAATGAGAGCATCCAAGTTATGTCCAGCAGAATGTGTCGGACCGGAGGGATGAAAGGTGACAGATACAGTAAACTGTATGACCAGTTTGGTGCTGCAAAACAGGGGGCTTCTGCTGGTTTGGTCCTCCGGATTCTGTGGGGCAGGGGAACTCGAGAACAGGATGGTTCTAGTCAGGGTCTGCTCTCCTAGCTTTAGGAGACTTTGTCGCAGAGTGACAGGATCTGGTCTTCAGCAAAAGTCACTCCCAATGTGTCTTGGGAGTGGGTGGGGGCAGAGCTCTCCTCTGCCTTGGACAGCTCCTTTTTCACCTTAGGATGAGGGCTTTGGAAAGTGCAATTTTCCCAATACAAGTCCAGTTAATCCTTCTCAGATGTTGTTCCAGAGTGAATCTAAGACGTGGTGGGAGACCACTTCTTTTAAAGGCAAACACCTGCAGATGATTGGACTAAAGCTAGCCATCATTAGTGGTCCAATCGCAGCTCTGGAAATCATTGGCTTCTGCCCTTCTAACATCACAACCAAAGTGCTTTGTTCTACAGGAGGTGGAGGTGACAGGAAGGAGTGAGAAAGGCAGGGAGAAACACAATGGTGAAGTGTACTTCCATTGAACAGAGGCCTCCTGTTTACTATAATCCCACCCATTTCCCTTTTAAGAACAAAGGCCTTCTGAAATTCAGCACCCTGGCGTGTGGTTGCTCTTTTTGAATTGGTGTGCTCCTTTGATGCCTGGGCTCAGGACAGCTGCCTACTGGGCAGAGCGTGGTACCTGCCCTCAAAAAGTGATAAAAGAAGAGGCATGGCCATTCAGGTTCCCGTCCTCCAATTTGGCCGTCTCAACCAGTCTGGCTATAATACACATCAACTTCCACAGCAAAGATGACTCACAGGAGCTGACACATGTGTGATTTCAATTTGGATGTGGTGGTCGTGATCAAAAGTAGTGTCATGCACCATGCATAAACTCAGGCATAGTTTTATTTTATAGTTCATCATGCCACCATCATGGAGTGCTTATGATTATCATAGTTTTGGTACAGGGTGGCATATCTTACATTCAGGCCCTGTGCTACAGAGACTTGGCTGTCACTGTAGCTGTCAAAAGTGCAACTGTGAAACTCTGAACCTTCTCTGTGCCACTGGCAGAGCAGGCGCTGCAAGTCAGTGGGCCTCATTACGACCCTGGCGGAAATCGAAAAACGATGGCGGAAATGCAATACCGCCATCGAATAGCGCTCGGTGCGACTATGACCCGTCACCGCAAAGTACGAAGCCATTAGCGACACCGTAGTGAATGCCAACGCTAACTGCACCAAGTACGCGCGCGCGCGCCATGCCAAACCGTAAATACCACCATGGCGCAAGGGTACGCGAATTCCGACCCTAGCGGACATGTACCTAACGCCATCAAGCACGGCGGAAAGTACCATTCCGCCATGGTGAGAAGTACGGCATCGCGAATCAACCGTAAACGGCCCCACTGAGTGCCTGTACACCGCTCCCTGCCCACAAAGTACAACTCCTCGTAGGTGCAATGAAGTCACAATGCAACCAGTGAAATGTACAAGTCACCCATGCATGCCAACGAACAAAAGAATCACAAGAGGGGCCAATGGGAGCTGCAGGGCACAGATGGCACGAATACAGAAGCCATTCCAATGGACATGACCACAGTCCCCCACCAAGAAACGCACGCAAACACAGGCACCTGTGACCAGCAATATTCCGAAAATCACATCATTCCACCAGTCCACCTGGCTGACCGGCATCTGTTACACAAAACCCAATCCCCCGCCCCTGAGCATGACAACATTCAAACAGTCATATTGGCAGCCCCCATCCCTGACCTCACTGGGCTTCGTAGGCAAACGCGCCCAGCACAGTACCACGCAACTAAACTCCGAAGCTGGAACCCAATGCAGATCTCCTCACAATACATCGCTCCCCAAATAGGAATATGCCACATCACTTGCAAAGAAGAACGCTACACGGCCCATATCAGAATAGAAATTTAATGCACAACAAAATCACCAAGCCCATTCAGCCATTAGCCCATGAACTCCAAAACACATTTCACCATTGTGGGCTGCATCCGCAAGAAATGACCAGCTACTACTTGTGTGACGCCCTGTTCCATCATGGTACACAGAGCCACATTCACGTACGAAAAGGCAACATGGAAGCGCACAGAACCGCAGGGCCGTCCCAATGGGGAGGCACTAGTCCAGCTGAAAGGCCGAAATGTTGCTCCGAGCCACTAGTACTGCGTAAGGGCATGTGGCCCATTGGCGATCGTCCCATAAGATCGTAATGCTGCTCCACTGATTAACACGAAGCAGCAGGTGTCGGGAGTAAAAGCCATCTGCAGGAGTGGCATACAGATGGCAGTGGCAAAAGGGGAGGAGATACCTGTCAACCAAAAGAAAAGAAAAAGAACAGAATGGCCATCAGAACTACATTCGAACAACTCACTTCAATGATCACACTAAATCCACAGCCATATGCATGCTAGCCCACTCCAAAGGATCATCACCACCCCAAAACCACTTGCGACTCATAACCATCTATATCGAGGTGTAAACACCATCACAAACGAGTGTACCTGTGCATGCGTCTGTGAAAACAGAATCCATCAGATGGGAATGTTAACGTGCATGGACACAAGTGTCTGAAGGCGCGTCGAGACAGGGAGGGCTCAACAAGGCCAGATAGACGATGGTCCCACTATGGCAGCCCTGCATCACATAGCGCAGGGGAGGCAGACAGATTCCAAGAAGCCCTGTACATGGCAAACTCTGTATCAAATCATCTGCCCATGCATCCATTCATCATTCCCTCATCCCGGTATAAAAACGCCTGAATATTTACTCACATAACATTAGAAATATCCATTGAGTCTGTGCGTCATGCAGCCTGCAAAATCCACAGTGCCCCAGCCGTAATTCCAGTGTTGTGAAGTAACATGTATTTGGGAACGTCCGGCCTCATCGCCCACGTCGCTATTGCGCATCCCAAACTATTCATATCAATCATTGCATCCTCGCCATGGCCCCTGTCTCAAGGACATTGAACAATAGAACGTTATATTTGCAGTCAGACCTGTGGGCATCTCCTCGCCGCTAGCTGAAAACCGAAAGCGCCGCCCTTCGAATTCCTCATTTGCAACATCACGTCGAAAAGGCATCTGTGGCCGTTTGAAATCACAAATTAATCCATCTAGTGCGGCTGTGTGTGAAAATGGCAACTGCCTTCACCCACAAATGGGACGCCCCGCCCGTCGGTGCAACTCGGTACAGTGATGCATGAGGGCCCACCGTTACTCGAGTACTACGTTCCACTGACCCTTCACAAGTCTGTTCGCGACTGCAAAGATTGTATGTGAAACAATGGGACCATAGCCGAATGTACATATCAACAAATGGTACACGGCCATCGGGTACAAATACATGATTGCAATAGCAAGATGCCATTACTCGAATTGCAGCGTTGTGTGCGGGACGTGCTCGGCCAAAGGGGAGAGCAGCTTGCACAGGTGGAATGAATCACCACAGGTGGAGGCCATACAGCCTGAAAACACATAAATTGCACACCCAGTCTCCTCCCACAACCACACCCACTCCGAAATGCTACCGGCAGGACTCGCGATGTTGGCCCTGGGGGACCTGATAGCACTGCAAGTACTCCAACTCCAAGAAGAAGACGAACACCAACTAAAACCGGCCGCACGGAGGAGACGCAGGAGGAGGAGGAGGCCAAGGCAGGGCCAGCAAGGGCCGCCAGCACAGCCACTACCACCACGCAGGCAGCCCGCAATCCCACGCCTCCGAGCACATCCGTTCAACCTCACTGATGAGCAGATCCACACCCTCTACCGTTTGGACCGGGACACCATAGCCGCCATTGTGGACATGACACAGGCTGACCTTGTCAGCATGATAGATAGCACAACCGCCATCCCACCCCTACTGAAGGTGGTGTCTGTACTCCACTTCCTGGCCACAGGCACCTACCAGCACACAGTCGGACAGTTGCATGGCATTTCTCAGCCACTGTTCTCACGGACACTATTGCAAGTGCTCGATGCCCTCCTGCAGCACGCAGACGACTACATCTCTCTACCACGCTCGGAGCAGGAAATTACCAACACAAAAGTGGGATTCCATGCACTTGGCGGCATACCGGGTTGCATTGGTGCCATCGACTGCACCCATGTGGAATTGGTCGTCCCACATGCCATGGAGGCCCAGTACCGCAACCGAAAACAATTTCATTCCCTGAATGTACAAATGGTGTGTGACTCCAACAGGATCATTACACATTGTTGTGCCCGATTCCCTGGATCAACCCATGATTCTATGGTCTTGAGGAACTCTACAATACCACGCTACATGGAGCGACACGCAGGGAACAGATCCTGGCTACTCGGTGAGTCTCATTTCATGCATGATGATGTGGGGTATGTGATTCGGCAATGACCTGGCAGGAAGGGGGGGGGTGTGCGTACGTAGCAATGGCATTCCACATCATACGTTTATCGTCCACATACAGGTGATGCTGGATATCCACTGAAGAGATGGCTCCTCACACCAGTCCGGAACCCACGGGACCAGCATGAGGAGGACTACAACCATGCCCACTCACGTACCCATGTAGTCATTGAACAGGCATTCGGCCTACTAAAGACTCGTTTCCGCTGCCTCAGCAGGTCTGGCGGGGCACTCCTGTACCGCCATGAGAAGGTTGCAAAGATGGTGATGGCATGTGTCATGCTCCACAACATGTGCGTACATAGAAATGTGCCCATGCCCCCTGACGCAGAACTGCAAGCACCTGAAGATGGTCATGATGAGGGTGGGGATGTGGCAGCACCTCAAGGACTCTGCGAGGCACCGGAGGGCCGTGACATTCGTCAGCATCTCATTGATGCATGCTTCTAGCACTCACGCCTGGTGGCTGATACATGGACACGGTACTCGTGGCACTGTGTGTGTCTGGTACATGCACAATATGGACTGTACGCCTATGATGGCCTAGTACACAAAGATCATTGTCCACACATCTCATTGGTTGATCGTGCATTGTTTATGGCATATGTGATATCATGTTGAACACCCTATCGACCCGCCACCCAAGTGAGCCCAAAACACCCCCTCCACCCTCCTACCTCCCCCCCGAACACCAGTGTCCAAAGATGCTCATTGTCAGTGGGCAGTCGCTATTGCAAGCCCCCTCTGCGGGTATCAGGGGCACCCCTGCCTGTGGAGCGCAGGTTCCTCCCAGATCTACATTGGGGGCTGCCCTGGACGGAACTTGCAACGGATGATGTCTCTGCCTGCTCACGTCCATGCATGTCCCTAAGGGTTTGTGAGAGCTCAGTGAGCACACGGCGCACTGCGGCAAGTTCGGCACATACGTCTTTGGACGTCGCATGCAGTTCCCCCCTCAGGCTCTCGGTGCTTCTCTCCATTTGGACTCTCAGGCTCTCGGTGCTACTCTCCATTTGGACTCTCAGGCTCTCGGTGCTACTCTCCATTTGGACTCTCAGGCTCTCGGTGCTGCTCTCCATTTGTGCCCTTAGTGTCTCTGTACTTCTCTCCATTTCTGCCCTAAGTGTCTCAGTTGATGTTTCTATGTCTGCCTTAGTGCCCCCACATTCATCGGCATGGTCCTTGAGGAGCGTGGCCAGTTGCTGCTGTTGCACGATTAACTGGTCGAGGGACTGTTGCCTCTGCTGGGCCATGGCCATTTGCGGTGGTGTCACAGAGGGGCTGGTGACCTCATGTTGCCTTGCCACAGGGCTTGTGGGGGATGGCCAGTCGTCGTCTTGTGGGTGCCCCTGCGTGGTATCCTCATGTTGTACGGGATGGGACAGACAGGGGGATTGGGACAGGTCATGGATGGATCTGACTTCGACATCCCCGTCTTCTGTGTCGGAGCATGCTGCCATCAATGGGGTGTCACCTATGGTGCTGCTGCCACCAGAGGCAGTGCCTTCTGTGGCATCCATTGGGGGGACCTGTGGTGGTGGTGTTGTGGGCATGCTGGCTGCTGGGGTGCCTGTTGATGTTCCCTCCTCTGTGCTGCCACCTGATTTGTGCTGCTGCCGTGTCTTGATGCGTGCAGCTGAGGTGGAGGGTCTTTGGCCGTTGGTCTTGGCCCTCTTTGCAGGTGTGCTGGTAGGGGTGTCCTGATGCTCGTCGTTTGGATCGGACCCTGTGGTGGAGTAAAGGAGGGCGAGGGTTATTAATGGGTCTGTGGGAATTGGAATGGCATTGTATCACATGCATTGGGGTGGTACCTGAGGGTGATTTGGGTCGGGGCCTTGGAGGTGCTTTCATTTGTGTGTGGAGTGAGGGTGCAGTTGTTTGGCAGCCTGCAGTTAGGGTGTGCCTGCTGCACGTGTAGTGGGTGTTTTAGGGGTTTTTAATTATTTATGTATTTATTGTGAGTTTTAAAGTGCGCTATCAGGCCAATGTGTGTGGACGTTCTCCTGGACATGTGTTTCTGTTGCACTATGTGGACACATGGTACTTCACATGATTGGACATTGTGGATTTAGCTTTGTTTCATTTGGGCCACCTACCTGATTCTTCGGATGTCTGCACTCCTTTCTCCATCCCTCCGACTCCCTCTATGCTCTCCATTCCAATGGTGGAGGCACAGATTTCTTCCCAGGGGGTCAACTTGATGGGTGATTCCGATCCTCCCCCGGTGGCTGTGGCAATGTTGCGGTTGGCAGAAATGTATGCTACGGACGCGTATCCGCAGGTGGTCCCATCGCTTTCTGCATTTCTGTGGGTTGCGGGGTGCGGTCCCCACCGCACTTACCCGCTGTGCCACCAGAGCCCATATGGCCTTCTTGTTCGCAAGTGCCGTCCTGGTCATTTGCGTGGAGAAGACGACGGCAGCATTCTCCTGGAGGGTCTCTGTTAGCACGGTGAGTTCCTCACGGGAGAAGTGGACCTGCCGCTTGCGGTCGCACGCTTTCTTCGCTACTTTTCCCATTTTTCTTGGTTTCGCTAGGGTGGATGACGGGTTGGGGTGTGTTTCAGGGTAGTGTTTTTAGTGGTTGTGTGGATTTTGTGGTTTTATAGGTGTACGGCGGGATGTTTCCCGTTCCGGGCCCATGTTTTTACTTCCGTTTCCGTATATTTACGGTCACCGTACTTTCCGGTTGGTGCTCACTGCGGTGTCCGCTAAGATGGGTGGCGGTATTGCACCTAGGGCGCCGTACGGCGGCGGTGTGGGCCGTTTTGGGGTCATTTCCGCCATCGCGGACTTTGCACTTCCGCCATGCCGTGGTGCTCGTGCCCGATGGGTCGGAATGGGCCGCACTTTGCTCCATCGTGCAATGGCGGAAACGCTATTTACGCTGTGGCGGTCCGGTCAGTCACTTTCCGCCAGGGTCGTAATGAGGGCCAGTGTACTGAAGCAGCAGGAGCCTTATACACCCTATACTTTTAGCATGGAGGTTATGAAAGTTGAATCTGATCAGCAAGTTACCCTTTTGGGGATGGAATTACCCGCATCATTGTATCAATTGATATAAATAAAAAAGCCAGGGCTTTCACACCTTTGCCAGATGGCAGTTCATCACACTTTGCGATAAAAGAAACAATCATAAGGCACATTAGAAAAATAACTTTTTTATTGTACTAAGTTCAGTTAGGGTCAGATGTATTGCACATTTTTGACTTTGGCTTTCACATTTTGTATATTTTGGTTCCTATTTCGAGGTCACTAGTTTTAGACAAAGTTGTGGTAAAGGATGCCTGTATACATCGAAACAATGAAGTAAACAAAAAGATAAGATCAGAACGGAGGGGGTTCCAGTGTAAACAAAAATTATGAGCTTCATTCTTTCAACTGTCGTAATCTCCACAGTACAAAAAGTGAAAGGCAACAGTTCCTTTCTCTAAAACTAAAGGGTGCAAACCGATTGGTACCAAAGATGAATCCACATACATATTACAAAAAGACAAACTTTGGTGGAAGCCAAGGTGGTTACTGTACCCTAAAGTGAAGCCACCAACAGCACAAACAAACTGGTTGACAACAGAAGGTCTGCCACTTTCTGTAAAAATCAGACGCCACACATTACAAGTGTTTCTAGGACCCATAATACAATTTTTCATCTTTAGATCAAGCTCAGAATTAACACTTTAGTCTTCAGCTCTGACTAATAGTCTAAACATGGTAATGTTTTAAATATCAGTCCTTCTCTTCCTTACATAGCACATACATTCTATAAGTAAAGAGGCATATGGGTAACGGACCCTTGCACCACCAATTGCACCCAACCTGCTCTTACAACAGTTTTTTTCAGAGGCTATATTTATCATGTTGATATCTTGGAATATTGTGGGCCCTTTCTTGCAGCTACCTTTGACATCTCACAATCACTCATCTAACTATGTTCGTATTTCAGATGAACACAAACACGCCGTTCCAAGATATCCATTCACATGCTCTGTGTGTTCTATGTTTGGCGATGCCCTACTTCTTTGATTTCCCATCTCCCTTTCCGTATTTGGTTTGAACCTGCACAATGTATCTCAGTTAACATGAATGCAGTCAGCCTGCCAATTTCCCCAGGCCCCATGTGTCACCAGCCCAAGCTCCACTTTGTCCTATGACAAACCCCACACTGTAAACCCCACACTCACATCACAAACTTCCAAGAACCAAATTAAAAAGACCTTCACAGCTAGCCTCTTGCAGTATCAAAGGCTATAGGTAGAATATAATTATTTATGTTTAATCCACTGATTACATTTCAAACATCAGCAATTTTAGTAGGTTGTCCACCAGAGATGTAATAGCCTTTTTCTAACAATCTAACTATGTTCTCAATATCATGGCAATTCCATCAGCCATTTCCTCTTGGGTTGCATTCCGCACCAGCTGC
Organism: Ambystoma mexicanum; assembly: GCF_040938575.1. Taxonomy (NCBI): domain Eukaryota; kingdom Metazoa; phylum Chordata; class Amphibia; order Caudata; family Ambystomatidae; genus Ambystoma; species Ambystoma mexicanum. The sequence goes on from NC_090933.1 coordinate 987,845,472, forward strand.
GGTTGTTGACATGAGAATAATGTGAATAGATGGCGAGTTGTTGACATGAGAATACATCTGATCAGACTCCTTTTACGCAATGATGCACATACCTTTCTCCTTGGTGGTTACCCCATTATGGATATGGTGAAGTTGCAGGCTTGGAAATGTGCACGTATACCTAGGTATTTGGGACTTTTCGGCATGAGGTATATCTGTTACTGACTTCATTTCTGTTTGTCTAGCCAGACTGATGTGTCAGTGCAAAGACTGGAGGGAGGTATCAGTACTCCTGCCCGCTGAATGGCAGAGTAGAAGCACAGAGCACCCCAGCCAAGATTCTCTATAGGGTAGCTATGGATGAGCAATCCAGGCTGAAGCTCTCACGAGGTGATGCCGGCTGGTTCTTAAGTACAGTGTAGTCCCTAAGCACCCACATAGGAATGTCCACACACTATGTTAGTGAAAACACAGTTCTTTATATAAATAAGGTTCAAGTTATGTACACAATCCCAATACCACACTTTTTTCTTCAGGCAATACTATAATGATAAATATATACCATCTCTAGGTGGTACCACAATTACTCTATGATTCCATTAAAATGCACCAACTACTGACAGTTTCAAATGGCATATAAATCCATAGCAAAAGATATCAACCATAGACTTGGGAGGAAAACAAGTTGGATAAACTATTGGCAGAATGCTGGGCCCCTACCATAAGGCACAGTTCTGTGTGAAGATCCCCCCACCTGGGCAACCTGTAAATAATATATTAAACAAGCCCAGTCCATGTATTGTTCAGCAGAGTCTTATTTCCTTCTACAAATCTTCTACTACCCCAATGTACCTTCTTTGGTGAACTCCCTTTAAGGCAGGAGCCATGGTTCGTTGAGATCCCTCAAAGAAAAGGTGAACAATGGCGCAGACACAGCAGCTTCAGTCCTGGTGACATCCTGCGAAGCTGAGGTGTGCAGTGCACCTCGACGACGATAGTTCATTGCCGCAAACAGTCAACGTAGGCCCAGCAGGGCATCGGGTCATCAGCATTTGGCATCAGCGATCCGGACTCGACCACGACTGGCTTTCGGATCTTCGTCAGCGTCTTTGAGGATTTCAGATGGCGGGAACCCCACTGGTGGGTTCTCCACAGTTCGTCGGGGACCTTTACTTTCTCCGGCGGGACAAAGCGGTCGACGATTGATTCAAAGTGTTCTTAGGCAATGGAGCGTTGCAGCTCCGGTCAACGATGATGGTCGTCAACGGTGATGGACTTCAATGTCTGGGTCCTGTGCTTCGAGATTTCTCAGTGGTCCCCGTCTGCGGTCGGCAGCGTTTCCAGGACTGACTTCCAGGGAGCCTTGGCAAAGGTTAGCTGGTGCACAATGTTCCCTCATAGCTCGGGAAGAAGTCTCCCAGCCAGGTCCTCTCTTGGATCAGTTTCTTGAAGGCACAGCAGCTTTCAGGTTGCATCGAAGGGAAACAGCAGTTAACCTTCTTCTTCCGGCGCGGCTTCGAGAATAAGCATCAAGTTTCGACTTCAACTTCTGAACAATTTCCATCAGTGAGAGGTCCCCAGATATACTGTTCGGTCTCTCATTCACTCTGCTGGGTCACACTCAGGCAACCAATCATTCCGAAGGGCATTCAGACAAGCAGGCAGCCAATCAGGCTCACTGTGCATTCAGGCCATTCCTCTCCATCCAGACACTCACAACCAGGAATGTGGATTGGGACAAGCATCCAGCCATTCAGCACTCCACACTCCATTCATACCGGTTTCGGGCAGGGCTGCCTCAGTCATTGTGTTACACACCAGAAACCAAACACCCATAACATGAAATGTATATTGGTCACACACCCCATTCACCCAGGTCCCACCACAAGGGTGTACCCACAACATACAGTCACTGTGAAGGCTCCAGCCAGTCTGGCCTGAACTTCCCCACAATATCATATATGGAAATTCCACCCAACAGCCAGTCTGGGTAAGGAACAGAGTCAGGGCTTCCTAGGACTTTGGGAAAACAAGGTAACAGGCAATAGAAAGCAAGAGGCCACAGAGGCCATCTTGTCTCCTATCAGGAATCAATGGATTCCAATGGCAGGGCCTGGGTATCCCAAAATGGAGCACTTGTCAAATTCATCATGGAGCTGCCACCAGACCATACCCTGCTCTGTGGGCCACACACAGGTGTCCAAAACATACATTAGGGGCACAGGGTGTTACCCCCAACCATGGTGCCATAAGGGTATCCAAAGGTATGTTCACCAAACCAAATAGAGGAAGAGCTGCACTGCCAGGAGTCCCACATGGACTCCTGCACAGAGGAAAACACAGAGCACACATGATAAAAGGAGTACAGGACAAGGACATGGAGGCCCTATCCCTCCAATGCATTTCCAGCATCACAGTCATATCTCATGGAAAACTTGAATTGTGCTGTAAGACTTTCTATGTGTTGACTTGCCCAGGGTGACATAATTATTTCTTAAATAAAGCCATACTCATAAAGCATAAACAAGATAACCTGAGGTTACACTTTGGGGTCCCTTCGACTCTGACCCACTTTATGGATGATGTCCATGGATATATTGATGTTGGGATCAAAAGTGAAGGTTGTAGAAGCCCTGGCTTTATTTATTTGTATGAATAAAAACATGATGTAGGTAATCTATCTAAGGAAGGGTTGTCTGATAAACAGACCTCCTTTCAGAAGGCTTCATGCCAAAAGCATAGATAACACATGTGCCCTGCTGAATCAGTCTCCTGATCTGCAGTTTCCGTTCTTCAGTAGCTCAGAGCAGTTTGAAAGGTTGCACTTGCCCGGTTTGACAGATGTTGAGACACAAGAGACACTGCAGGCAGAGACTGCAGTTAAATCTGCACCTCTGCTCTTAAACCATAATAATTATTATAATAATTAGGCAGGCTATATGTCTGGTGGCAGAGTAATTCCTAAGAAAAATCCATACCATCAGATTTGTATCATAATCATGTCAACCTTGTGAGTCAAGACTAGCTATGGTAATGCTATGTAGATTTGCAGCCAGGCTGCCTGTCTTTGTTGGAGCCAGCACAACAAGAGGAAGGAAAGCTGTCTCTCTTTGATTCATTCAGAGTTTAGGCAGCATCTCTCTCAAGCCCAGAAACTCTCAACAGAACTCCTGAGAGCAATTGTTCAAAGAGGCACACCCATAACAAAAGGGTCACCTTGATGCCAGGGTGTTACATATCAAAGGGACTCTAACACGTCAGGCTTGGGATGGGGGAGTTGGAACAATCAGACAGAACAGAGGGGACCTGAGGAAGGGTGTATCCATCTTGGCTTTCTGTGGAATTCTCTTTCCTTTCCATCTCTTATACTTTCTGCTGAGCACTTTAGGTATGATGAAAGAAGACCAAGCTCAATTGTCACCTCAACAGGGATTGGACCCCTTAAAGCAGGCTTATGTTTGCCCAATCCCCTGTAACCTTTTACCTTCATAAGAAAGGAGTATCCCACTCTTTCTTTCATTTATCTTGGCCATTTAAGAAAAGAAGAACTTGCTTAAAGCCTGGTAGCAGAGTAGTCCTTTCCAAAGCCCTCTGCCACAGTGAGGTCATGTGCTCAAAGGCAGGGTCAAGCTTTGTGTCCATGCACATTGCGGGTGACTGTTGTTGGTACAAGACCTGCACTCTCTGACAGCTGCACTTGCAAAAAGGCTCCCCACTGGAGGGGAAGGACTCCCTCAGGTGCAAGCTAGCCTCCAGGACAGAGAGTGAAGAGGACAGTAACGTATCTTGCCCTTTAGTTAATGGAATGGGGCTCACAGCACCACAGAATCCAAAGTGACTGCATTCCCGTTTTTTGATGCTTCAAACTGTCTTTGAGGCAGAGTTCAACATGTTCAAACACCTTGAAAACATCTAAGATGTGCAGTGCTACATTTGGCACTCTAAGATGTGCAGTGCTACATTTGGCATTCTAAGATGTTTAGTGCTACATTTGGCACTCGCTCCAAACCTTGAACTGCTGTTGCTGCATCAAACGAGTTCCCCACTGCATCGCACCTGCAGACTGCATCTCCTGTCTGGATCTAGCAAGAAGCTTGCAACTGCAAATATTTTTTGCCAATTCGTCTTTAAGCAGCACCTCAAACCACCAGGTTCTTTTTATCAAACTGACCTGCATCCTGGCTTGAGCCACTGTTAGCATAGTTTCCCATGGTGACTCGACCCAGCGGTACTCATAGCATCAAACCAGCTCACCATCAAAACTAACATGGCGGATGCTTCAAACAGTACCATTCTGATGCTGAATCGAACTGCATGGACCTTCACATCAAACTTAACTTGACACTGACACACCACATAGATGACCATGACTTGCCACATTTGAACCTGATTCAAACCGCATGCGCAGTTATGAAAAACCCATATTATGACACAGTCTATCCACCGTTAAGTCAGTAAACTACTTTTGTGGGGACCAATCAGCAGGGACCACTGTTGGGACTCTAGAGAATGATAATCCACCCCTTTCTGCTTTTTCTCAATTGGCATATGCAGAACAATACTCCAGCAATTCTTTGCTCCCCATCCCTCCTATATTGCCATGAGTTTTCTTATCTCCATGTTCTGCATTTTCTGGGTTCATTCCACAGAGATGGATTTTTCCATAGGTTTTTAAAATCAGTTATTTTGCACCTGGGCCAGCCTCAGGTGAGTTTTCCCCAGTCCATTTAGGCCTTTCTGTCCCCTTTTCTCTCTCTCTCTCTCTCTCTCTCTCTCTCTCTCTTTCTCTCTCTCTCGCTCTCTCTCTCTCTCTCTCTCTCATTCATACTCTTTGCTTTGCTTGTCTTCCTTTCCCTTGTTTTCTTTGGCTCCCCCTAACCTGATGGGCTTTTGCCACCCAGATCACCCTCCCTACTGCCCCTCCTGCCTCGCCTGCCCTTGATTGTCCCAGTGGTATTGTTGGCTGCCCATTTAACAAAGTGCCCCAGGGCAGCCTCAGTATGGGCAGCCCTCATATAGGGCCACAAGGCAAAGGGCAGCTCCCAAAGAAGTAGCTGCAGTCTGTGTTTGCCCGTGTTCACCTGGGAAGCCAGTCAGCTGTCAACCAGCATCGACTAATAAGCTAAGTGAGATCTGGGTCGGGAAAACAGTAATTATTGTATTCTAGTAAAGCCCTACCACTCTTATTGCCTTACATAGCACAAGCACACCCATGTTAGCCGGCTAGCAAGTAGTTTTCCAAGCACTGATGTGTCTCAAATGTAGTCGTTTTTCTCCCACTGCTCAGGTATCTCAGATTTAGGTTTTTTTCTTCATTTACTGCTGTGTCCCAATTTTAAGTGGTTCCGTATTTACTGCTTACCTCAAATGTAGGCGTCTTTCTCCCACTGCTCATGTATCTCAGAGTCAGCAGTTTTTCCATGGGTGTAGCCCACCTGTGTTAGTTAGCCGTATCTTGCATTTGGTCCATCTGTATTGGTGAGCCAATGTCTTGCATTTGGCCCATCTGTGTTAGGGAGCAATATTTTGCACGACTGCCCGCGGGGCAAAGTGAACACATTACCTGTGGATGAACCTGTAGGGGTGGTAATTCCTGCACACCAGAATGTACAACAGGGGAAGGGATATGGGCCACACTTAGTCAGAACAGCAGGGTTAGGAAAGGGTACTGCCACAAACTAACCCTATTAAAAACTCACCCTTCAGCATACACCTTCTCAGACTCTGTACTAAACACAACCATACCTCTACAGCACAACAAACCGCACGCAATTCACAACAGCACAACAACGGAACCAACATAGCCTCACCCAACAGCACATGATGGCTCCAACTGAAAAATACTCCTAGTTTCAGTAAACAGTGACAACCGAACTGAAGCTGCCAACAGCACATCACAGCTCTCTTCTCCTGCTAAGCCTACTAACTTGCCTGCCACCCACCTTGCTTTACAGATCCACCAGAGCGCTAAGAGACCACACAGGTGGCAACGGTGCATGGTATAAGAACAGTTAACATAACATAACATAACATAACATATTAGTGTGTTTTACTAAAATATATATTTTTATAGAACCTTTATTGGACATTCATTTATTTTGGAGTCTTGTACTATTGATGTTTGGGTTGCTGCTGCTATCACATTCACATCCCTCTTAAGAGTGTAGCCAGCCATCACTTCACGCTACCACAATAGGCAATGGAGCTACATCTCTTAACTGTGATTGTATCATCTTTATGATTGGGATCACTGTTGATTTTTAGTAGTGTGAGGGCTGAGTATGTGCTTTAGCCACTAATTCCACTTCTGCAGCAAAGTAGTCATATCCCAGCATCAAAACGAACATAGCCTTGGTAGATTCATTGAAATTCTGGTCTTGAGGTGCCCCTTTCAATGATTTAATATACATGTTCTCCCTATACAATATAGTTTTAAATTACTTGCAATTTCATTAAGAAATGCCATGTGGTCCTGGAGGGATTTAACGTCTGAGGACATAGCTGGTATTGTTTTATTTATTCCACGTCTGAATCACTTGAATAGACTCACTTTTCTAAATGTTAGATTATCTTCCTGTTGTTTTTATTGTTTTTATTTAATTATTTATTCTGTTATGGTTACATTTAGAAAACGTTCACAAATACATAATCAATATACATTCATCACAATTCATAATAAAATCAATATACATTAAGAATAATGTATGATAAAATCAGAGATAAAAACAGCATTACGATCAAATATACAGGCTTTTTATTTCAGTTCATCTGTCCATCAAACTCAATACATTTTTAGCTAATGCAGGAATATCTCCAAGAAGCTCAATCATTTCTGCTAAAAGAGCTAACAGAGCAACAGAATAACACATGTGCACTGTTCTCATGAGCCTAGACCAAAGATTATCAGGAAACACAGCAGCAAAAGAAAACACAAATTTACTGAAATAAAACATTATCTTAGTCCTTAGGGCATCACACGATAGGATAAAGTGGTACAGAGGTTCAGCCATATTTAATTTACACAACCAACAAACAATTGGCCAAACCAATAAACAGGCCAATTACCTCCAAAGTGGGTTAATAATTAATTCAATCTGAATCTCTTACGTCTGTCCCTAAAGGAATGAGAAGGAGACTTGAGAATGTATGGTTATGGAGAATAACACAGAGCCTTCACTTTCATCAGACAGTATAATTCTGAAATAAAAATAGTTTTTTGAGATGGTCTAGAGAATCTCTTTGATCCGGTGCCCTAGGTCTGTTCTATTTCAGATGTCCCCTCGATCCATCACAAATAGTGTTCACACTCAGCTAAAGATTCTGACAGGGTTTTTATTTTCTTTCCGAAAGATAGACTGTCTTATTTTTAAAAAGACCTTATCCAAATCTCTCCTATAAAATGCATAATAAAAACATAATGTGTTCCTTTTATAATTAAACCACCATGATTGTAAACCTAATTCTAGCCAAATGGCTTCCATCAGGAAATGTGGGGGAAGGTTCAGTACCTTGCACAAATGTTCCCATCCTTAACATTTAACCATTTCCTGATCGAAGGGGCAAGAGGTTCACAACCACATAGGACTGCAGTTCAAACTTTTTCTATATAAAATTGGATGATAGGTAACACGGAATAAAAAGAAGCAATTCATTGGATAACCCTCATCTGTTCACAGGAAGCTTCCACTTTAACATCTAACCTTTCGTTCACCAGGTGCAAGTGTTTTTTGGGAGCCGAGATAAACCAATTAATTTACTTGGGGAATACGTTTGCCCGCAATTGACCATAGAAAGATTTTAGCTTTTTTGGTAGCATCATAACATAATACATTTGATTTATCTAGGATAATGTGTAGCTTATTTTCTCTCAAATAACTAGCCGTTAGGTCCTATCCTCTGCAGACATTTTGAGGTAATGGCTCACATGAGAAGGTCATCAGCGTAGGCTAACCAGACTACTTGCAAACCCCCCAATCTAGGTGGAAGATGATAAGCGTGTTAGTAGGAAAGAGGCAAAACTGAAATATATAAGTTAAATAAAATTGGTGCATGAAGACACCCCTGTCAAAGTCTTGTATCCACTGGTACGTCTCTCGAAAGCCTATCAGAATGTAATCATACTATCAACCTATTGTCTGAATGGGCCAAGATAAGAATGGCAAGCAGCCCTTCCAGGATTCGCCACCTTTTTTTTAAATACCAGTTTATTCAATTTACATCAATACAAACAGATATCCAAATACAAGCCAGCGATAGCATCCGTAACACATTTTTAACAATGAATAACAACATTTCTCTCCCCCACTAAATAAAAATCCTATTTAAATATAAACTGAAAGAGAAAAGAGAGAATGAAGAAGAGAGAAGAAGATGAAAAAAAATAAATCCAACCCACATATTGCAAATAGACATTTCAATCACTCAGCAGTAAAGCAAATTCATGAAATCATTGAGGTAGATTTATCTTAACATTCAGATTCCACCATATCACCATATCTTCTTTATCTGTACCAGTTGAATCTGATTCCAAACTTCGAAAACTCCCCCATACTTTAGCAAATAGTTTTTCCTTCTTCTGCAGGATCATAACGCTTTCAATATTACAAATTGAATACATTTCTGCCATCCAAGATTCTGTTTTGGGAAATACAGACGATTTCCAATTGCATAGGATTATCATTTTTGCAACCAAAGAACTGTTCAAAATCCAGGTCATTTGGTGATATGACAGATCATCCAGATCAGTATCTTCGCCCAGAATCAAAGTTTCAAAGTTAAACTCCCTCTCTTCACCCAGTACTTTATTTTTCACGTCAGTAATTCTCTTCCAAAAAGTTCTCACTCTATAGCAGTCCCAAAGCATATGCTCAAGTGAGCCTCTTGAGTGACTGCATACCCAGCATGCACCTGTTGACCTGAAACCTTGATTGTGCAAATGCTCCGGTGTCCAAAATACTCTATTTAGTAATTTCACTAGTTGTGCTCCTTCACCAATGTTCATGGACATCCCTGGAATGTTTCTACATAGTGTCTCCCAAAGCGGCCAAAACTTTGAAGGCAACATAGAGTCTCCCTTTTTATAAATCAGGACCACAATTGCTACTATCCAAGAATCTGGGAGCACCATGCCATTAGCAAGTTGGAGAGACCATCGATTCTGCATGTTCTAGAGGGCTTTTATTTAGCTCGCCTCGGTCAAAATTCAACTTCCAAAGGGACTTGGAAAAGAAGACACAATATCCTTCCCAAAACTGAATTCTTTATATTGAATGTATTAACATAGCCTTTAACCCATTCAATCTCCGAAATACAGTTTGCCTGTACCCTTCTCTGATGTTGTTCTATAACCACCAAATACCTTTTCGTGGTGTATTAATTTACGTAATACCATCTGATTCTGGGTATAATATTTCTTAATTTCATACTCCTTTTAACCAATTTAATATTGTCTCTCTTTCTTAGCCACTTGAGTATTCGCTACAATATCCGCATTAGACCCCGCAAAGATAGCTCTCAGAGCCTGTCGCAATTCACATGTTCTACTTCCTCAATATAGTAGAACCAGCCTCTTCTTTCCATAGTTGCAATGTCAGGGTACAATTTTTCGGATCCCACATTATTCTCTTCTCCTTATAGGCCCACAAATTCCAGATAAATTAGATTTAAAGCTAGACAAAGGAGTACCCCCCCCAACCTAACTAAGTTACCCACTTGATTCACTATTAGGTTTATGGTGTCATATTGAATATGCAGGCCAGCGATGCAGGACAGACCTTATGACATTACCAGACAAGAATGATCACTGGCATTGTCTGGTATAACCTCAAATGAACACACCCTATCCATCAGACATCTTGTGATAAAAAATGAAATCAATAGTAGAAGAGGAAAACGAATTGGACCAGATAGGGTGCATTGGAATGTCCACGTCTACATTTCCATTCACCCTTGATAATCCCCATCTCTGCATAAAAAAGTCCCACCCAACCCCTTGTGAAATCTTTCCCTTAAGGGGATCATTCTTAGAATACTGGGCACTCAGATCCGACCGAGGATCTTCCGCACCTATCTGGTCATCCTCCTCACAAAAACAATGAAAATCCACAGCTCAGATAATACACACAGCTGGGCATTTCAAGACACTCATATCAAAAACTATACAGCTCCGCTCAGATGAAATGATCCTCCACCACAAGTAGGTTACAATAGATATTAACCAACAGGAAATACCGTTTTTCGAAGCCTCCTCTCAAGCAAGCTTTCACTGCTAAAGCTACCTCCGTAACTATAGGGATTTCAACTCTGGCAGTACACAACCAATTTTTTTATCTTAATTAGTAAACCGGCTGCCAGTCTACCCTATGGGCCCTTCCTTGCTTTCTTACCAACTGCCTTAAAACTATCCAGTATGGGGGGATCACCCAGCCAGGTTTCCTGAAAAAATATAACATCTTTTTGTTTATACTTTTCAGACATAGCAGAAATTAGAAACTGTTGAAACCACAAGTTTTCCAATAGAAGAGGGAGACTTATTGGAAATTAGAAGCTGGGTTGATGCCCCCTAAAATTGGACAGGTCAGCAGGGAGCCAGTCTCAATTCCCCTTTAATTCAAGTGATTAATTAGCAAAAGAGAAATGCTGTTGTCCTAGTATTTCCACGGAACATTGATATATTCAATAGGTTAATATAAGCCTTCTTGTTTCAGAAGCCAGGCAAAGAAACAGTGTGTGAACTTTCATGACAAACAACATCCACCACAGCAGTGATGTACCCTCTCCTGATGAAATCCTCATGAGCATTTACAAAGAAACTCATTATCAAAGCAGAATAAACATGACCTACACATGTATTAAAATGATCGTCCTCGTCCAGTTCCACCCAATGAGTATCCCTAGAAGAGATCCCATACAGTGAGTATATGTCCCTCAATTTCACTAGAATTCTACTTCTGTTCATAGGGGATTCCACCTCATCATGAAATATGGTGGTACATTTTATAGAAAGAGGCTTTTCACCAGCGCTCCCTACCTCCCCCATCGAACACATCTGCATGTCACATGAGGCCTGAACCCTCATAGGCTGAGAATCCCCACACGCCACACTGCCACCTGAACTCTGCACTCTCAAATAAGAAGATTCCGCAATTAGAGTAGAGGGCACATCCTAAACATTCCCCTCCCACTGAAACCGGGTTATCGTGAATCAGATCTGCAGCTACATTAGAGACCGATTAAACCGCTTCTGTGCATGCCAAAAAGAAACATCTTATGTCCTTAATTTTCTTTTGAAACCTTTTTTTCTCCCTGAATCTTTTTTTTTACCCGGTCTGCTTTTGTTGTTCGTGAGTCTATATAAATAGAGGTATTGAGCACCGCCTGAATCACCATAGCATCCTCCAGACTGGGAAGAGAAGCTTGCAACCCAGTAGGCTCTTTATAGACCCTCTCCTACCCTACCCTTGCTGTGGGTCTATAATTACAACAGGGGGGTTTATCTTTGAGGCCAAAGCACACAAGTGATCAGAGGAATTCTTCGAGTTCATAGTATGCTGAAAATTCCTTACAAAATGTGCAGAAACCCAGTAGTTTTGCCTTCGGCCAGTTTTTCATATGTTGGTATTTTTTGAGAGAAGGCAAAGAGACTTGTGTTTGCTCGCCGTTATGCAGAGCATTAGGACCAACTCTAGCAGGAGCCACATTGTTCTCTACTGAGATACAATCTTCAGCTTCTATCGAGGCTCCCTGGGGACAGTTCAAATTGGCAGCGTATTTAGTTTTTTGGAGTACTGTTAGACAATTCTTAATCTCCAAAATCGAAGTATGGGACTTAACGTCAAAACTGATGTTATCGTACATCCTTACTAGCCCCTGTAGTATACTATGTTTAATGCAGCCAGTGAGCGGCCCCCTAGTGAAGAAGAGCCCAGCATTTGCGAATCGCCCCCTCTTTCATAAAAGGATTGATGTATGCTGGCCCTTGGGGCCAAGGGAGAGGCGGCTCGAGAATTAAGATGACTTTCAGGGTCCATTTGCAAGGTTCCAAATAGACAGGGTGAATCGCTCAGATTCGTGCTAGGAATATGCAGTTCCCTAATCTCCTCATCCAAATGTATGCAAGCATTTAATAATGAAGAGTTGGGACTGATGGTATAAGAGTGAGTTGATAGATCAAGTGGAAGACAGTGTCGAGGCCACAAATGGAAGATCGGTGCCTCCTTGACATACCTGGGCAGATTCCAAAGGCACTAGAAGCCCTGGTGGCTTGATGTTATGCAAGAGAGCTTGGCTGTATATTTTCAAAGTGGCAGCTGGAAAAAAGGCAGTTATTTTAGAATGTCCACCTCGGGTGATGGACGCTGCAGCCGATGCATCGTCTATAGCTTTTGTAATATCATTATCAAGGGGGGGGGTCAGCTTGTTCCTTCTTAGATTGTACCTTTTTACTGGGCATTTCGCAAGCACGTTCAGCATAGCATCCCGGTTACAGCTCAAACAATCGTCCCCAATAAAGGAGGTTTCCTTACCTTCCTTACGGCATCAGAAAACTATCAAAGCACTCCTCGAGACTCCCGCAGTCCTTTGTATCCTCCGGGCTAGTAATTGGAAGGGCCAAATAGGATGAGCGTGTATAACTCATAGCCACACTTCCTCACTTGAGCGAGACTGCACTTGTACGCCGCACTTAAGTCCTGGCACTTCGTGCCGTACTCAATCAATCAATCAGATATTTGTAGTGCGCACTATCACCAAAGGCATCATGGCGCAATTTGCTACTAGTGAGAAAGAACCATCCATCACATTAACAGGTAGGTTTTAAGTGCACGTCTGAACTGCTCAAAGTCCAAGGTCCAAGGTTTTAGCCCTGCAACGGAGAAGGCTCTACCACCTATTAGTTCATTACGATAGGTAGGTGCACACAGTAGTGCCGCCTCCATAGATCTAAGTGGCCGAACTGGACTATAATGCTGCAATTTATTCCGAATGGCCAGGCAACCTTTTCCATTCAAGGCTCGATGAATAATACAAGAGGCTTTGAACTTAATTCGAGCAGAGTCAGGTAGCCAATGCAAGGAATAACGAGCCTTCATCACATGTTTACCGAACGGAATGCATTTAATCACGTGAACCGCAGCATTCTGTAAAGCCTGGAGTCGATGCATTAGATATACCAGTTGAGAGAGATAGATGGTATTGCAATAGTCAATGCTACCATTAAGACATGCAGCGACGACTTGAGCATAAAGCTTCCTAGGGATAAAAGGAAGAACCTTTTTCAATTGTTTCAGTTTAAGGAATCCAAGACCACAGAGTTAATCTGGCTGTCCGTCGCTAGCAAGGAAGAAATCATAATGCCAAGATCTCAGACCATCAGTGCCAGAGTTGGCAGTGGTCCCAGCAACGGTGGCCATAAATCTGATGTCCAATCTGCTGAAGCACCAGAGGGGCCCTCAATCAAAACTTCGGTCTTACCGCCATTTAATTTTAGCCAATTGGCTTCCATCCAGCCCCTGACAGCATAAAGGCAAAACCTGAACTGGGTTGCTGTCCCCCATTCATCAAGGTCAATCCTAAACAAAACGTGGGATTTAAAGTCAACTCCATCATTTTCCTCTTAAAGGAACCGTGTCTGAATGCACCAGGAATCACTCCACATGACCTGTCGCTCCTAAAGCAAACAAGGACTGCACTTCAACGCTGCGCGTAGGATGTACAGTCAACTCTACCCTTTTCTTCTTAAAGGAACCGTGTCTCAAGTGATCAGGAATCACTCTACTTGAAATGTTGCTCCAAAAGCACACAAAGTAATGCAGCGAGACTGCACTTGTACGCCGCACCTACATGTTGTTTTTAACACCTTGCATAAGGTCCTCTATACCATTATTCAGTTCCACCTGGATGAGGTGCTTGAAGTGATACTTTATCAAGAGGGGGGAATTTTTCAAACACCTTCCTCACCTTCCTAGAAAGCTTGTTGTTAGTCTCAGCAGAGGTTCTTCGGAGTAGCGAGGATTCCTATACCCATTCCCCTCACCAGGACAAAGTTATACTCCCTTTGGCCTGGCACGAGGCAAAGTGGCAATGTACTCAGTACTGTCGTGTCTTCCATTCCTGGACATCCAATGGCAATGAGTTTGCATGAGGAGCTGGGTCTGCTAGGCCATGATGCATGATGATGATCCCAGCTCTAGCCACCACTTTCTGTATTACCTTTGCAAGGTGGGTTCCACAAGGACAGTTCACAGGCTCAGCACTCAGTGAGTGCAAGGTCCCTTTGCTCCTCTCTACACTCAACCCACAGGGCCTTTTCCCGTATGACTGCAGGTGTGGGATCAAGACTGCCAGTGGTAGCTAGGTGCAGCATTAACTCGTGGAAACCAGACCTTTGCCCCATTGCACACTAGCCAGGGGAATCCCACCCAACAAGCCTCAGTCAAGGGATCTGCATTCAGTGAAGGGTGTCAAGAAGCCGAGTGGGGTCAACAATGGGATGACACAGCAAATATATGTAAAGTATAAGGGATAGTTACAAGAAGAATAATTAAATGTAATTTAAAAGGGTCAACAAAAACAACAGGGTTGCTTCTCTTTGGGTTCATCAGTTGTTAGGTTTGCGAGTTTCAGTGCAGGCTCCTTCCCCTGAGAAGGTGATACATTCACTGTCACTCAAAAAACCTGAAGATTTGAAATCCACTTTTTTATTGCCTCCTGGATTTCTATTTGTGGAAAAAATGCAGATGTATGTGAATGATGGCCAAAAAGAATGCAGACTGAAATATGATTGTAAGTGAATTAAAAAATGAAAAATGAAAAATGGAAAATTAGAGCAATATACTGTTTAAAGAGACTACTGTTTCATTATTAGCACCACCATGATATATTTGGAGGGACTCAATTTTGAATTATAGATGCCTGTTGCCTGAATAGTTTACTTGCATGTCAGCTTTCTGCACCCTCAGCAAACATTGTATACCCTCTATTGCTTTGTCATGACAGTGTTCATGTATTAAATGAAAACAGCCAGTGATGAGTCAGTGTGCGCCTTAATGAAATAATGAATACATATCTGCATTGATATCTCTTGGCTGAAAGAGTTACCATGAAAGACCATGGCCTGCCTGTCCCCACATAGCAGCCTGTTGTACTAAGTGGAAGGAGAGGAATCCCATCCGGCTACATTAGAGGCTATGTACTAAACACCTATATGAGTTGTGGTACTGGAGGCAGGGCTAACACAGCATGAGGAGTGTTTGGATACCATGCACTTCCCTTAACTGTCCCCTACCTGCAGTGCTGCTATTAAAGGTTTACTGAACCAATTTCACCCAATATTCGATGCCTTTCACCTCAGATTCACTGGCTGAGAGCACGCCCCAGAAGACCAGCCACCAAGCCCTCTCCGCAATGTGTAGGGCCCACCAAACAAGGGAAGGGGCTTGCCTTAATGGGAATCCTGTAAAGGAAATTCCTAGTGGGTTAGAGAACCTATTTACCAATTGGAGAAAGTGGCACTTTTATTCAGAAGACAGTTCAATGAATGCTTAAGATTTGATTGTTCATTATTTGTTTAATTTATTGTGTCTGTCTATGATAACTATTATTCTGGACCTGCTAAAAGAGTGTTCTTAAAAACCCTGTCTGGTCAGGGTCAGTATTTTTTGTACATATGATTTGTGAATGAATGTAAAAAAGAAAGTTCTGTGCACAGTTCAATAACACCAGACAGCCTACCCTCCAAGTCACACCAGACATGGGGATCAGGTTGTCGTATAGGGCCAGAGGCAGAGAACACTGAACAGGTGCCGAACAGTGAATATGAGAAAGAGTTTGTTGTCTATGCTTCCACCAGTTTCCAACCTAGCTCATGTGTGCATGCATAGGCCCATTAGTTCGGCAAGTGTGGCTCTGGTGAAGACTTTCATTTTGTCTCTCCACAAAAACATGATTAGGCTTATATGTCTACTGCTATGTGCATGTGTGTGTGTATGAGCCTTGCCTTCTACTTAAACAGAGTCTGTCCCACTGTGAATTTTGAGGTCATGGAGGAATAAACAATATCTCAATGGTACTGCAAAGGGATGGTTACTGGCTATTGAAAAATGTTAGTGAGAGATGGACTGTGTCTAAACACTGCTGTGTGAAGCGTGGTTACTAAGTGGTCAAGTCATGTGCCATGTCTGGTCTAGTGGTGTCTCGGAATTAAAAGTGGAGGGCATTGCGAAAAAATTATAGCCAACTTCTTTCATATTTAACCTTTGCCTACCCTTGTGAGAATGGGATCAGGTTGGTCAAAGGAAGTGAGATTTACCCTTAAGGGTAGTCTAGCTATGATATGTACAAAAATGAGTTGCTCAAGACCTACACGTTTTTGTATAAATTACACTATTTTAAAAATAGTCATAACCTGAAGCAGTTTCCTGAGGAAGGTATATTTGATCTTCATATGATTGTTCATCTAATATGAACTGCATTTATTTATTTGCATTTTTGAAAGCGCTCACACAGCCCGGGGGCATCGAGGCACTATTACAGGAATATGTCTTAGCTGTGTATTTATAACGCGCTTAATACACAGACCCGGGATCGAACCTGTGTTGCTTCGTATCGTTTTGTTTCCAAAGCGAGCACCTTGCTGCTGATCTATCCTCCTGGTAGTGACAAGTGGATGAAACGTTCACCAGAAGCAGTCCGATTCCTTTTTTGACTGGTATGTGGATAACACAGAAAGAGTCCAGAGTCTAAAACCAGAGAATTAAAAGACACTCAGGTTAACAAGAGCAGTTAAAATAACTGAAAACAGAATAGGCACATTTGAACAGTCCTGCTATATTTAATCCTGCACCTGATCAGGCACCAGACCAATCCCCAAGCAGTGGCATCTACCATGCCATGCGATCATTACTGGGTGGGCATATTCATTTCCAGAGCCCAGATTCACCCCTCTGGTAGACAGTCTACTTCTATACAATCACTGGGGGACTCTACATCACAATCACTTTCAGCCATTGATGCACTGCATGATCGATGGCCAATTTTCTATGTCATTGGCATCTCAAATGCAGCTAATGCATCCGCAATGATGGAAGGGCACCTTAATACATCACATTAAATTACGTACCCGTTGAGATATATTCCTGGGGCAGGTAATGCAACAAGGAATGTCCATTCACCATGCAGGTCCACTCATCAATTTAATAAAGTGCAAAGGTTTATCTCATGTCCGTGAAGTCCCTGATATGTTTCAAGAAGAGTTACAGGTTATTATGCTATCACAATCCCACCTAGTCTGATCTCAATTAGCAGCTGAGAGCGGCCCTTCATCCAGACATAGTTATTGTATTGAACCAGAAAAGCAATTGGCCATTGCAAAAACCCACATAATAAGCCATTACAAGATTCTCAGATGGGCTACTCAAAACAATTCTAGAAATTAGTCCCAATAAAGCAGAATGGATGTCTGCAAAAAAGCAAAAGGAAGGACCCAGCTGATTTTCTTGAGCGACTGAAATTATGCTTTGATAATTTCTCAGGGATTTCCAAAATGGCAATTACTGCACCACAAGCCGTGGTTTCTGCATTTGTAATGGTGCTGCAGCCCAAGATAGCTGGAGGAATTCAGGCAGTTCTCGTTGCCTGGTAGGTCAAGAATTCTACTGAAGTATAATTAGCTGTGCAGTACTTTCAGGAACAAGTGAAAGACAGAAAGATCCCAGCAAGTCTTGATTCATGGTTTATAAAAAACAGAAAAACAAGTCCTCGTAAGGAAGGGAAGGGGACAGAGTAGGTGCTAATGTTGAAATGAAGTGGTTGTGGCAAATGAAGAGGAGCCATTGTTAATGTGGGCCAGAGAGGAGCTGAAGATAGACACGCAACAAATGTACACAATGACCAGTGTAATTACTGAAAAGTGTTTGGGCATTAGAAGTTCGACTACCAGTGTAACCAACGCGACTCTCTCCATCATTTAACCAGTAATTTCAACATTCTCCACCATCTGCTATCTTCAGCACACAATGGTACAGCCATTGGGGACACTGATATTGTTGCACCACTGATTCTGCATGGCCCTTCTGCTCCTTACTTTAATTGTGCTGTCAGTGGGGAAAATGTTTCTTTTCTTTTCGATACCAGAGTGTCTGTCTCACCTTTAAGAGCCTCTGAATTCCCATAAGCCTCATGTTTAGTTGAAGTGGTAAATGCAGGAGATATCTGTGTTCAGCCAATACCTCTCCCAGTTGTATGACTTTTAAGACTGCACTTTGGGCCTTATCTCTGGGTATTATTAATTTCTTTGAGCCTTTCTACACCAGTAAATGTATTAGGGTTGGAGCTATTCTTTAAGATGAGCTGTACGATCTATTGTTCCCCTGAAAGTATTTATTTTTATGTAGCGATACATAGAGAATTAGATATTGGCTGTGTTGCAATAGTCTCCAAATTAGAAAAAGGACCTGTAGAATGGCACTCCCTTATTTGCAACAGGAACTGTTGAGTTGATGACCTCCACAATTTTGGTCCACACATGCAAATGAAGGGGAGACATATTTAAAATTGGAACCAGTTAGCTTTACTCTTTACCCAGTCAAGCCTCTTCTGTGGATCCCGAAGATTTCAAAGGAAGTGGGAGAGGGTATAAAACCTTGTGTTGATTCACTGATTAAGCAAGTAACTATTGTGCCTGCCAGTAGTCCCTATAATACTTCTATTTTGCCGATCAAGAAACCTAAAAAATAAATGTATCAATGTGTGCAAGACCTTTACGCTGTTAATGCAGCACTTTTGCCCACTTTCCCCATTGTTAACAATCTTGCAACCATTTCACTTTGCATTCCTGTTCCTGCCAATGCAACATACTTTATAATAGTGGATCTGTGTTTTGACTATTTTTCTTTACCTGTGCATCTTGTGCATCCTGCAAGTCAGTATCTATTTGTCTTACAGTATTGCTTCACTGATTACACCCATATTTGGTCAAGGTAGACTTGTCAAATTCCTCTTCACCAAATATGGCTGACTTCACGGGACACTGACTAGCCTGAACATCGAGCACAGAACGGGCAAATGCAGGGTCAACTTTCTTTATCCAGTGTTCGGTGCTCAAGGCAGAAAGTGGAGCTGGGTGTGGCAAAGACAAACAAGTAAGGAGATTGGGGGGACTGAGAGGTTTAGGGGCATTGGATGGGATTAGAGGGGCTCGGGTGAGAGAGTGCAGTCATGGAGCATCGAGTGGGCTGAGACTCATTGGATATGAAGGTTGGAAACGCCATTCAGTGTACAAACAGGAGGGAGCTGTAGGAGAAGGGGATTGCATTAGTGAGGACAACAAGAGTGGGATGGACTAGGAATCCGAGCTGAGAAAGGGAATGCCAGAGAGGGGTTCAGTGTGTGGGATTCGACATGTGGTCTGGCGGATCAGAAGAAGGACACAGACTTGGTTGATTCAATTTACAGGTTTGTTTATTAAAGAAAAGAGAAAAGTCTGATCTTTCACTATACTTTCTATTAGGCGTCCGTACCTAACAAAAGTAGCTAAGGTGCTTGTCAGTCGTCAGTGAATGTCTTAAAAAGAATCTTTCCACTGTCCAAACTAACCCTATATGACCCTACCACTAATCCTAATAACGATGAACAGGATAATGACTCCTGTTGTATTTGCTTCTTGCAAACATGTTCAATAAGTTGTCTTCAACTAGTCTCTGGTGACTGATGTGATCAATTCACTCAATTCATTCAACATTTTCTTGGGTTTTCTTGTTTTCCTTTTGACTCTCTTTGTGAACAATCGTTTTTCTATTTTCCCCTGGTAGGGTTATCAAATAATTGCAAGTCTCTCCTTTTACACTCACTCTTTCTGTACACAGTTCACAATTCAGAAAACATGCTTTGTGTATACTTTGTTCCAGCCTTATCTCTTATTCTTTGCCTCTCTTCTTTATTTAGCCTTTCTTGACCGATACGAGTATGAACATTCCAAACTGATTTTCATTCCCTTTTCTGGGTATTACAGTGATATTTTCCTCTCTCTCACTGGGATTAGTATGAGTATTCCAGTAGTGATTATTATTCATCTTTCTAGATAATAATGTGATATACTCGTCGCCTATATTTTAATTTCAATAAAGATTCTTATCTGCTTCACTGGGTTTTAATATTATAGTCTCTTTATCTGTACTGGGAGGCGTATGAGCATCCCAGTAATGGCTCTCCATCTCACTCCTGGGTCTCCCGTCTTCCCAGTTACCTTTGGCTGGTAGGGATAACGTCACCAGGTTTTTGGTTCTTTCCTGGTCGCCTTTTCGGTTTGTCAAGTTTGCTTCTGCTGTTTCCTTAATGTCTCTTTCTCTGTGTAGCCATACATGAAGGCACTCTGCTTGTTTAGCTACCGGCTTGTTCTGTATTGGTAAAGCAGCATCAGCAATGTTTACAGGTCCTCTAGTCCACCACACAGTTCATGTGGTCACGCCGCCACTCTCTGTCTCATTCACTTCTCAACTTCTAGGACACAGTGCATCCGACTTCACTTCTTGCCTTATTATCGTTATGAGAATCCTCCGTTTCTCTCTCTTGTTCCTGCTCTCTCTCCAAATCAGGTGCCGGCGTGCAAGCTGCTTCGTAACTCGCAGGCTTCCTTCTCTCATCTCCCGGCTCCTTCCCTTTCATATGCTATGCACCTGTGGGACTTCCCCGGCGTAGCTTTGTATTTGTTTCTCTCTGTCTCACATGGCTTCTCTACTCCTCCACAGGTCATTCTCCCTGTCTCAGTTAATGCGGTTTTCTTAGTTTTCTTAGGAATATTTACAGCTTTCAGTTTACAATTGCACATACTGGTATTTGCTTCGCAGAAATCCTTTTAGGCTATGTCTGAAGTGATACAATTGGTAAATTTCATTGTCAGATCCTCACAGGAACAGGAGTTCCCACTTATCCTGACCCCTAGGGAGGGGGTTTGCAGAAGAAGCTGAACTCCCTAGCCTCACAGGAGGGGCGCTGCCCCTTTCGGAGAAGGGATGAATTCCTGCGATTTGTCACAGTGGGCATTCAAGGGTGGGTGACTTGACCAGATGTCTTTCGGCCGAATCACAAACAATCATTTCGCTCATGAACCCCAGGACTATGTAGAACATCTGACACTCCTTTCCCAGATTCTAAAACAAATTCATTGGTATTCAAAGGGGGCTCCTTCTTAGTTCAGTGTGTCAATGTACTTCTATTGGTGTCTCTTTCATTGGAATTTTGTGAGCAAGGTTTATTTGATCCATTGATGGCTCTGCGTCTAAAGGGACACAAAGCCTATAAAGGAATGCTTTAATTGTACCAACCGTGTGTCCATTATCATGTTCAAAATATCTCTGCTGGGTAGAGACACCTATCTGAAGATTGAATCAATGTGATTCTACAAGGTGCAAGACCGCAACCCCGAAAACAAATGAGAGGATTTCTTGGAATGGCTCACTTCTGCTGCAGTGTATAATGGGCTATGCTTCAATTGTTAAATCCTTTGCAGAATCTCTCTCATGAATCCATCACCAAAACCTGTATATGGTCACCTGAAGAAGAAGAGGACTTTGTCAGAATAAAGCAAGAATTGCCAACCGCTTTGACCTTAGGTCTGGCAAATTATTAGAAATCAGTCACTCAGTTTTGTAATGAACTGAAAGTCTTTGCCTAGGTAGTGTAAGACAAAAATGCATGTTGACATGCAACTTGTCTATTACAGTGCTGCCTTAGATCCTGTGGCTGCAGGTTCACCACCTTACTTATGTTCTGTGGCGGCAACTGCATTATTTATATAGAAAGCTGGCACATTGGTTCTTGAGCAAATATGGGAAATTACTAATAACCTCAGCTAATGTTACTATTAACCAATGTAACATTTCAAACCCAGCCCATTTCAAACCCAGCCCCATTGCTGTCTAGCACCCTCGTACCTATATAGCAGCCTCATGACACCCAGGGTTGATTTGATATGATAGGTTATTCATAACGCACTTAAAACCCAGATGTTTCTAAGCGCGGACGCGGGAATCGAACATATGTTGCTCCATGTCGTCTTGCTTCCAAGGCGAGCACGTTGCCCCTGAGCTATCCTCCCGAGACTGCAAAACCCTGCAATGGTGCAGTTCTTTGATGTCTCCTGTATACATAATTATTGGTAATTTCATTCTGCTCAAGTTGCTGAATTGATTTGTGTTACCCATGCATGTGTTTTGTCTAAAGGAAAATATGCAATTATTTATACTTATTCCTGCAACGCCTGAGGCGTGGCTCACAAATTTGGCAAATCAAAGTTGCAACGTGGCTATTTGACATCTGCTCCAAAATGGTGTGAAGAAGGCATGGTATCAAGCAGCAGATACAGACACAAAGGATACCTTTTTTATGAAGTTGGTTGGGATGGTGGAATTCCTAACTTGCCCTAACTCTGAAATGGGCAAGTCTAAAATCGAAAGTAATAAATATGTCCAAGTCAGTCTGGTCAAAATATAAAGGACTATTCTAAGAAAACCTAACCTTGCCCTCCTTCTCAAGCTAACAAATGTGCTAAGGGAATACAAAAAGGAAAATGGTGTGTCAAAAATAAATGTCATAATGGCTTGAGCACCAACTCCATTCCCCAGGTTCAACCCCAGGGTGTCTAGAGAGTCTCTCAATAAACAAAGGCTAGGTGGATGGCACAGTTCTATCAGGTTTGTACACTTTGGTTTACAGGTACATTTCAACAGTTCAATCTCAGGCTTTTAACTCTTGGTAGTTGAATAACTTCTGTAGACTTCACCCGCCTTGGCATCAATACTTAGTTCATATGCTTTAAATTTCTCAAAGTTCTACACAGGCTTCCCTCTGCCAGGCTGAAGCCTGTCTTGTTTCAATTTATCACACAATTTCTCATAGTTCTGCACAGGCTCCGCTCTGCCAACTCAGGCCTGCCTTTTCGTGGGCATTCCCTTGCCCACGTTTTATCCAAGATATCTTTCATTGTTCAAGACTTTCGAAACTGCAAGGAATTTGCATAGACCTCTGCATGACCACTTCGACCTCACTTTTCACATTCCTTCAATCTTTTCTTGCAGCATCAATGCCTCTTGGTAGTTGTAGTTCTTATTCTCTTTCACTTGCCTTCTTGCCCCTTTCCAGAGTTCTTATTCTCGAGTTTTGCCCTCTTGGCATATTCCACAATTTACACATTTAATTTTCCTCTGATTTAACTTTCTTTCGTTTGATCTCTGCTTGTAATATCTTTCAAAACAAAGTTCATAACATTTCACAGAGACTTTCGAATGTGTGACTTACTTGCGTCGGACCACTCTGCTACTTTGTTTCCTTTTCCTTTAACAATTGTCTCTTAATTTGCATTTTACCAGCACACGCGCAACCTTCAACTTTCAAATCACAGTCACTTTCTCTTTAACATCAACCAGACTTGTGTTACACTTGATAACTCACTGGTTGTGGTAAATGAATTACTTTCATCTTTTCCACACACTTCAAGGCCGTTACCAGTGCCTCCTCTGCTCCTCCCCAACTCTGCCGTTCACCCAGGAGGGTCGCGGGCCATTTCCTGGTACCTGAAAGGTTTCTTGCCTCTGCACACTCTGCTCTGCTTTTCGAACACTCACGGCTTCCAGCAAGCTTGGAAATCTTGCCTGGCTTATTCTCAATCCTCTCAATTGTTGATCAGCTCATTGGTCTTTCAACTCCCACAGCCTGGATTGCATCAGCTTCGGAAGAGCTGTTCCTTCACCCACCCTCACTCTTGTTTCCAAATTTTCCGTTCTCAAATTTCGAACTCTAAGTCCCACAATGCATCAGGCCCATTTTGCTCCTACTACGCTAGCTCTCCTTGGCAGCGTTCTGGTGATCTTGGGAGCATAAGGTTTGTTTAATGGGATAAGTCACGGTCTCACCACCTGTCCCTCAGATGCCTGGGCTTCAGTACCTCACCAAGGGGGTGAGCTCTGGCTTGGACACTGCGAGTAGACTGCAGCTGGTATTTTGGCTCCGTGGAGGCACAGATCCCTCGCCACACTGCAGCCTCTCCTGTACTCACAACAGGCTCAGTGACTTGGCAGTCCATCCTCCTCCAGGCTCTCCAGGGTTCTTGCAGCTGCTGCTTTCTCCTCCTGGTCTTCACAGTCTTTCCAGAATCCACAGCCCACTCAGAGTGTGCCTGTGGGAAAGTCAGTTGAAGTTAGGTTTGAGTAGTTGCCTAAAGAGCAAAAGGATGGGTATCCCCTAAACCCTGGACCGGGGGAACAATATATATTTTTTTAAAAACAAGGCAAATGATCACACGGATCTGTACAACAAATATTCAATTAGTAATTGATTCTAGTAGGTTTGGGGGGTGAGAGCCGCAGTCAGGTAAACAATTGGATCAACATATTTTATTAATTATACAAAAATTACAATAGAATAAAAGATTTTATCATTCACACAATAACATCTTAAAATATATATAAATGTATATAAACATTAAAAAGATCTAGAAAGAATCTAAAAGCAACCTATAGAACACTGCTAAGTGTAATTCATAGCCAGTAATATATCTGAAACAGTGTGCAGTAGTCAGTATAAAGGTGCTATCAAAAAGTGCTAAATTGCCTAGCCTGACTCTGCCTGACCTTATTAAAGGGAGAAAATGGAGAATGCCCATAGGAATCCATTGCCCATGGAGTCCTATGGGTAATCCTCACGACTCCCTGCATGTTCTTCTTCGTCCCAGTCCGTTGGCAGCTGAGTGGGGAAATGGAATTATGGGAGTTGTAGTGTTCCCTAGTAATTGTGGGTAAATCAGGTAAAATACTGTCAGGAAAAGGGGAATACTTGTGTTGCTATAAAACACATGGTAAAATGTCCAATACCTGTTTCCCGGTTCTCCTATGCCTCCCTTTTATCTTGGTACCTGTTGGAATTGTGGACGGGGTAACAGGACAGGATTCAAAACAGCCTATGAAGATTGAGGAAATGTCGGGTAGGGGGGTGTTGGAAAAGGGGGGATAACATGTCTCGCCTTCAGGCTCCTCCCTTCCAATCCCTGAAGACACTCCACCCAGGTGATCCTCCCTCGCTTGTCCCCACACAGGGTAAGGATCCAACTGCGATGGCCGTCCCTGGGTCACCTGAGAAGAGGATCCCCAGAGAGTAGGCAGGGAAAAGCCCTTTTTTCACACTGGCCATAGTAAAATGTAAAGAGCAGAATGCATCCCACTCATTGGTAGCAAACAGCAAGCCCCTTGCTGCCAACTCAGTGAAGACTGCTTCCATAGAAGGCTCCCTTGCTTCTCATAGTGTCCGTTTTCTGTATGTCAGTGGAACAGTCAGAGATTGCAACTCTTTCTAGTGAGCCTGTAATGAACCACCTGTCAGAAGTGTCTGAAGGGGAGTTTTGATCTAAAATTAAAGATAAGGTGTTTCCTGATTCTCTTTTCTGCTCTCCAGATGCCCCCCTGCTAGTGCCCAAACTTAATGGCATATTATGTGGCTCATTCTGCAAAAGGGGCAATGATAGCCCTGGTTAACCTGGACTGCTTTGCGCCATATTACACCACAGTGGCCCAAAAGTTCTATAGTAACTGTCCTGTGTTTTAAAAAAGCTGTACAATCTTTTCTCTCTGCACCTACAGTACCAAAAGGTATTTTCCTCAATATCAAAATTGATTTGATGCATTATAATAAATGTCATCATTTCAAGTTTTTCTTGGTGGTGACGGTTTTGTTTTTAGGATGGGTAGAAGCCCATCTTTGCCGAAGGGCTTTCTTTGTCACTGTTGCTAAAAAGGCTTCTTTCCAAATTTAAACCTTGATTTGGTCTCCCTGCAGTTATCAACAGTGACAGTGGCTCACACACCACTGGACAGGTAATTAGAGATATATGCCAGCATTTTCATTATGTATGTAGAACACTGCAAGGGAGCCATTAATACTAGGCTTTCTAAAATATGCAAAGAGACTATCCTTCGATGTCCCAAAGCCCTGCCATTGGTATTACTGCAAAACAGCCTAAACAAAAGACATGGATTGTCAGCCCATGACATTTTGACTGGTTAGCCTTTGTGCATGGCTGTGAGTTCTTCTTTTACAGCATGATGGATTAAACATGTGGAAGATGATTCTATTATGAACTACGATAAGTAGCATTTGAAAGCTGTCAGGACTCTCTATTTGTAGGTCATGAAAGCACTGCCGGAGCCTGCTGCGGGACCCTGCCATTCCCATAGACCAGGAGACTAGGTCTACCTGTGAGTGGATTAGGAGAGGTGGGCACTACAGCCATAGTGATGAGGACCCTTCCAGATCCTGCTCACTACACAAACCATAATCATGTGCAAGGGGCATCTGGCATGAGTCCATGCCTCCAACTGCTGTATGGAACAGCCAACACCTCAAGCATCAAAATTGACAGTGGGGCTCATTCCGAGGTTGGAGGTAAGGGAAAAACGATGCGGTATTCCTAGCTACAGGCTATTCTGACCTGTCAGACCGCTATTTACGGCACCGTAAACTACGATGCCGTAATTATCGGTCTTGGGTCGCGCGCGCGCCCCACCATGTTGAAATTTGCGGTATGGCGTAAACCGGAGCTGATCACAAGTAAGGAGCACACGTAAAAAACGGCTTCCTTAAGGCCGTACAGTACCTTACCGGCATGGAGTACATACAGGCATCTCAGAGAAGGAGTAAAGAACCCTGAGCAGTGGTTCCCAGAGCCACAGGTGCACACAATCAGCACAGGTGGAGGCAATGGAGTCTGCCACAGCAGAAAAGGATCACACCCACACACCACACCCCCTCCCACACCAAGATGAGACCAATAGTGGTAGCAGCACATGAAGCAGGAGGCCCTGCCAGCAAGGGCACAACCACAAGAACTACACCAACAACACCAGGCCCCCCCAATGAGGAGACACAGGGGGAAAAGGAGGGGGAGACAGGCCCAGCATGCAGCACCAGTGCATCCTCCGTCACCACCCCAGCAGCCCCCATTCCCACGCAGTAGATCCGGTCCCTCAAGGAAACCCCTGAGCAGATACACACCCCCTACCAGCTTCAAGATGACACCATCACCACCATAGTTGGGCCGAGAAATTACCAGATAAGCAAGCAGCATACAAATACACACCGCTGAAGGTGGTGCCTGTGCCCCACACCCATGCCACAGGCACCTACCAGCACACAGTGGGGCCCATGCATGGCATGTCACAACCGTCCATTACACAGACGCAGAACCAAGTGCTGGATCACCTCCTCAAGCACACAAAGGGCTACAAATCCCTAACATGGACTACCCAGGAGATATACGACACAAAAGTTGGCCCCCATGCATTGGCAGGCATGCCAAATTACATGGGTGCCCCCGACAGCACCCACATGGATTAGGTGGACCTGCATGTCATGCAGGTGGCGGATCGCAACCGCAAGCAATACCACTGCCCCAACGTGCAGACGGAATGCAACGCAAGCAAGAACATCACACATGGGTGGGTCCAACATCCAGGAACAACTCATGACTCAATGGGCCAGCTGAACTCCACGCTACCGTGCCACATGGGGCGACATGCAGGATGACGTGCCTGGCTGCTTGGTGAGTCATCTGACTGTGTCATGCCAGTGCATTGGTGCCATGAGGTGGGTGCCTGCATAAACAAACTGGGTCAAAATGATGAAGCCAGTGCACGATGTTCACCCCACCAAACACTGTGCCACAGAACCAGTGTAATGGCACATGAGTACAGATTGCCACATCGATGGAGTAAAGCACACACCAAACACAACATTACCAACATCTGACAAGGCCAAATCCCACAACACATGCACCACTCATTGGCGGCCCCCACAACCGTAAGGGCATATAGGAAGACACACTGCATATGCAGAATGTGCCTGCCTCCAGCATGTCACCACACCGGAGAGTCATCCTTGGGAGTGGATTGAACTGAGGGCAGCAGGGATACCACACCACATCACCGGTTTGGCACACCCATAGGAGTTGTGGAATTCACCATAGTATGGATCAGAGCAGTATGATGAATATGAGCCACTGACTACAGCCAACACACCCAACTACGGATTCACACAGTACACAGCACTTCATGGATCTAACATCAAGACTTCTACACGCATCAACGAAGCACGTACCACGAGATGTGCGTGCCATTGTCCATGGACCATCTCGTAGACGCGCCTCCCTACAGCATTCCATTGCACTGGACACATATTGTGGCTATGAATGGGCTAAATGTATCCATGGACATGTGCGTATGGGCATCAATGACCTGCTTCCATGTCAGACAAGTTCAGTTCTCCACCATGACATTCCAAACACTTACCTTAATTGGCTAGATATGCAGGTGTTGGTGGCTGTCCCTTGACACCATGGTACGGGACCCCTGTCAGAAACCCACAGAACAGGCCCAGGGAGCCCTAAAATACTGGCCATACCCGTGCATGTGTGGAGATGAAGCAGTCTCCTGGCTTGCATAAGGCACATATGAGTTGCCGAAGCTGGACTGGTGGGGGACCCATCTACTGCAATGTGGTGTCCAAGACCCCCATGTCATGTGTAAAGCTGAACAAAATATGCATCCCTTGGAATATGGCTCTGTCCCCTGACATGGGACTGCTAGCAGCAGATGAAGATGGAGTGAAGGAGGACGAGGAAGGGGCAAGACAGCATCATGGAGGCGGTGCACGGGAGGGACATGTCGTGTGGCAA
The DNA here is from genome assembly GCF_040938575.1 of Ambystoma mexicanum. NCBI lineage: Eukaryota > Metazoa > Chordata > Amphibia > Caudata > Ambystomatidae > Ambystoma > Ambystoma mexicanum. Next base: position 987,874,162 of record NC_090933.1, read on the forward strand.
ACAATGATTGGACATAATAACCAAAACACAAGTCAGCAGATGGTGGCATTACATGGGCACACAGGGCACTGGGTGTGTGTATACTTGTAGACCATGCACTGTCAGACGTCATAATACACATTCTCAATGATGAATGTCCACACAGGTTAAACTTTGTAACTCCAATGGTGTATTGAAAATATAAATGGATGAGTGTAAACATTCCCTCCGCCCCCCCACCCACCCCCCCAACTCCACAACAAACCCTCACCCCCCACCCACCTCCCCCAACTCCACAACAAACCCTCACCCCCACCCTCCCCCAACTCCACAACAGTAGTCGCATGTAGTCCATTAGGCCACATGTGACAGCAATGCCGATTAATCCATGCTCCCGGGGCCCGGGGGAGGCATGTCCCGGTGCCGCATAGAGCGCAGAGTGCGTTGCTGTGGGCTTGCTGGGGTGGATCGACTGGATGAGGGTGTGTCCTCCTGCTGAGGCTGCTGATTGGTATGCGCAGCCTCAAGGGCATCTGCGATGTGTCCTAGGACGTCACACAACCTGTTGGTGCTCTCTGTGACTGCCTGACGCATTTCCCTAAATTCATCTAGCCACTCCACCTTGGCCTGGCGGTTGTCCTCCATCAACCCAGTGATGAGGGCAGTCAGCTGTGTTGCACGAAGTGCATCCATTGATGGTTGTTCATCCCTGGACGGTGTTGGGCCTACATGCCCTGGCATGGCCTCGACTGGTGAACTGGGGCCAGGATCGGCATCTCCCTGTGTATCGGCAGATGCACTACGGCCAGGTGTTTCAGGCTCCCCAGAGTCACTGCACGACGCCAGGGGGACATTGCTGGGCTCCGGGGTGTGTACTGTGGGGTAGAACTCCTCCTCGGACGCCCCACAGATGGACAAGGGGCTGTCCACATTCTCCTGGGGGCCTGTAGCTGCTAGACTCCTCCGACCTTGAGGTGGCCAATGTGGCAGGCGCCGATACAGGGAGGGATTGGGGTGGTGCATCCTCCACTGACCATTGGGGAGCCGGGGTTGGTGTTTTTGTCCGGCCTGGTGTGTGGTGGACCCTGCCTCTGCCCATGGAGGTGGTTGGACGGCTCGTCTGGGGCTCCCCACTCTCATGCTCAGTGCCTGTGGGGGTAGAAGAGAGGGACGACATGAGTGATTGTTTGAGACGCTAATTACATTGATGGCTGCATTCACATTTCAGTCATTTGGGGTTTGTGGCCTTTTGGGCGTTGCAACAGCACTAGTACATATGCATGTGTATGGTATGTACGCACGTGTCAGAGTAACTCATCCTGCCCTAGTAATGTGCAGTCTGGCTCGCACACTGCTGAACCTGCTGCACAGTGTGCTGAATGGGATGTGCAAGTTAGTGCACTATGGTTGATGTGCGTTATGTACTACCACTTGGCCCTTGATTTTGTGGCAGGTGGCTCTGCATTATTTGGATGGGGGGAAGGCAGCATGACAAGGTGCCTTTGATGGCCCTTGGGGGAGTATACATCATGTAAATGCCATTGGCAGTGTTGACTTTGGACACTCAACTCCATCGGCAGACGATGTAGCCCCGCACTCCATATCGCTGACGCCCTCTATCGATTCAGTCCCGATCAATGACGCGCATGTCTCCTCCCATGGCTCCAGTCTCATTGGGGCACTTGGGCCTCCTCCGGTCTGCAGTGCCTGACTCCGGTTGGTGGAGAGGAGGCTCCGCACCCGCAAGTCATCCCACTGCTTGCGGCAGTCCTTGTGGGTGCGGGGGGTGGTGCCTACTGCGCTCTCCCTTTGGGCGGTTTGTGCCCAGATGTTTTTTTTTCTGGATTATTGCCTCTCGCCGCATGTTGGTGCTGAATACGATGTCAGCGTGCTCCGCCAGGTTGTCCACCATGGCCTGCAGCTCTTCCGGGCTGAATCGCTTCTTGCGGAGCCGGTCCTCAGACTTCTTTGGGGCTTTAGGCATTGGTCCTGGGTGTGCGGTCCTTTACCAAACTTCGGATTGCTCCCAAGGGTGCTGCCTGGTAATGGATTGTATTATTAAAGATGGCCGCTGCGCTCCTTCCCGTTCCTGTGCGATGACGAAATTTCCGGTTCCGTTATTTTGTGGTCACCATTATTTACAGACGTTGCTGCTTCCGTGGCGGTGTGGTTAAGTACATCTCGCAGCATGCTGGTAGGGGGTTTTACGGGTCATTTAGCGGCATGCCGCTAGGTACTTTTCCGGCATGGCGAAAAGCTTGTGTCCGCGAGGTCGTAATGGGCCGCAATTAGCGGTCTGTCACCAGGTCGATCTTGTACTTTCCGCCATGCCAGAAAGTACCTGTACTTACCTCCAAGCTCAGAATAAGGGTCAGTGACATTTCCACATCCCTCTGCCAAACTAGTCTTATCTCATGTTTATGGGCAACATCAGGTGAAGATATTCTCTATCCATCAACTTTGGTTTTGTTATTAACAATGTTACTTTCTCTTTTCATAAATAATTCTCATTTATTAACTGGTCATGCTGCCTATCATGTGACATATTTTATCTGCCTATATCTGATAACATATGGATTGAAGTGTGAGTTGTTACACCAGATATGGCCTCTCTGTTGTTAGGCACTATAGAAGGACGTCATCACTTCCAAGAAAGGAGAGATAATCTGATGGGGAAACGTTCATTTTAGGCATTGGATATGTAATGCCTGGAATAGGCATTAAACTAAACCATGATAATATCATGAAATTATCTGTGCTGATTGAGAGATTAGCAAATAATACCTCAATTTCCCTTTCATTGATCACTAATGAGCAGGTAACTGAAAGTAGTATGGTATGGCTGATCCAAATGAACCTAATGGCCTTAGACAGTATTTTAGCTTCAAAAGGACGTCTTTGTGTTCTTGTGGGATCAGAATATTGTACATGTATCCCAAATTGTGATGAAAATCTTACTGATACAATCTCTCACATTAGAAGGTCTGGGTCTACGTTACACTAAGAAAATAGTTCCACTCAGTGGTCTCTATGGTCTTTGTGCATTTGGATAACTAAGAACCTCTATTAATAACAGAGTTCTAATGCTTATTGCTACCCTGTTGGGAATTTATTCCATATGTTTGCTAATCAAATATGGAATTAAATGTTTGGAGAAGAAGATTTTTAATACCCTCAAAGTTCATTAAAAGTGTTTATTAATGAAGACCTCAGATGCATTTATCACTGAAGACCACAGAAGGTATGCTTGAGAAAAATAGAGGTATTTTTATATTGATAATCCAGACTATTTAGGATTGTGAGGCTAGCCTCAAAAGTGGGATTCCTGTGGAAGAAAAATGCAGGTATATGTAAATGATTGGCTAAAAGTATGAATGATTAGAAGTGAATGCAAAAAACTGGGAAAAGTATACAGAATGAAGGTGACTCAGCCTCATATTTAGAGCACTGGCCTTGTATAGTTATATTTACTCAATTCTGAAACATATATGCTTGGCGTCCCAATAGAGAATTGAAACCTGGCACACTAAAGTGATATTTTAATCACACACTAGTTTTCTACTGCCTCAGCATCAGTTTTTGTTACCTTTCTTAACTTGCGAGGAAGATATTTATCTATTAAGTGAAACCAGTTCAAATGACTACTGATAAGAGAGTGTGTGTCTTAATTGAATAATGAATGCATATCTGTGTTGATAACTCTTAAAGGCAGTGCGAGTGACCTTGGAAGGAATAAAATCCTTCCTAGTGAAGTAACTACATTGTCTGTTACATTGAGGTCTATGCACTAAAAAACCTACATTGTTGCATGGGCGCAGGGGTAACACCATTTCAGGATTTTTTGAATATGTTGTACTGTCAGTCTCTGTTCACTCTGCTGTGCTGCTATTAAAGATTCACTGAACCAACTTCACCCAATATTCAAACACCCGAGTTGAATTTCTTCTACATAGGCTGTAGGACTCTGCTTTTCACCACCGATACAGCAGACAATCCCTCCCGTGGAGCTTCAGGTAGATGTGTGCCTGCATGTTAACCAATTTAATGGAAGACACTTGTCTCTGTAAGTACTAGCAAAACCCTGTAGCTTCTTCGAGGTGACTGGTAACCTGGCCATCTCTGCTTTATCTTGCTCACAACCTTCGTTTCTCAGGTTCTTTTCTCTGTCACCCAAATCCCAACCATATCTTCCTCTTTGGCATTTAGCAACTATCTCAAACCTGAGGATGTCTCTCTTACTCCTCCTCTCCTCTCATTTTCATTCTCACATCTCTTCTCTTGTACATCCTTGATGTCACCTTAATGTCTCATCTGATGTTTCATCCACCCTCCCCCTTACTATATTCTCCACCACTTTCCTTATCATTCCATCTAACATCCTGAATTTTGTTCTGTCTCTGTTCAATCTTCTCTGTGATATCCTGTGAACCTCATACCCTGCAGATCCTTTCAACCCCCCATGAGGTTCTCTCTGTCTTACTTCTTCCAACTCCTTCCAACTTCCTCTGTGATGTTATCTCCATCTCCCTCCTCCCAAAAACATCCCCCTCCTTTCTAATATTATCTCAAACTCCTTGAAGCTCTTTCTAACATCCTCCTGAAACTGCCTTCTTACCTCCTCTCCGGTGGCACTTCCAAACTTCCTCCCAATAGTCGAACCTCCTCCAACCCCCTTTCTCCCTCCAGCCTCCTCTCACCGCTGTCCTTCAACCTCCTCTCACTTCTGCTCCAAAACCACAGACCTCCACCTTTACTCCTCATCATTCTACCTCCCGCAGCCACAGAGTCTAAGGCACTTGTTATCTTTATTCCAATCTAGCAGCTACATCAAGGCAGTGCTCTCTGAGAGTGATTACACGTGTGGAGATATTGTGGCAGGGTTTGCATTGGTGTATCAGGTCCCTGTGGTTTAGCACAACTGTCAACAACGCCATCTTCTGCCATCTTAGAATACACACACAGGCCCTAGTCCTTCCATGCAGACCACCATCACGATGTATCTGACCGCAAGACTAATGTGGCATGTCAGCTGTGCTGTATGCCGTAGAGCAGAACGCAGCCCTATTTTCCCCTATATTGAGTACTCTGCTTCGTGTTCACAGGGTCAGTTTAGAATAACATGACCGACCCTAGCCCCACAACAGTTATAAAATCGGTCTTTCCTTAAAGAGGTAGGCTTTATATGAGCATATTTAACAACTCTGCCACAGAATTGCGGTAAGGTGGGCTGGTTCAGAGGCTCTGCCATGTGATGCCTCCTGGCCCAGCGTCATGGTGCATTTGGTAGCACCCTGTCCCTCTGGTCACCCCACCCAACAACCTCAGAAACAGGCAGGGGACTTTGTGACATAGGATCCTCATATCCACCCACAAGCTGGTGTTCTCAGTCTCGCCACAACTCACCTAAGGAACCAGATCTAAGTAAAGTGGTTCCCACTTCTCATTTTGTAGAGCTACTTTTCAATAGCCATGAAATTGTCCTGGGCCATGAAACAGATTTTGCAACCTCTTGACCTAAAGGACAATTATCATGTAAAAATACCTACACCTAACAATGCTCTATTATGAGCATTATTATTTCTGGAGAGCTTGCCAAGGGATGCTGTCAGCTGGTATGTAAGCGAGGATATGCTGTGATCTCTATTGTGTGACATGAATTTGTCTCTGTTACCACTCTACATTTAACATTACATCAGCTCTCCATCTTCATCCTACTGCAAAACAAGGTATTTCTTCCTAGAGTCTATGCCAAACACCCCAGCTCTTCAAGCTACTATTGCCTGTGCCTCTGCTTTGCACCCTAAGAGCACCTGCCATCATCACTCTCTGCCTTAAAAGGTTAAAATCAGTGAACTCAGAACAGAGCAAGTAGCACCGACAAAGAAACACACTTCAGGGACAGAGGAAGCTGGCGGCACGCAAGCATGGACCACAGTAACGAGCAGGGGAGTTGTAGATGCTCCACAGTGTTATGGGGGCTGGCTACTGGCATCATGCCAGCCCCGTTGGTGCTATGGACATCAGCACCTTGGAGGCCCAGGGCCTCAGGGGTTGCCGTGGAACACCCAGTCTTTTGTGGGGGCAGGCCGTGCCATACCCATCTTGTGCAGACCCTGGCCACTGCACTGGCAATAGGTCCCCACGGCACCATGACCGGTAGGCCTGTGCTCACACCATGTGGGCCTGCAGGCCTAAATGAGACACAGACTCACTCATTCGCTTATGGAGCCTGCAGTCGGTCTGAGGCACCTGCCTAAAGATGCCCCTTTTATTAGCTTGAGTCATGACCAACAAATCAAATAATACTGAAACATAAACTGATTCCCTCGCCCCATTACAGAATGATAATACTTAGGCCACTTGGATTATAGGATCGCCAAATTGTGGGATGAACTGACACATACATGGAGACTCCGGTCATTGCAGACATATAACATATACCAAACACTCTGCATATATTCAGCGGGTGACAGTCAGGGTTGGCGAACTGCTGGTGGTATATTGTCAGTTCTGCCCCACCTTACAAGACCCCTTATTAACCTAGTGTATGTGGAACTTCAACCGCTGAATGACGCCATGGTTAGCTGCTTGCACTGTATAGAGCATGCCTTCAAACTGCGGCAGCACTTTAAGCATACATGAATTCCATGCAGACTCACAGCATCAAAACAGATGTCTGCTGATTCCTCATTGAGCACTTGCAGGGCTGCGGGGGACCAGTCCACTTCACCTCAGTGCCTGCTCAGGATCATCACTACCACGGGTCAAGGGCAGTAAATGGCACAGTTCCAAAACCAGCAAAGCCGCATCTCAGAGCTCCAGGGACCACAATGGCCTAGTCCCTTGCTTTTGGCTGGGCATGAGTGGTAGCTTGCTGAGTAAGCAGGGTGACATCGGTGGCAAGGTGTCGGGCCACTTGCTCTTCCTGGAGCGGCACCAGCCAAATACCCCTAAACCCCATCCCAGGGGTTGTTGGCATGACTCTGCTAGCCTTAGGGGGTGCACAAGCGCTTTTGTGAGCTGCCACCCTCTTTCCTGTTTGGATCGGGCATCTACTAGTTTGGCTCCTGCACTCGTTCCGGCAGGAGTCCCTTCTATAGACGATAGGGCAACAGTCCTGGCCAGTCCTAGCTTCCCTCTTTCCTGGCAGCAAAGTTGGGCAGGTGAAGTCCCAGTTCAGGGGCTGGTAGAAACGCGCACCCAGGGCCACATCGGCCTGGTCCATGGGTGGTAGGGCAGGCAGGGTGACACTGGTAGCAGAGTGTCGTGGCCTTGCCAATTTCTCCGCTCGCCCAGACAGGAGTTTTGGTCAGGACGCTGCTGGTGTCAGAGGGCACAAAAGCACTCTTACAGTGCTTCAACCCTCATTTGCTCATCACACTCCTTGGGGGTTGGGGGGTCAGGGTCATAATTCCATACTCCCTATTCTGCTCCCCCAGGCAGGGGCGCTGCTCTTTCTCTCGCTCTTCCCATGGCAGCAGGAGGCTGCTCTCAGTCCCTCCCCACTTAGTCAGGAGATGTTCCCTTGTTGGGAATCATCTGCGGCTGCATTCACTTCAGCCTCTCCCAGTCAGGAGTGTTGACTAGGGCAGGGGTGGTATCTCAATGGTGTTGCACCATCCTCCCTTCTCCCCCAGGCAGGAGCATCACTTTACCATAGTGGCACAGGAGGGTGCACAAGCACTGTTACAGAGATACAACCCTATGTTAATTTTGCATGAAGCCATATGCCAGTCCAGTTCTGTATTGGGCCTGTGCCTTTTCAGCTCTGCCATCTCTTTCCTTAGCAGACAGACACTGACACTCGCCCCGGGCACACTATGTTTACTTTTGTTTTATTTTGCTCTTCCAGGCAGGACTGTGGGCAGGACACTGCCAGCATTAGAGTGCACACACACACTCATGTTGAGCTGCAACCCTCATGTTGTGGTCTGAACCTTCCTTTCACTTTACTTCTTGGCATTCACTGTCCATGGCCCAGGTGCAGGGGTAGCAGCAGAATGGTAGGTGCAGGCAGACGTGGTTGCTTGCGGGACAGGCTGAAAACCTATTCTGATGGCAGGCCCATGTTGGAAACAGTGTGGACAGTGTAAGTGCTGCAAAGCTCTGCTCTGATGCCACCTGCCTGCTGTCAGCGCAAACGCAGAGCCCTTTCTTTTTCCGTGTCCCTTTCACAGGGCTCATGGCGCACACACTGCACCCATCTTTGGGGTGATTGCACTCTGTTGGGAGCTGTTGAGGAACTACTGCCACTGGAATCGCACTTGTTGCCACCATGACTGGAGTGTATTCTCTACATCACGCTAAAATGACGACAGTACTGCTTATCAGGAACATACCCTTCCCGTAATTCCTTTCTGCTGATAACATTATGTGGGTGTTGTGAATTTCTTAATGATGTTGACACAGGTAACGCATGTATATTTGGATTATTTATCAGTTTAATCGGAGGAGCCCCCGAAACGGCCTTCTCAGCCAAGCCACATCTTCGTATATGATTCCATCAACATTCTGGAATCATATACGAAGATGTAACCATGGTAACAAACCAACATTCTCACAGTGGGCTCAGCTTCCAGTTGTTTCACACTTTTACTTGGGTGTACACTACATTACTCCACCAAACCAAACTCACCGCCAGCTAGCCCACGATATCGGATGCAAATTAGATTTACAGCGCGTTCATGGAGCACTACACTGTCATTACAGCTGGGTGGCCCGAGATCTCAGTGGGGGCCTCTACGTTACTTAGCTCCCGGCCAGAGCTGCATGTCCTACCTTTCTTTCTATTTGCTCCGATTTGGGGCGTTTTAACCTTCACGGCTGTGCGGCCCGAGACCTGTCACAAAACAGCGGGGCCTCAATATTATTTTATACAGCTCCGGGAGTGGGGCGCTGTTACAGTGCTTCACCGCCGGAGGCCCGGGCACTTCGTTGGTTTTTATGCATTTTGTTATTTACCCATTCCGATTTGGCAGACTTTAGGAGTCACCACCTCTCGGCACAGGATGTTGCTGGCCGGGGCTCTCCAGCACTTGCTGACATTCACTGCCAATCAGGCCCGGGAATGAGGTTGTCACCGCAGGGCCTCTCACATGCTAGCTCCATCACTGGAGCACTCTGAATAATGTTTTCTCCTCACTGCCACCTGCCTGGCCCGGGATCTTGGTGGGGGCTTTGGCTGGGCAGTAAGCTGGCGGATCATATTGCCTTTTGCGAGGCGGGCTGGACACTCACCTCCTCCATTCCAGTTGCAGCCGAGGCTGTGCCTTCTTCTCCAGCAGGGGATCTCTCTTCAAATCACTTGGCGGTGGATGCCAAAGGGGCTGCCGGCAGACCCCCATCCTGTCCACACGAGCACACTCTTCAGTGAGGGCTGCGGCCAGGGAGGATCCGCTGGCAGCGGGCTTGCATGCCACACTTTCCTTCCCCCCCTCTTTGGATGGCGCCTCCTCATATTTTCTTGCGTTGATGGATGCAGCTTCCTCCTCTCTTTCAGGGAACACTGTGGTGGCAGCCGGGCCCCAACTCACGTTTCCCTGCCCGAAAAATGTTTATTTTCTTTCTGAAAATGACGGGAGAATAGGGGATAGGCGCATTGTGGGCATTCCTCACCTCGTTGACATTGTTATGGGGGCCGGCTACTGGCATCAAGCAGGCCCAATTGGTTCTTTGGACATCAGCATCTTGGATACCCAGTGCCTCAGGGGATTTCGGTGGAGCACCCAGTCTTCTTTGTGAGCAGGACGGGCCATACCCATCTCGTGAGGACACTGGCCACTGCACTGGCAAGAGGGCCCCACGGCATCATGGCCTGTATGCCCATGTTCACACGGTGTGGGCCTGCAGGACTAAATGAGACAGACTCAGTCATCTCCTTATGGAGTCTGCAGCCAGTCTGAGACACGTGCCTGCAGTTGCTCCTTTTATTAGCTTGGGCCACGACACAATCATGGCCCATCTTAAAAGGACAATACACTTTGGGAGGGTCACACACCACACACAGGGGAGAGAGCTTAAAAAATCAAAAAGCATTATGGTCAAATTCGGGAGTAGACTGAAAACTGCATCCAAAGTTAAGGGTTCATTATATAGACTAGAGAAACAATGGGGAGCAGGTTGTGGGCTCCTGATGCAAACATGGAAAGCCAAAGCACACGTTTTGCATATGGGATAAACGTGTTTATGGGGACTTTTGTCTCTTTTCCCATGGAAGTTTGCTGTGATGGCTACTTAAACGAGTAAGGGATAGTGTGGAAGCTGCACTACCAAATAGTGTTTCACTTGTATCAAGTAAGCATGTAGTGAAATGCTTAGAGATATAGACGTGACAGGAGGCTGTAGTGTGGAGAGCAGTGGACACACACAATGGAATCAGACACATCGAGCAGTGTGTGGCTAAATAACGGGCTGATGATTCTCAGGCCAGCATAAATGGGGAAGAAGGTGAGCAAGCCTGGATGTATACATCTCTCCAAGCTAGGATATACAGGGAGTGGGGGAGATGCTGCCGGTTGCTTGCCTGTACCAGTACCAGTACGTTTCAGCTAAGAACCTAGAAGTGGCACACAATAGGTGATAGTCTGGCAAACTCAAACACCACTCCTTGACCTCAAGTTCACCTATTTCCCTTTTATGTGCACTTAAAGTTATTTAAGTGCACGTTCCGATGCTAAGAATCACATCCTTTCGAAAACCCTTGCTAAAAAATTCAAATGAAACGGAGGAAAATGCATGCGTAATTACAAGGAACTCAACATTGGTTCTCTGACAAATTAATTGGCTCGGCAAGATCTTGAGAATACATTATAATTGAGGTCAAACTTGAGCGCTTTTAATATATTTGTTTTTAAGGACTATTAAATCTTGGCTCAAATGTTAGTGAAATTCAATTCAAAGGAATTAGTATTAGAGGGGACCCCCGCTGTGAAGAAACAAAACCACTTATGATTAGTTGATGATGAAAAATGTAAGTCATCAATGGGCTACATGGATATTCTACGGGCCTAATTGGCATCACTATTGGAAAGGGGGAAACAATTTGAAATGTGAAGTAATATTGCAAAAGCCGAATCATTAACATAATAAGGGACAGGGGAGAAGATTCTAAAAAAAATAAAGACATGCAGTGAAGGGGTAAAAATAAATGAAATGTACATAGTTGTATGGGTTGCATGTAGTGCTGTACAAAAGTGGAGGGAAAGACAGAGAGAAAGGATCAACAAGTGGGAGAAGAGAAAACAAGCGGCAAGGAGTTATTGAAGAGCAGAGTTTTCCGGCTTCTTTTTAAAGTGCAGGAGAGATGGGGTTAGTCTGAATGGAGGTGGTATTCTTTTCTGGAGCCCAGCAGCAGCCTAGCCGGAGAAGAACTGAATTACGATGACGTGTTTTCCTTATGGACATTTCTTAGATGCTAGAGTGCTGCTTCTATAGCCTGTGTTGCCACAGATGCCTCCGGAGATAGTGAGACATTCGACAAGAAAGGATGGAGCAGTGATTGACATTGGGCCTCATTACAAGCCTGGCGGCCTGGAAATAAGGGTGCCGTTAGCAACATACTGGCACCCTTTCCGGAATGCCAGAATATGAGATTGCCTGAAGGGGCTGGTGCTCCTGGCAGGTGTGACCTGCAGGGAGCACCTTCCTCTGCAGGCATGGTTTTCACGGAACCACCAGTACTTCCATGTCCCCATTCCAGTGGAGTACTATTGGACTGCTTGACATCCCGACACAACGCCACCTGGAATATCCTGGTGGCACTGGGATATCAGGCGGCGGGACAGTGTTACGAGGTTGGCGGCAACCCGCCAGTAGCACTGGCGAGTTACCACCAACCTCATAATGAAGCCCATTGTATTGTATGTAACCTTTGAAGGTGATGCTGGCTTGTAAGTGGTAGGCAGTGCAGTTTTATAAAGCAGCTGGGTGATGAGGTCAAATTCCTGCAGTCCTGTCATTAAGCAGTGATCCTCACACAGTAAACATTTTGGGCCTGATTAAGGGAAAAGTGCACATTGATCCCGCAAAGTCCCCGTGCCGAGAACGGTTTTGTGCATTCCTGTGCGCATATGTTTTGTGCACGCTTGTCATAATCATCGAATGTTTCCCGCAAAGTAACACAACGCACAAGTAGCAGCCAGAATGCCCCCGACATGCCCCCATGCAAAGCAAATCCAGTCACAGACACCCACCTTTGCGGGCTTTTCACCTGTGAACTCATGCACCCCAGTAATACTATGTTGGGACCCCCGCAACCAAGCCAGAAATTCAGCAACATTGCGTGGGGACCCCCGTAATTATCAGCAACCCAACAACATGCATACCATTTTCCGTAACTCAATTAATTCTCTGGTCAAACCCCCGTAAACTGTGGCTGCACCCTGCTACTCTGCATACGTACACCCCTAACTTCCTGACCGGCCTTACCTTTGCACAGTGATTTATATGCGATTGGGGCCTGCTTGCACGTGGCGGTGTGATTGGTAGATTTGCTTGCTGATTTCCTTGACGTGATGTTACATGGTCAGATCCATGAATACGCTTCGTTTTGCGTGGTGCTGGGCAAGCGCTTTTCCTTGTGCAAGCCATCCCTCAACACGCCAAAATAATGCCTTGTTCTTCCTCATTCTGCATGGAGAATGGGGAATATGCATGTTCCTCCCGCTATGTACATCACTGGGCAGGCCCAACCCACACTCTGCATGGATTCTCATGTAAGGTGCTCGACTGCTCGCAGAGGCATTCCAGTCCTGCGGAAAGTCTGCACAAGTTCCGGAAAAGAGTCCTGCAAAGTCTATTCCATGAATCGACATAGGGGATGTTGCGCGCAGAATGTCCCGCAAAGTACCTATTTACAGCGCAATAAATTCCATAAATCAGGCCCTTTATATTTACTGTACTGTACTTTAGATAAAGCATTAGCAGCAGCCCTCGATCTCAGTACCTCCTCTCTTCCTATCCTTCCAACCATCCTCTTTCAAATAAAACACGTTCTAAATTCCTAACAACCCAGACCCTAGAATTGGAACCCTTTCTTTCTCCATTTTATTGCTGCTTTGCCTTCATACATTTATCATACAGTACACTTTAACATGCCAATACAAATGCAACAAACCTACTGCCCATCCTCATTTCTTTTCATAAACTCAAATTTAATGCACAGTCTTCTAACTTGTCCACTTGGCAATGTTGCCACTCTCTCTTTACTCCACACCTTTACATTCTCCAATTTCACCACATTCCCCAGGTCTCCTTCACCACCGTAAGTCTAGAAAACCTAGAGATACCTTTTGCCACTCTCCATTCAAACTTAACCTCAACCCTAGTGTCCGCAACTATGGGAATATCCCTCACACAATTCAATTTATCATATCTCTGTTTCACCACCACCCCTTTTCTTTCCATTCTCACCATCCTTGCCCTGTTCAAGCATCCAGGAAACAACCTCATGTTAGGCTTCCTCTTTCTCCAAATCTCAAACGTTGACACCCCGGTAGTGTTATGCAACACATATTGAAATGCCCTCTGCATTTATGCACGTACCCAATCTCCTCCTGAGATAGTTGCAATTCTGACTGCATCCATTACCATCCTACTAAACCGTTCTACCACTGCATTACCTTTTGGGTGATACAAGGCAGTTGTAGCATTCTGAACCCCATTTTCTTCGAAAATATCAGCAAATTCCTTGCTCACAAACTGTAGACCATTATCAGCAATGATCCTTTTTGTGAAACCCTCTCTCCAGAAGACAGTTTCCAGAAACTGAACTATCTTCCTTGCACTCATTTCTCTCATCACGCATACTTCAGGGCATTTGGACAGAAATCCACCAACACCACCACATAATTCCCTTGTGCTCCCATCACAACCAACAGTCCTAAAATATCCACTGCTACAACATCCCAAACTACATAGTGCACAGGCGGAGCACTCATCGAGGGAGTTCAAGTGCTTAACATCTTATCACTTGCCCTACTACACTCTTCACAGTCTCTAAACATCTTCTCTATATCATCGTCTATACCATGCCACCAGTAGTCCTCTCTAATTAATTACTTGGTCTTGTTCAAACTCAAATTAACCTCATCTGCAATTTCCATTATCCTACCCCTCATTCCTTCTGGGTCCACCATCCTGTGTCCTCTCACAAATAACCTACCTTCCATCCCCTATTTGTTCTTCAACCTGCAAACCCCTTTGAGCTCTTTACTTATCTAGATTGTCTAGACTATCTAGATCCTGGGCCAACCACTGCTCACAAATTCTAAAACTCTCTTATTACTTTCATCCCCTTCACAACACTCCATGAATGTCCCATCTTGAACTTCTGAGGTATTCATGAAAACCTCCCCATCCTCTTCCCTATAGATACTCACGTCCTCTCCATCGCAATCTTTCCCTCCTATACAGCACATCAGCCATTACATTTTTGTGCTCCCAATGTGCTCAATCTCAAAATTCAGCCGTTCCATGGTCGTTATCCACAAAACAATCCTTCTAGAAATACCATCAAGACCTCTCTTATGGCTTGTGATCTGTTGTTATGGCAAATAACTGTCCCCAGATAAAAAAACTTGAACTTCTCAATTCCCCACATACAAGGTAAAGCCTTCTTCTCCAACACTGAATATCTTCTCTCGGCTTCCCTCAAAGCATTTGTAGCAAATACTACAATATTAATTTCACCTCCATGATTGCATAAACACACATCCACTCCATTCTCACTGGAATATGTGAACACATACACGTTAGCTTCTTTCTCAGATCCCTTCAACACATGAGCATCTATAAAATCTCATTTTATCAATTTAAATACACATTCACAACTCTCTTCCCACACACGTCTGATAGATTGCTCATGCACCTTGATTTGTTAGCCAATTCTTCATAAATTGTCTATAATACAATTACAAAGAAAAATTACACTTCCTCTTTTTTAGAAGGAGAATTCATCTTCTCCACCACTTCCACTGCTTCAAATGTTGGTCTTACCCCTTCCCACGACAACTCATACTACAAGTAGTCCACATTCTTCTCCAACAATTTACATTTCTCAATGACATTGCCAAACCTGCCTCACACACAATCCCCAAAACCTACTTCAGCCTCTTATCATGCTCTGCATCATTCCTCCCTCAGACCAAAATGTCACCCTGGTTTGAGTGAAACCCCACCAATCCTCCCAGCAGCTTGTCCATCACCCTTTGAAAGATGTGTGAGACTGAAATAAGTCTGAAAGGCATTCTCTTCTACCTATATAAACCGAACAGCGTAATAAAGGTCATCAAGTCTACTGAGCTAGCATGCAACTTGACCTGTGATAGGCTGATTTCATATCCAATATTGAAAACACCCCCACCCCAGACACTCCCGCAATCAAGTCGTTCATCTTGGGCAATGGAAATCTATCTGAAATCACGTTCTTAATTAATGCCACAAATCCACACATAGCCTTAATACCCCACTACACTCCCTCAACACTACGACTGGACACACCCAAATTGCACCCTGTGCCACCTCTATTATACATACATTTCCAAAATGTCTCACCTCCTTCTTTATCTCATCCCTCAATGCCACTGGCACGACACTTGCTTTTTACCTCACAGGCACTGCATCACTCCTCAACCTGATGATATGCACAAACTCCTCAAGGCATCCTGTATTTTCTTTGAATATCTCAGTATACCATAATTTCACATCCTGTAATACTCCTCCCTCCTTTGTTACACACTCCAGAGTGAAAACTTGGGTTCTCAGAATCCAATTTTATCACCGGGTCTGCCTGCGTATTCTAGGACAACACGTTTCCCTCTCTTCTAGTGACTTGAACACATCCCTTCGCAGTCTTATTCTTAAATCCCCAAATTGCCTTCAAACTCCCCCAAGGTATCTATTGCTGCCTCGCCAGACCAGCTAGATCATTTTCCTGCAGTACACAACAATCCAGCTTCTCCCTCCATGTGGCAGCACTCAACAGTGCATAATCAATCCCGCTGTCAATCAGCATCTTGATTCCAACTCTGTTTACATTGATCGCCAAGTGTGACTTTGTGCGCCTTGGACGAGAGTCAAAAGCATTATCCACATGTATCTTCTCACCTCCACTTCTCTTGACCTTGCCCCTTGCACACTCAATGATGACGTGACTTTGTGGATCAAGCAGCTTCTACTCAACCAGTAACTAGATCATTTGGCTAAGTGCCGCTTTCTGCCACAATCCCGAAATAAAACATAAAAGGCAAAACACTCTTTATCACTGGCTTCTGATACATTTTCTTCTTAACTGTTGTTTTGGGTACTTCCCTTGCTCAGTTTGCCTTATCATTGCCCTCCAAAACATTCACATTTTCCATCCCTTTCCTTCATACACGACTCCATGTGCTTCACAATCTTCTCAACCTCGATATCCCTGTCCAAGGTTATGTCATACTCCCTCCACAAGGCCTCACAAATGTTTTTGCTATTACATTTAATTGTTGACTGATCTTGTAAGTGCTCCTCTCTACAGTGTTCAAGCTCACTCTTTATTGCCAAGTCCTGGAGTGCGGTGACAGATTCCTCTATGGGTGTGCGCTTCTGTTCCATGGTGACTAAGCGATAGCGAGCCAGAATCCTGTTCTCCTTCACAATGCAGTGCTTGTCCAATGTCTTCAAGCTTGTCTCAAAAGCATTTAAGGGCACACATTCTGCCCCAGGCAGATCTGGCACCCTTTTATGTACTACACCTCATGACCCTGACACAGATAAAGTATTGAATCCTTCTTGTCAGCTGAAAAGGTTGCACCATACACACCATGTATGTAATGTAGGAAACCTTCCTTCCAATCCACCGCCTTTATGGTGGGCTCCCCGGAGGCTTCAAAAACAATGAAGGCCCTTGCAGGTTCATCATTCCTCAGTTCCGTGGGGCAGTGATCACCAATCACTCCAAGATGCTTATACCATCGGCGATATGTGTGACTGCAAAAGGTCACCAGGAATCAATATTCACATCTATGTTGTGATGAACAATACTATTCAAAGATGGCCGCTGACTTTTCTATCAAATCAATTATATCCATATCGGCAAGATGGCCACCACATTGTACCCATCGGAGGGTGCTCTTTTCTAGTCCTACACACCATCGCAGGGCTTCCTACTGCTGCAATACAAACCATGGCCAGGCCATGGCCACCGGATGGCAGTGCCATGAGCCACGTATCTCAAAGCCCCCAAATGGTGCATGAACAGGGTGGGATTGCCTGGGGAGATGCTGATACTGACAAGGGTCACATATATTGTGTGGACCTTGAGAACCATTGCCTACCTTCAGCGCTGTGCACCGGGAAGAGATAGGCGGGACACCTCATGCCGTCCAGAAGAGACACACGAAACACGGTCATATAACCGCCAGAGCTGCTGCATGGCAGGCTCTCCAAATCCTCATCGCCAGTATTAAGCAGCTATCCTCACACAGTAATCATTTTATATTTACTGTATTTAACATAAACCATTAGCAGAAGCTAATCTGAGTCCCTCATCTCTTCCTCTCCTTCCAACCCTATTCTTTAAAATAAATCAAATTCTACATTCCTAACAACCCACACCCTGGAGTAAGAACCCTTCCTTTTTTTCTCCATTTTGTTGCTGCTACATCTTCAAATGTTTATCATACAGTTCACTTTAACATGTCAATACAAATTTAACACTTGCCTTAAGACAGGCTTTGTCAGTTTTCAATAAGGCCAGTGAGGAGTTTGCTTCTTGGGCAAGACGGGCTATGGTAGAAGACCATTGTAAGGTCTATAGCAAGGATGAAATGCTTGATTTAGTGAAGGAGGAGAAACTATTAGGCTATCTGGCTTTTTTGCAATGTTCTAGGAGAGGTTGCAGTGATGAATAACAGGTATTCGTCCCTTCTCCCCTATGGGCAGAGTCCCACTGTGAGGCTAGGAAGTTGAGCATGCTCTGCAAGACCCTCGCTAGTGGTCATTGCAAGTGGGACCTTACCAGGAGAGACTCCCCCTTTGGGGACAAGAAACTCCCTAAGGCAACTAGCATAGCCGCATATATGGAACTGTTTTCCATGAAGAATACTATGCCTACTTCATGTTTGGCTGAAGTCAATGTAAAATGAAATCGATATGAGAAAATAAGGAAAATGTCTCTTTAAACAGAGATGTGCTTTTAACTGCGATGAGTCAGAGCAGGCCGAGAGAACGCGACTGCTATATGAAGGTGGAAGCACCCTAACCTCATCACGTCTTGTGGAGGTGAAGAACAAGCAGATCGCAGAGCCTGTGAGTTTCAAGGAACCAGAGCATTAGAATGTGAGACGGCAGAGCCCCGTGTGCGCAGGACCACAAAGGAAGTGGTATGAACAGGAAGGAAAAGAAGAGGTACCTGGTAGTGGCACAACCTTGCATGCTGAGTGGTGGGCAGCATGCCCGAATGAACAGCACCAGGACTACTGCAGCAGGAAGTATGAACTCCTTCCGAGCACCAGCGGCATCTGCAGACGTCTGACAGCAGACATCCAACGAGGAACCGAGAATGCCAAACCGAAGAACAGCAAAGAGAGCGAGAAGCAGCACCCGGGCGAGAATTTTGCCGTGCTGCAGATAACGAGAGGTACCAGGGGAAGTTGGGAACAATGGGAGGCTGCCAGGGAATCATTATCTACGTGATGGAACTCGTTCCAGTCCTAAGTACGAAAGAATAACCAGAAAGTTGAATGATTGGAACTGTACAAATCTAGGAGAATGAATGACAAATAACCTGGTAGGGAAAGAACCCTATACATTCAAAGGTGAAGCCTGGAGAAAGGGTAACCTTGAAACATAAGAAGAAAGAGGAGATAAGGCTCACAATTGAAAAAGATAAAAGAACAGTGAGGCTCAGAGAAAGAAAGCCTGAGAGGTAATATAAGTAAATATAATTTGGAAAAGGCTAGGCAAATAGAGTTTGAAGAGCATATATGTGGTGACAGGAGTGTGAGGAACTATTGTAAGGAAAAGTACTACAAATAGATGACCACAGAAAGCACGATATCTAAGAGTTTTCTTGAGGAACTATAAGAGTTGATTAGAAAGACTCTCAAAGGAGATTAATCTATGAATTATGTAACCCAAAAGGAAACCTGTATATAAAAGTACTATCCAAAGCAAAGGGAAGACCAAGGCAAGAATAGACATTCTCCTGACCTATTTGCATTAGTTATGTTTAGTGGTAGAGTCAGATAAGGTTAGTTTGGACAGAGGACATATTTACTTTGGATTTTGTTAAATCTGACAAGCACCTATAGTTTCTTTAGATAGGTAGGTTATTCCCTTTAGCCATAGAGAGAGATAGACTGTATTCTTTAATTTTAATAAAGTACAGGATGTCCTCAACATTCATGAAGTTTACTTTCCATTTGCTTGTTCTGCGCTCCAGCATACTAATAGAACCTCAAAGGTGGATGCATTCTGATTTTGCGGTATTCATTTTCAGGTAGGTGCTCAACAATGATGCATGAATGAGTAAAATCCCAAGCGTTACTTGATCAACATCATTAATTGAATTAACCTTAAAGTAGAAATGCATATGGGAAGCTCTTAAACGGATGGTCTAGTAAAAATGTTTATTTAAAAAATAGATAGGCAACATAAAAAAAATACTAGCATTCTCTGTTTTAAAACTTCCTATGCAAAATTTTGAGCTAATGGCTTTTGCTTTTGCGGCACTAATGAAGGAAAAGCCAGCCAGCTGTAGTAAACAAAGGCTACCGCTGGGTGGCTTTCCCTTCATTAGTGCTGTAGGCAGAGGACGGGGACCGGAGACCAGAGCAAGAAAGCTGCAGCTGAATCTCGGTAAGTGCTATTTATTTTTTTTTTTAAAATAAGAACTAGCTGTGGTTTTTTTTCTAAGTTTTCCGGGCTGGAGCAGCCCGGAAAACTTAGAAATAAAACCACAGCTTTGAAAACGATTGTATTTATGTTTGCGGTCGTTTTTGAAGCGAGCGCAAACATAAATACAACGTTATTGTGTTGGAAAACGCTGCGGTTTTTCTTTCCAAGTTTCTCAGGCTCCTCCGGCTCGGAGGAGCCTGAGAAACCTGGAAAGAAAAACTGCAGTGTTTTCCAACACAACCGCGTGTGTTTCTGCCTGCTGTGGCTATCACTTTGGGTCTCCGGTGCTCCCAGCGGAGCACCGGAGACCCAAAGTGAAAGCCACAGCAGGCAGAAACACACGCGGTTATGTTTACATGCCGCGTAGTGTTTCTACCTGCAGCTGATTTCCCATTTGGGGCTCTCGGGCTCCCCGTGGGGAGCCCGACAAACCCAAATGGGAAATGCTAAATGCTGTGTTGTCTGCCTAAATCTGCTTTCCCATTTGGGGCTCTCGGGCTCCCCGTGGGGAGCCCGAGATCCCCAAATGGGAAAGCAGATTCAGGCAGAAACAACGCAGTTGTTTTCCGCAATGCCGCGTTGTTTCTGCCTGAATCTGCTTTACCATTTGGGGCCCACGGGGAGCCCGAGATCCCCAAATGGGAAAGCAGATTCAGGCAGAAACAACGCAGTTGTTTTCCGCAATGCCGCGTTGTTTCTGCCTGAATCTGCTTTACCATTTGGGGCCCACGGGGAGCCCGAGAGCCCCAAATGGGAAAGCAGATTCAGGCAGAACAACGCGGTTGTTTTCCGCAATGCTGCGTTGTTTCTGCCTGAATCTGCTTTCCCATTTCGGGCCCACGGGGAGCCCGAGAGCCCCAAATGGGAAAGCAGATTCAGGCAGAAACAACGCGGTTGTTTTCCGCAATGCCGCGTTGTTTCTGCCTGAATCTGCTTTACCATTTGGGGCCCACAGGGAGCCCGAGAGCCCCAAATGGGAAAGCAGATTCAGGCAGAAACAACGCAGTTGTGTTGGAAAACGCTGCAGTTTTTCTTTCCGAGTTTCTCAGGCTCCTCCGAGCCGGAGGAGCCTGAGAAACTTGGAAAGAAAAACCGCAGCGTTTTCCAACACAATAACATTGTAATTATGTTTGCGGTCGCTTCAAAAGCGACTACAAACAAAAATACAACGTTTTTAAAGCTGCGGTTTTATTTCTAAGTTTTCCGGGCTCCTCCAGCCCGGAAAACTTAGAAACAAAACCGCAGCTAGTGCTTATTTTAAAAAAATAAATAGATAGCACTTACCGAGATTCAGCTGCAGCTTTCCTGCTCTGGTCTCCGGTCCCCGTCCTCCGCCTACAGCACTAATGAAGGGAAAGCCACCCAGCGGTAGCCTTTGTTTACTACAGCTGGCTGGCTTTTCCTTCATCAGTGCCGCAAAAGCAAAAGCCAGCACAGGAGGGCCTCCATTTCACAAAATGGATGCGCCCATGTGCTTGCTTTTGCGAATTTTGAGCTTGAATAGCTCAAAATTTTACATAGGAAGTTTTAAAACGGAGAATGCTAGTATATTTTTTTTATGTTGGCTATCTATTTTTTAAATAAAAATTTGTACTAGACCATCCCTTTGGTATGTAGCTTAGCAAGGAGTTGTGCCAGTGTTTCCATGAAAGGTTGAAAATTACCCTTGTCAGACTCCACAAGTTATGAGCTTTTGTGGCAACCTGTTGGAGCACATCTGAATACACCTGGTTGCCACCTACTCACCATCTACATAGTGCTTGATTTCTCTGTTCTAGAATAATTCACATTCTACCTCAAGGACAGACACTAGTTCATCCAGATGTGCTAGTGTCTGTCTTTGAGGTAGAATGTGAATTATTCTGGAACAGATAAATCAAACACTATGTAGATGGTGAGTAGGTTGAAGGATGATTTGTGGTCAACATTATTGAAAGGGGAATGTATATTTTAGTCAAGAAAACATATGGTGAATTTTATAGATATATGCAATGAAACTATGCAGCACAGGTGTTAGACTACTAGGAAAAAAGTAAAAGGCTGGACAAAAACGTCTCATTGTTTGAAAAAGAAATCAAAATTTTAAATCATTGAAATGCTCAAGCCCTGAGAGGCCAAGCAACTGTGGCTTTCCAATCTGTGCCTCATTGGTGGGTTGCAACGTTTGTGTATGTTATGTAAACGTATCCCTAGAAGTGATTGTTCCACGTTCATAGAAAGGTTGTTTAGGGCGAGTATAATAAATAACCCTACCGTAAAGACAAATTCAAATGAATCTCCTGGAAAAAAAAGACAAAGTGTGGGATATTAAGAATTCTTCAAGGTTGCTGGGCATACCTCTCACATGGCAGGCAGGAGAAATCTCCTTACCAGTGCAAGCTTACCAAAACAGCATTGGAACTCCTTCAACAGTACTTGAACATGAGCAGACCCTCAAGGCATAAAAACGAAAGTTGCACAGCATATTGGCAGATAAAGCAAGCATTGAATTTCTTCTTGCGCCCTTCACATCGTGCCAAATACTTAAAAACGAGAGAACACTTGTTTCAGAGCAGCAGTTTTCCTTTATCATGGCCTATTGGGTGTCATGATTAACAACCACCCAGATCCGTTGGAAACCCCAACCAAGACCCAGCATCCTTTTTTTCCCTCACTAACTCCCAAGAACATCAGGGTGGTAAGGGTCTCTCAAAATCGAACATAGGCAGGTCTCTTGGGGTAGGGGTCTACTGGACACTGGGCAACTTGGAAAGCAATGCTGAGGAGAATAGTCCACATGATTCAATACTGAACCCTTCAAACAAGAAGCAAAAACATTGGACTTCAGGTCACAGCCTTCCCAATAAACCTGGCAGAGCCTGACAGTAATTCAATAAAAGGCCGATGCCTCTATGCTCCGGAGACCGGAGGTTTTCGATTCTCCAACAGTTTTCTTGACAGTGCATCTGCTCTTCTGCTCCTCTAGTAGAGTCCAGTGCATCTGGATTTCCAGCCACTAGTCCTATGTGCATTTTACCTCCCCAATTCTCCTAGTGGACATAAAAGAAAATGACAGAAGAAAGCAAAACATAACTATATCAATGTGCAAATCTTTGGCAATGCCCTCTCTATAGACAATGAGCCAAGTCCAGTGTTAACACACTTCCTGTATTAGAAGGCATATCTTTACCAGCGCACCCTATCTATCATTCCTATGCATTAAGCCTCTTGAAATGTTTAACAGGAACTTGAACACAATGGGTACATTAATTTGATTGTGAGTTTTTTGAGGACTAGAGTTTGAACTCATATGTAAGGGTCATATTTAAGTCTTTCAAAGACATGGACATAATCCAGGGATATATGGTCAACAGTGGGGCATCGAGATGGTCACCACCCACTGGAGGCTAATATTAGGGAAAGGGCTTGCACAAACGTATTAGTTGGAAAAGCAAATCCACCTGAATTGTGGGTGATTAGACTAGGTCGAGCTTTAGTAAAAACCTTTAAGAAGTTAGTCCAGGTGCAACCTGATGGACTGTGATGAGGCACATGTGGCTGAAGTGGTTTAGTCTTAGAGAGCTTTCAGAGAGGCAGCATGTTGTTCTGGAGGCAGTCTTTGGACATTTAGAGAAGGGAGCGAAGAAAGAGGAGTAGTTCAGGGAGAGGTAATGAGCTACTGGGGAGTCAATGAATTAGATTTAAGGTAGGTTTTGTTTACGCTGCCTGACATATTCATTAATTTGAAGTGAGGGCACAACAGATGTGCCACCAGGTGAGTCAGGGGAGAGGGAATACCTGAGAGGGAGAACAGCTTTGGTGACCGTGAGAGACACATGCTTGCCACTTTTGATTTTGAGTGGGACCTAAAGAGGGCTGGAATAAATATCAGTTATTGTTAGGGGTTGGAGGAGAGACCACACATTGTCTGACTTTAAATGACTGATAGTGGCAAATATGTCATGAAGAAATAAATCCTCTGTCTAGCTTGTGTTTCACTTCAGAGGAGCAGGATGTGCCGGTATACCACCCTTTGTCCATCTCTTGAAGTCAGAGATTGAGTATGTGCTATCGGGTGACATTTAGACAGTGGTGAAGTGACGTAATTTCACCAAAATGCCCGGGGTAGTGGAAGTGACATCACATGACCCTTGACCTCTGATGAAATGACAGTAAGTGATGTAATTTTACCCCACCCCGAAGTGACATCACAGGAAGCGATGGAACACAGTCTTTCACCCCTTGACAAAACAGGAAGTGGCATCACATAGCATTGTTTCTAAGTACACTACGAAAAATATGGTAACGATATCGCTGTGAAGTGATACACATTTCATACTAGAATGGCTCACCATATGTATCGTTAATATCAGTGCGTATAGGCATATATTACCAAATGACTGTGAATGTAAGCAGATGTCCAAGGCCAAACAATAATGATGTGTTATTATATAGCACATACGCGTAAGCACTTTATATAGAACAAATATACATACAATATCACCCATCCTGTATTGGTACTCATTTATCAAACTCAGCAGGATAAAAGGCTGAGTTGACATTGCCGAGAGTCGAATCTGCAACATGCAGATCACACACACACACATTGCAGCAGCGAGTGCTCAACCCACTGATCTATCTTACCGGCTATAGCTATCAGAAAACCATCCACTCCAGAAACAAAGAGCCACATGCTGCTGGCTACAGCCCAGGAGCCTCAATAAAAAAAAGAAACAAAAAGATGTATTTATTTTTTACTTTTTGTAGGGGTAGCAACGCCACAGTGGTAGCAAGGGAGACCCCATGGGTCACAGGTGCGACCCCAGGTGACCCCTAAAGGACTTTTCTGAAGTGGAGGAGCAGAGAACCCCTGAGGGCAGCTTGCATAAGACTCACGCTCATGTCAATTTTGTAGCAGAAAATAGCAGAGATTTAGGGAAGTGGGAGATATCATTCCATGCCTATCTCTTGAGGTGAAGTAATGAGACACAAGCTACCGGGTAGCACTTGCGAGGAGGGGAAGGAGGAGCATAGATTTCATTAGGGCAACTTGGCGAGACTCATATTAATTTGACTTAATCAGTGCTGGCAAAGGAAAATTCTACAGGGGGATCTCCCCCCAGGCATTCATGCATGTGGGGAGTGTGGGCATGGGGGTGGTCTGTCAATGGTGTGAGCGGGACTAAGGACGGGTTGTCAGTGGTGTCGACAGGGCTGTGGGGCTGAGCTAAGTGTTAAATGATGTGCATGCCTTGAATATAGGATAGTGGCTGCTTTGCATCAAAACAAAGTGATTTTGGGAACATAAGAATGACTACGAATGTATCAAACATGTCTGTGCTAGTAATTCAAATGGTCATTCTTTCTGAGCATGGAATGCACACTTGGTATGGTGATCATTTCCTCTGTCAGAACAGTCACCCTGACAGTCAAATGTATGCAAAGCTGAGACATATATATAGCTGTGGACAGTTTCATTGTTTAGGTTTGGGCTGTTGAGCAAAGGTCGACTTTCAGATGCAGTCTGTGAAAAAGTGCACCACTCAACTGTCCGAGACACTGTGTTCGGGAGACTCATGGCAGTCAGGGCCAGAGAGTTTCCTCAACTTGGGGTATTTGGGCCTTGCGTCTTCGCTCTCTCAAGACCGCTTTCATGGGAGCGCAGCCCCGTGTTCTGGCCCATTCCTCCCCTAACAGTGACAGATTAATGTTCTGCAGATAAAGTTGGCATTAAGGATGTAGCTGCATTTATGCGTCAAGAGGGAAGGGCGGACCACAGAGGATATGGCAAAGCGGGCGGGCTTAAAGTTATATGAGCGGAGGTGTGCAGACAAACGAAAGAACACAGGGCAGGTACTGAAATGTATCTCAAAATGAGGAGAGCAGTAAGGGCAAGTGAAGCAGAGCAGGGGGGCAGAAGGGAAGAAGTGCAGGATGGGGAGCAACTGGGCCGAGGGAAGAAGTGGACTCCCTCTTCCAAGCTAAGCCAGGCAACAGTTCAACAGGACCATCAGGATGGGCAAGTGCATAGAAGTGTGAGGCAAAGTTCAGCTGGAGAAGTAGCAGGCAAAATGGAGGGCAAAGCGATGAACTATTCCATTGACGCTGCGTAACTCACTGGGACAACAACCACGTCGATGCAAATACATCCAGGCCATGGCAGCAGTGGAAAGACTCAATTCGCAAGTTGAACATGCTAAGTTCAAAAGCCCCTTTTGCTCAGTGCTGGAAATAGACACTATTTACTGGGGGAACTCACGCCCTCACCCTTTGTGTGCAAGGGTGGGTACTAGGTAGGGGGATTTGCCATTAGTGCGGGCAGAACTGAGTGGCGTTGTTAGTTGTTGGATAATATGGGTGCCGTGAATATAGTGCGTTTTTTGCGAACGTTAGAAGGGCCACAAATGTAAAAAACAAGTCTGGAAAAGTAATTCAAACAAGCTTTCCTTCTGAGCATCCAATGCACACTTGGCATGGTGCCTATTTCAGCTGTCAGAATAGTCACCCTGATAATAAAATGTGTGCAAAAAATGAGACATAAATGTAGCTTTGGACCTTTTGATTGCTTGAGGTTGGGCTGTCCTGGTGAGCAAATGACGACTTTCAGAAGCCTTCTTCTGACTGCTTCTGAAAGTCGTCATTTGCTCACCAGGACAGCCCAACCTCAAGCAATCTTGAAACTCTTGCATATCGTGCTGGCATTAAGAGTCGAGATCTGTGCAGATGTCAGACACACAGCTTTAAGGAGATTTGTGGAATTCTGGTGAAACGGCTTCATCGGGGTGGGTTTGGGCATAGGATCTACTTGGAACAGCACTCTTTGTCTTGTTCTGATCAGTTCCTTCCCTGGATTGAATTTTTGAGAAACAAGCATGGATTCAGAGGGATCGGAGAGGACATTCTACGTACATCTCTTGAAGTGTGCGAATGAGAGTAGACACAATTGGGTGATAAGGAGCAGGAAGAAAAGAGAATTCCTGAAGGCAGCTTGTACAAAACCAATTTTGTAATTTATCTGGGATAGATTATCAGAGATTCAAGTAGGCTAGAGATGCCAGTCTGTGTATCCTCCTCAGAGTGAGCCAGTCCTGTGCCATTATGTGACACTTGAATGGCACATTACAAGGAGCAGAGAATCCCTGTGGGCAAATTGTGTGGGACCTATGCTTGTATGACGTTTGTGGGAGAACATAGCAGAAATGCAGTCAGGGAGGAAAAACACCTTCTTTGTTCATATCTTGAAGTGAGAGAATGAGAAACATGACATTGGATGACACATGGGAGAGAAGCATGAAACACTTGAGGGAAGCTTGTGTGCGGCTAATGTTCACGTGATTATTTATGGGAGAATGTTTCAGCGATTCAGGAAGACAGGAGATATCATTCCCTGTCCATCTGTTGAGTTGAGTTAATGAAAAATGTGCTGTTAGGTTATATTTGAGATGATTAACAGATAATTCCTTTGGGCATCTTGTGTGAGACTCAAACTTTTGTCTCATAGATGCATATATCCAGGGGGTGGGAGATACCATTCCACTTTCATCTCTTAAAGTAAGTGAATGAGACAAGTGCCGTTGGGCGACACTTAGGAAATAGCAAAAGGGACAGAGAGTCTGTGCCAGCAACTTGTGAGAGGTTCATGCTTGTGTCCTTTTAGTAGGAGAATGTATCAGAGCTACATAGATGAGGTGCAGAGCATTCTGTGTCTCTCTCTTGAAATGAGCGAGTGGGGCCGTTGACACTGGGTAACACTCGGGAGGAGGAGCAGGAAAAGCAGATAATCTCTGATAATCTCTGAGGCCAGCTTGTGAGAGAATTGTCCTTGTAAGACTTTTGTGGGAGAAAGAGGAATAGATTCAGGGAGTTGAGAGATACCATTCTGTGTCCATCCCTTGACGTTTGTGGGTAAGATAGTTGCCATCCGGTCACATTTGGGAGGAGGGGCAGAGAATCCCAGAAGGCAGCATGTGTTTGAGTTATGCTCAAGTGAATTTGGATGGAGAAGCAGAAGAAGTTCAGAGAGGGCTGACACAGTATTCATCTCTTGGAGTCTGTGAACAAGACACCTTCCTTTGGGTGACAGTTGAAAGGAGGCGCAATAAATCTCTGATTGTTAGTAACAAGATGAACAGAGAATCCCAGAGGACAGCTTGTATGAGACTCATGATTGTGTGATCATGTGATTATTATGGGAGAAAGTAGCAGAGATTTGGGGAAAGGCGAATATCATTCTGTGTTGATTTCTTGAAGTGAGTGAATTAGGCACAATTTTGGTTGATGATTCAGAGGACATGCAGGAGGAGCAGAAAATCCTTAAGGTCAACTTGTGTGAGACTCATCTCTTGTTATTTATTGGAAGAATGTAGAACGGATTTGGGGGGCTGAAAGATACAATTCTGTCTGAGCGGAGAATCCCCACAGGAAGCTTATGCGGGACTCAAGCTTGTTTGATATTTATGGGTGAAAGCAGGAGAGATTCAGGGCGCAGAAGATTCTGTTCAGTGTTCCCCTCTAGGGATTTGTGAGCAAGACACATGACATCGGGTGAGATTTGGAAGGCGGAGCAAAGGCTCCACAAGGGCACTCTGTGTGAATGTCACTCAAGAGGTTTTTAAAGGAGAAAGCAGCAGAAATTGTGGGAGTTGGGCGATTCCATTCGCTATCCATTGCTTGAATGGCTAACTAAGCCACATGCCATTAGGTGATATACCTGGAAGGAGCATCAAGAGGAGCAGAGTATCCCTGACGACATCTTGTGCTAAGCACATGCTCACTTGATTCTTGTGAAAGTAGCAGATAGTCAGAGAGGAGGGAGACGACATCATGTGTCAGTTGCTTAAAGTGAGTGGATGAGACAAGTGCCATCATGTGACACTTAGGAGTAGGAGCGTAGTTTCCCTGAGGGCTGCGTATGTGAGATATATCTTCCTGTGACTTTTCCTGCAGGCAGCAGCAGAGATTTAGGAATTCAGGAGATACCATGCACATTATGTCTCTTGAAGTGAGTGAACTGACACACTCTGTCGTGCAACACTTGAGAGGAGGAGCAGATAATTCCTGGGGCCAGTTTGTGAAGGACTCATGCTGTTGTGATTTTAGTGGGAGAACATTAGATATATTAAGAGTGTGAAAGCTCCTATTCAGTGAGTAAATGAGAACCTTGTCATCTGGTGACACTTGGGTGAGATAGCAAGAGGGGCAGGCAGTCCTTGAGGGCAGCTTTTGAGAGACTTGTGCTACTGTCCAGCTCTTGAAGCGAGTGAATGAGATGTGTGATTTCATGTGTGTTAGGTCATTCAGGAGCTTCCTACATAGAGGCAGCATGAACCAACTATCCCCTTAGAGGTTTTGGCTCCTGAGTTTGATGAAAGCACAGGAAGCCGGAGCCCCATTAAGGAAAGAGGGTTGGAGTCTTGTTAGTTGGATCAGTGGGGGGGGTTGGTAGCATGTGGAGTGTTTGTTAGAGGTTCTGAATTGGTTGGGGTATTGTAGGAAAAGGAAATAATCTTTGAATCCTGTTCAACACTGGTGATCCATAGTGTCAATGGGGTGCTTACCTTCACCACAACTACTTATTCACTCTTGTTGTGACCAACCACCTTCATGCGACTTGCTGTGTTCACACTCGCATTTCCCAACCATGCATTGTATTGTTATGCATGGCCCCATATGTGATAATATCCTGCCATGCTGAAGGAAATCGTGCTGGGTTTTTAGGTTACCTCAGCATGTGGTCGTTTTCAGGTATTACACAAATTGTAGTTAGTGTTAATTGTAAAAGTCAGTTAGCTCTTTCTTCATGGGACTGTGTCTTCACTGTTCAACTGAACTGCGTTAACAGTAATGTGAGAGTGAACATTTAAAAAGAAATCAGACACACCCTCTGCGTTTTGCACTCACAGAATTACTTGGTTGCCGTCCAGGCCTTGGTCGCTTAGAGTGCTAATTTATCCTAATAGGTAAGCAACCACTTACCTTTCAGTAGCAGCGAGACAGTGGAGGTGTGCCCTGCAACAGTGCCTAGCATCAATTATTTATGCTCCTAAAAGTTAAATAAAGAAAATTGGCCAAACAAAGGAACTACATATCTTCTTTTACTTCACGGCATGGTGTTTTCAGTGTAGGCATAACCTACATACAGAGTTCATATAAAACCCATCCATTCCTGTTGGTGTTCGTAGCAGGAGCAGCTGGGCATGCGCACATGCACTAGAAGGATTGGGCTGTGTAGTTTCGGTACACAACATAACTGGGACTTGTAGTTCTTTGTTCCTTTTCCTCGCCTTGGCTCCGTTTTATGTCTACGGCCTGGTGGCTGCCTGTAGCCACTAATGCTTGCAGGTGGGGCACAGCACAGTCATGGCAAATCACATACATCCCCCTCAGAGGGCTCTACATTTCTTTGGTGCCCCTGTCTCTCTCCTGGTGGGTCCCTAAGTGCCATAGGCTGGCACCACCCATCCTGGCCACCTTTACCCCTGACATTGTGACACTTGAAAGGAGGAGAGGGAGGAGCAGAGCATCTGTGAGGGTATCCTGTGTGACATTGATCTCACATGATTTTCGATGGAGAACATAGAAGCGATTAAGGATGACAGGAGATACTTTTCCTTGTCCGTCTTTTACGTAAGTGAACAAGTCAGGATCTGCCACACTAGGGAAGAGGAACAGAGAATATCTGAGTGCAGCTTGTGATTTTTGTTAGAAAAATTGAAGAGATTCATGGAGGTGGGAGAAACCATTCATTGTCAGTCTTTTGAACTAAGTGAACTAACTACTTTCTTTTGGTGATACTTAAAAGGAGGAGCACTAGGAGCCGAGGATCCCTGAGGCAAGCTTTTGTGATACTCAAGATTGTACACGTTTAGTGGAAGAGAGTAGAAGAGATTCAGGGAGACAAGACATACCATTCCATGTCTCTTACAGTGGGTGACGAGGCACGTGCTATCGAGTGATATTTAGAAGAAGCAGGATGAGAAAGAATCCAGAAGGACATCTTGTGTGAAAATCACACTCGTATGATTTTTTGGGGATAAATGAATAGAGATTCAGGTAGGCTTCTGGTATGATGTCAGGGTCAGATATGCTGGTTTTTGTTTTTTTCACATATTCTGCATCACTTGCATCACTTGCTGTATGAACTGGGTATGTCAGAATTACACAAGCCAATTGAAGGTGTCATCCAAGCAACCCCAATCACAATTTGCTCTGGAGTGCATTCATTAGAACACGTACATGCATGGTGTTGCACAATGGCAATGAACATCT
This sequence comes from Ambystoma mexicanum, assembly GCF_040938575.1. NCBI lineage: Eukaryota > Metazoa > Chordata > Amphibia > Caudata > Ambystomatidae > Ambystoma > Ambystoma mexicanum. The sequence goes on from NC_090933.1 coordinate 987,905,263, forward strand.
ACCAAGAGAAATAGAGAAGGTCTTGCCTCAGGAGCAGAGGTGTACAGATCCTGTCTATTGAAGATCATGGAAGAACATGAAGTCTAGTTGAGCAGCAGGAGGAGTTTGAAAATGCCAGGTCTCTATCTCTTCCACTCCCCCCACATCTGCTGATAACGCTGACAATAAAGATGATGATGTTGTTATGGATGATGAAAAATATAAAGATTATGATCTATCAGAATCTAAGGAGGGACAGTCATTGCTGCTCAAAAGCAGTGATTCTGACAAGGAGTGGAATGATACCGCAGATACTGAGGCTGCCTTAGTAGTAGAACCTGTCCCCACCTGTGTACAGTCTGTCTCTGAGAAACAGCCTTCCAGGGTCAGATTAGAAAGTATGTACATCATTACTTGACATGTAGAACACCACCACCACTGCCAGCACAATTGTGCCCAGATGAAGTCAACACATCAGACCACTTGCTTACTCTTCCAAAAATGCGGTGTTTGAGGAAGGCAGTGATGAACTTGGTTGCCAAATCTACGTAGTTACATATGCTGTGTCACCATGTGCAGAAATGGAAAAAGTGAAAAAATCTGAGGTTTATCAGGTCAATCATGTGTACTCATTTCAATAGGAACACACATATTTCATTTTGCATGACAAACCAGCCTGCTTGATGGTACCCTGACTATAATAATGGTAACAGACGATTTGCCCTACTCTTTTGTGAATAACCCTGGATTCCACAAAAGCACATGGTCACCGGTTTTTCTCCTGAAGGTGGTACCATACTTGTGAAACATGGTTATGGCTATGTTGGAGGTGAGTACTTTAGCAGTCTATGGGAAAAAGAATCCACTTTAGCCTGGATATGTGGACCAGTTGTCAGGTTATTGGATACACAGCAATCACAGCACAGTGGTTTGTTCTTTATTGGGGCAGGTTGAGGCAATTGATTGAGTGTCCTTGCTACCTTATGAATAGGCAAGACAAAGTGCATCCTCTGCCTTGTGCTTGATTTTCACCTTATTTTCACATACTTTATTAGCAATTGTCAGACTGTGAAGGAAATGGTTTCTGTGGCCCAGGGGTTCAGCTTATATTTCAAGTAGGCTTTCCATGATGGCAAAATGCACTGCACGCATTTCAGGCGAGCCACAAGTTACCATTACAAAACCTAAAGACCTAAGACCTCAGTAGCCACATGTTGCAGCTCTACTTTGCACATGCTAGACAGGCTGCTTGAACAGTCCAGTGCGATGACAGATAACTACAATGCTCTCAGCAGGGCTCTAGATGCAGAGTCATTTTCTGCTACTCTGTGAGTGCCCAGTAGTGCCCAAAATATTCCTATTTTTCTAGAGGTTGACACATAATGAATTGGGTCCTTGTGTAGGTCAAAACATCTTCTCTACTGGGTTAGGGTATGGTCTTCTCCGGGACTCGCTGTGTATAGATCGGCAATTGAAGGTATACTATAAAAAAAGGGAGACCGATCGCTCCCTTGGCTGAAATACCTAAAGGAGACTTTGTATTCACTTGGTTTTTGTGATTACTGGTTAGAACTCAAAAGTATTTATAGGGGTGCATAATCAAGGATTAAGGGGGCTCTAATGTATAACGAAGTGAGTGGTCTGCTCTCCGACAGCATAAGGACTGAGAGGGGAAAGAAATACTGGGAATCCCTGTGGGCAAATTGGTTATGAAAGTTATCTGGATATTGTCTTTCCAAAATGTTATTGGGATCTACATCTCAAGCTCCAGTTTGGCACGCTACCTCTGGCAGAACTGCTGCACAAATAGAATTGCGATATTCGCAAAAAATGCCCCTCAGGAGAAAATGAGACCAAAAATGTAATGCACTGTCTTCTATTCTGTCCATTATATCGCTATACTAGGAAGAGATACCACAAATCGCAATTCAAGCATAGATTAATTACATCTGTAAACAACTCATTAGCATTATGTGTCAATTCAAAAGATGAACTGGCAGTGGTTGTGAACTATCTGACAAGCACATGGAGATCAAGATCCCACCCCCTTACCCAACACTACCAGGTATGCAAATTGAGTGCTTCTTTTGTGAATTAGTTTTCTTTGTATGTGAGAGTCCATGATTTTATCGATCTCATTGCCACTCATTCCTGTATTCGTAGTTTTATTTTCTTTCTTCAGCTAAATGATGTTACAAAAACACACCCGCAAAATTGAAAGATGACCTTTTGACATTGATGTTTTATCTTTGGTTTTTAATAATTGATGTAACATTTAATTCTGACTTTAGTACACATATGATGGTGGCAAATGGGAGTCCATTATCAACTCTTGCGTTTAATATTATCATTCTCGTATCCTGTGATTTTAGCACGTACTCAAGAGATTTGAAGAGTTATCGTTCGGAGAAATATTATGACCAGGTTTAAATTCCTGTAATTATGTTCACTGTATCTAAGAAGTGAAATACACTGTGTAAACTGTTTTAATGATATACTATGGATATGTCGGCTAGCAGTTGTGATTTGTTTTTTGTTGTTGTCGCTTTTGTGATCTGTTGATCGAAATAAAGCCAAACTGGACTGAACTGTATAGTGTTCCACGGGTAGTTGGATTTAAAGGTACCATTAATTACCTGCTGATACAGTGTGATGTTAAGGTATACACTTTTCAATTGAATGTGTGGATATCAGTGGATAAGGATTCACAGCAAACATTTATTGTGAACATTTTTAGAATTTACAAACTTAAAACAAATACCAATGTAAACTAACTGCAGAGAAGCTTTTTTAATAAAATATTTTATATGCATAAATATTTTACTCTGTTTATTGTTTTAAATAGTTTAACTGTATCCAAAATGTAAAAAACATATTTCAAATCATTTAAAATGTGTCTGCATGTTATCATAATATGTTTGCAATTGTGTTCTCATGTATAGTTCTTTGCCTTACCATTCAGCACCTTGAATCTTCTGGAATGTATTGAGGTTGGAGGATGTTATGGAGATTTCTGGTGTTTCAAAGACATTGTAAATGGTCCGTGGGACACCTCATTTCTTTTCAGAACTTTTCCCAGAAACAAAATCAGAGTCCCACAGTATATATCTTTTGAGAAGTTTGCTCACATTTAACAGCAAACACCTACTGTTGTTGAGATGCTAATTGATTTCTCTTGACTTTCCTCCAACAGCAAACTGCCAGGGCAGGCCCTTCTGGAGCCTGCATTTCAGAAAGCTAGCTTAGGGAGTCGGTCCAGGTCAAAAACTAGGTTTTACATTCCAGGCCATGTGTCTCACCCTCAGGAGAGGTTGCCAACATTTTAAAGGACACCGCCATCACCAAGAGACACCTCTGCAGCATGCTGTTAAAAGTCCCAATAGTTAAATGTTACCAAATGTTAAGCACTCCCCTTGGCTATCAGTATTTGAACTGTAGTCACAGGTTTGAATACTGACAGAGCCTACTCAGCCCTTCTTCCTTCCAAAGTTGATACAGTGCCATTAATTCCATTAACAATAACATAACAGAACTTAAAATAGAGGGTAATCTGGCCTGAAGTGCGAGATAAACAATGGCCAATGTTATAATATTTCTATTTATTATCCTGGTCCTAATACTGCGGACCATGCCTACATTTTGCTGACTGTCTTTTTTAACTGTATTTATGGCATGTCAATCTACATTCGTTGCCAACAACCTACTTTGTGGTGGATTAGTACCCATTACATCTAGTGGGTCAGTGATGACGGAAATCGGGTATTCCTCTAGTGACATTAAGCATTTCAGCCCTCAATGTTGCCATGTATATTAGCTGACATTAAGGCCGTTATGACAGGACTTCTGGGTACAATTATTGATTGTTCTGCAACCAAAAGCCACCCCTATTCCTTTTGCAGAGGACACCGGCTATCACCAGAACCTATGGCTAATGAAACCTATCCAGAATCCACAGATGTCACAGGAAGGACCAAGCTTTGTATTGAGTGCACCTTGGACCTACTGAAGGGATGGTTCTGGTGTCCATCAGACATGAAGTAACGTACAGACCAGACAAGGAGGGGAAAGTATATTTGCAGTGTTTACCATGCTGTACAACATGTGCATCAGGAGACAGGTACCAATGCCCCCGATGTTGGCACGTTCAGATAACGATGGTGACTCACATGCCAGGGGCTACTTGCCGCCACCCAGTGATGATCTGGAAGGCAAGGACAGATGTCTCATATGCAAAGAACTTATTAAGAATTTCTTTTGAGGGCATTGGATGACACATACCTCACCTGATTGTAGGTAGTCACATAATACATCTTTTACACTCACTGAATGATGACTTTGCGCTCTGCATTTCATATTCCTATGTGATTTTATTTTTAGGCCATACTGCATCCTTGCCCTCCCTTCACCCTTATCATCAACACCTTGCCCTTCCTCCACCCTTAAATAGAACACCTTTGCATCCTTACCCCCAATACCTTTGCCCATGCTCCACCCAATTTGAGAGTCTCTTGAACTGTGGTTTACGTGACGGTTTTCCATTTTCTGATTGCACAGCTTATAAATGTGCAGCTGAACATTGGAACCCCTTTGTGTGTGAGATGGGGTGCAGAAGATGAACTTGCTTATTCCTGCTCTGGATATGCTGCAACTCTCCTCCTGAAGGGAGAATAGCTCTGTGGCAACGCATGGGTTTTGGAAGCAAAACCACACTGAGCAACACAGGTTTGAATCCCGGATACGCACTTGAAAGCAAGTGCATTATAAATAACCTGAACTTGTACGATCTGAATGTACAAGGCCTAGTAGGATCGTTCCACACTTGCCCCCACCCCTGGCCTTGCTGCGCCTCTTGACACACACATGTATAGATGCATAATAAATGACCTATAAAAAAAAAAGAATCAGATGTAGTGTCCTCTCCAGGGTCTTAGCACCTTTTGATATAGCCTCTGCCACGTTTCCTACCCTGTGGCCTATCACTGTTGGATGCTGTCACTACTATAAGGTGGCGTCACTGCCTGTCAACTGCCCTAAGTCTCCATTGGGATGAACCCACCACAACATCTCTAATGGCCTGCAGGTGTTGCAGCTGCTGATCCGCTATGTTTTCAATGTGCTCCTGGCACTGCTCAATGTTGTTCAGCTTACTCCAGATACCTTCATGGGTGTATAGGGGCAGACTGTCAAGGATGGGGGTGTCGCACCCATACTTGTTCCTCTGCCCACCGATAACCACAGGTCCATTGTCAGGATCATCCATTCCTGTGTTAGTGGCCTGATGCTGCTAGCACTGAATTGGTGAAGCAGGTGAGGAGAGGCCTCGAGACTGATTGGCAGTGTAACTCATAGGGTGGATGGTGGATTGTTCAACAGGTTACTGGTATCCATAGGGACCTGCAAGATTGGTGGTGCTGGTAGCAGGTGGAGTGCCTACCTGAGAAGCATTGTCAAAGTTGATGGTTTCCTTATCCACAACTGCTGGGGTGGGGCAGTCTAGTAAATGGTTGTAGCAGCCATGCAGATGGCAGAAGATGTATTCTTTCCAGGTGTCTTCCGATAGGGTGCCATGACTATAAGATACAGGAGTGGTGGCCAAAGTGATGGTGGTTGGTGTCAGCACCTCAGTGGCAGATTGTAAAGATCCAGGCATACTGGGCCCGGCATCAATCTCCATGAGTACCCCGTGCACCTGTTGGGGGATGAATGGTATGCTGTCACACATCATGGCGACTGGCAGAACAAGACACATGCATTCTAGAGGATGCTGACCAAAGGCTAATAGGAGAGGGGAGGGCTCACGTTCAGGGGAATGACTATTTGACCATTCTTAAGTGTGCCCACTGATATACACACCTTGCTCAGTGTAACAATGACATTGCCAGCATGGTTTTACTTGACATGTGCACCTTTGCTTTTCTTCACAAGAGCCAGCATGGTACCTCTAAGGACAGGATCCTTTTTCATGGGCTGCAAACAGCACTGGCAAGGCTAGACTAAGGCAAGGAGACATGATGACTTGGTCTGCAATTTATGCTGAAGCTCATTGGCAGATGCATTGCTCATTTGAAATTTACACAGATCAGGTGAGATATTGACAGCAGTGTTTTCAAGGTGGGTTCAGTGGTTTTGTAGGATTTATGGAATGCATCCAGGCATATAGGGTTCAGTTGACCCTATGGCTGGCCTTCTCCCACTGGCATGATGTCACATTTCCATAGATGCAATGATACATTTCTATCTTCACAGTGATTTGGATACAATGTTCCCCTATGGGAGGCAGGTGCATTAGTCCCATTGCCGTTTTAGCATGTGCTTGTCCACATCATGGTAGCTATCTGATTCAGCAGGCAGGTGATTTATGCATTCACATCATAGAGAGGACATTCATGCTGATGACGCTCAGATTGAATGCCTTCTCCACACTCTGCTCCCACATTTCCTCTATGCCAGCCATGTGGAGGAGGCTGCTAACCATTTCCTCCCAGGGCATAAAGGTGTAGGGACTTGACTGTACCCACCGGCAGATGGAGATAAGAGTCTGCACCATGGCATTCATGTCATTCCACCTCTTGTGATAGATGCCATTGTCACCAGGTACAATGATAACAGCTGCCATCTTGTCACGTGTTTCTGCCCATACAGCGTTATTCCAGTTGACAGTTTTGTCAAGTTTCTGTGCTCCAAAGAGCTCATCAGCTTGGCTAACCTCCTCTTCAACAAGGACCCAGAGCTCTGCCTCACAGAACATAGATTTTCAAACTTGTATTTCAGGCACATTCCTGTTGCCTTTTTCTCAAGACAAACCTTGCAATACTTGTAGGGTTGGATGGCAATAGGAAATTGATGATTTTGAAAGGATTGAGTTTTCAAAGATGGCTGCCACTAAGTTTCCTATTTCCAGAATGATGCTATTTCTACTCACCACTAATACCACCAGTGGAATTACAGTTTTCTAATGCCTCTCCTTTCCCAGCGGTAACCATATTTCTGCATAAAAGTGGGGAATTGCCAAGTTATATTGGTTTTTCACTCTAATTTCACTTAACTGTGTTACCATTGCCACAGTTGGTTGGGCTCGTACACCCGCTTTGTGATTTGGTGCTAATTATCCTAGCTGCCATGACGTTAAGGGTAAGTCTGTCTCACCGAACTGGCACAGTCTTTATCACTAAACTTGTAAATAGGTCCACTGATATCTTGTTAGTCCAGTACACAACTTGTTAGATAAAATACGTGCTAGCACCCAAACAGTGTCTAGTACCATTATTGCCCTTTAGCCAGACCAGGAGCTACTTTGTGTGAATAGACAGGAAAAAGGTCATGCTTCATGCAATCTTGCTGCTAGCCATGGCCTTCTCAGTACCTGGAAAAGAGAGGTGGCCTTATATGTACCTCAGCATTTGCTTAATTACCTAGACTGCTCCCCTCAGCTTCCCTGTCTTTTTGGCATACCGGTCTCTTTTTCTAGTAAAGTCAAAACAATGTGGTAAACATCTGGCAAGCTAACCTGGTTGTGAACAGCAGGTGGGGGAACATGTCAAGGTTTTCTATTAGACCTTGTTGTGTCATACCCTTCCTTTAATCTCACCAGATGACGATCCTGCTGCAGTAGGAGCCCTTGTTTATTCAAACTGAATTATGCCAATGTGCTCTTAGTAGGGATCCCAGAAAATCAACTTGCACAGCAACAGACAGCCCAGAATGCTGCGGTCTATCTTAGTTTTCATCTGCCCAAATACTGATATCTCCCCATTCAGGAAGTCCTTTCATTGGCTCCCTGTTAGACAGTAATACATTTTAGTTACTTTTGGGGCTCATTATAAGTTGGCTGGTGCAGTAATAACATGCCAGTATTAATGTATTCCAGCAAGTTACCGCACCAGCCAACAACAAGTTTGCTGGTGGGAGACCTAATTTACCTAAAGATAAGTCAGAAGCCTTACCAGCAAACATTTCCAGTATTACCGGCACCAGCATTACCAGTGCCGGTAATACACTCAAATCCCACCATGGAGTCCAATGGGACTCCATGGAATGGGGATCTACAACTGCTGCTAACACTAGTAATCCGGCGGAATACTGCTGGACTGAGTGCGGGTAACGGTAGTACAGTTGCCAGTAACCTGGTGGATCTACCCCCAGGATACTGGCAAACTTGTAATGAGGCCCAATTTGTCTGGTCTTTAAATGTTGACATTGCCTTGCTCCCTCTTAGTAGTCTGGGAATGTTAGACTTTGCCAACCTGCACAAAGTTGTTGATCGGCTGATCAATGCCTTCTTCCCATTCCCAGGTCCTGCTGTAAGAAAAACGGTGACAGAGGGTTTGCGGTCATTGGCCCATGTCTGTGGAACTCTTTACCCTCTCATCTTAGAAATATCACTTCCCTGATATCTTTCTGAAAAGCTTTAAAACATACATTTTTATTAATTTCTACTTGTCTTCCTGGCATATTATTGTATTGTATTTCACCTGAAGCTACACTTTAACTAACATTTTTCACTGACTTTCAATGGCTTTGCTGAATGTCCTCGTAACTAAAATTCCATTGAATTTCAAGGGCTTTGTTACAGCTTTATTCTTTCAATATGTGTCTAAGCTACCCACCATGGGATTTATCCCATTACAATCACGTGGCACACTGGTGAAGGCCACTGGCTAAGGGTTAAAGCAAGTGGCCACTTTGTAATTATTGGGGACTGGGATACAAATGCGTGTCATATTTGCTGTGGTTTAACAGCCATTTTAAAAAGGGTATGTATGTATCCCCTGTCATTACTTCCCACAAGATTGTCTCGTGAGAATTGTCAATGGGAAAATCTCAAGAGAACGAAACAGTTGGTGCATTACCATTGAATTTCAAGGTAACAGTGGTACCACATAGAACAGTATATGTTCGGTTAAATTAGAGAACCTTTGCTGGGGTGCTCTATGCATCTACCCCAAATATATAGTGGGCAGAAGTACAGATACCACCCTCAAGTCTTTATAGTAAACCCACAGGTTCATACCAGAGATCCTGGTGGGCACACTCAGTTGGCTGAGAGACTCTCTCTCAACTCCCTTGAACTGCCTTTACATTAGAGCTGTGAGTAGCGATACGCTCAGGGCATCTCTCAATTTAGGAGATTGGTTCCTAGAAGAGTCCTGGGTGAGATCAGTCTTTGAGGCTTAGGTCATGATAGACACGCTCCAGGTCCATCAAGCACTAGGTATAAGGATCAGGCTGCCCTAGCTAACTCTAAGGGGAAGCCTAAACCGAAGAGGAAAGCCAACGGTAGAGGAGTCAGAAAAAGAGGCAGAGCGAAAGAAAATATTCCCCCTACCCTACCATCAACTTTTGTTGAGGTAGTTAGTAAAGTCCCTGAACCAGGCTTGGAAGAGGGACTGCTAGAAAGTATTCGATCTATGGGACTCCTGAGCTAACCAGCTTACTTGTAGTAGAGGAGGTCCCTAGGGGAGAGATTAGTATGGGCCAACAGCAAAAAACAACTTTTCTAAGCCTGTAGTGAAAGGCATGCTTCCAGTACGAGGGTGAGCCTCCAGTGAAACAAAGGATACAACATGAATGTGGGTTAAAAGTGAGTAAGCCCACAGAGCCTAACCGGGAAAACCATGAGAGGTTGGTGATTTCTCAGGATGTGTGGCCCTTCCTCTTGCAGTTGGTGCATGGCATTTCATTTGTGGTTCATTCTGAGGTCCGGATAACTCAAGAGTCATCTCACATGCATTCTTGCTGGCCCAAGATGGGGGGTCCCAGGAGAAACCAATTATAGGAGTTTCACTTCTTGTCAGCAATCTGACAGAAGGGAGACGGGTATTCAGACACTCCGGGATCCACTTCTAGGAGTGGGCCCATCTTTGGAAGAGAGAGAAGACCTAACTTGGTTAGCCCCTTGAATCTTCATAACACCTCAGGAAATAGGATGGCAATGGACGTTTTAGTAGAACCCTGACAAGTTTGATTGGAGCATGTAGTGAGCCCCAAAGAAGGCAGTGCAACCTTCTAATGTCAAACTTGTTCATGAAACCCCAGATCATAAGTGAATGGTCTGGGCATTGTCAAGTTTTAGGAGTAGGTGAGGTAAACTATTCAGAAGGACTTGGCAGATCTAGATAGACTGCCATAGAGTTTCCCATGAATAGTGTGGAGGGCTTTGTCCCTAGGGATAGAATTGGAGCCCTGCTCTTGATTACAGAAAGGGGGGGGGGCAGATAAATCTGTGTTTCTCCCTGCCAAGTATCAGAACAGCCCTAGTCATGGCTTCATTTCGAGTGACCTACTGTCCTTTCAACTAATCTCACAACAACATGGTAAAGTGAGAACCTTGCTGAGGCAATTCTGCCCCTTGATTCTATAATTCCAGGCTCAACAGATTCCTGTGAGCAAAACTCTGGGCCTCAATCAGGGGTTGGTCGTAGCAGCAAAATTTGGTGGTACTGCTATTACCGCTGCATTACTGCTCCGCCCAATCCTGTGTTTTGGTGGAAAGTAGCAGATTTACCTCCAGCTTTGAGCTGCTCTTTTAGCATCGGCGGTAATATCACTGATACTGCCCCATAGAGTCCTATGGACTCTTACCAAAATGGGGAGTAACAGCCTTACCACATCTCAGGATCTGATGCTAAAAGTGCTGGACCGAGTTGCGGTAAAGCTATTTGTGTTGACGGTATCCCAGCAGATTTACCGCAGGGATACCCACAAGCTTCTGATGAGGCCGTATGTCACTGTAGATTTTGGGTCTACAAAACATTGGTGCTGTGGTGGTTCAGAACCAAGTGGATGTGATTTTCAGTTGGAGCTCAGTCAATTTTTGAATTATGGAGTGATTGTGCACTTGTACACTGCAGGTACCTCTGGTTTCTGATTCTGCATGCACTTTAGAGCACTGTATGCTGTCACCCTGACAGATGTTCATCCTCCAATAATGTAACCACATTGGTGGACAAGTTAAGTACTACCCAGTACATTAGCATGTTTGTTCTCTCTGAAGGGTATTGAAAAACATTCCCATCAGTACATGCCAAGGAGGAGACCACAATTTTGACAACTACAGAACTTAACCAGAGGGTAATGCTTCCTGGGTTGGAGACTGCACCTGTCACTTGCACCAGATGATCAAATATGTTCTAAATGGGGCAGAGGAATTCTGTAGCATATCTCTGTATGAGATAGCAGTCTTGGAAGGAACAAATAAAACAAATGAGGGCTGTGTTGCAATGCCTTCATCAAGCCGACCTTTCTAAGAAGTCAACCAAGTGCCAGATTGGATTGAACTCAGTGACTGACCTTGAGCATGAAGTTGGTGTGTATGGAGGCAAGACTTAACCTCTTGCCATTGAAGTACAGAGTGTACAGAACAGGTCTACCCCCACTATCCAAATCCAAGTGAGAACTTGCCTGACTGGGAAATATGGGAACTGTGTATCAGACTATTGACATATAGCTGATCCTCTGACTTCCCTCACATCTTCCAGAAGACCTAAACTAGTTTCATGGTCTATGGAGTGTGAGAAGGCCTTCCACGGTCTGAAGGGTTCCATTTGCTGGGCCCTTGTTCTCAGGGAACCTAACCTTAAGATACCATTGGTTGTGCAGGCAGATGCCTATGACACTTGGATATGCGCAAAGCTATCACAGCTTGATGACAAAGGTGAGGAACTACCTATAAGGTCATATCACCTGCCAGTTTAGTAACAAAGAACTCAGGTGGCCACATGTGAAAAATAAATGCACCCTTAGGAAGATGAGGCCCTACCTCCATGGGACCTCACTTCACTGTGTATACTGACTCTAAGCCTGAAATGGTTAATGGACACTAAGGGAGAGAAACCAGAGTTGCTCAGGTGGACTGTCTGTCTTCAGGAATTTGACTTTACCATTGAGCATATGCCAGGTCCCAAACATTGCAATGCTGATGGGCTGTTCAAATATGATAACCGACTGGAGCAGTGGTCCCATCCAGGGGTAGATTAGTTCCCCCTGTCCCTAGTCTTTAGGGAGAGAGTGTTAGGAAGGTTTGCACCTTTTAGCAACTTTCTCTCCATTTCTATGGTCCCCCAAACCTTTTGCTTTTTTTTGTACACTGTCCTGACTTTTTCCAGTGAAGTGAAGGCCTCAGCTTTACCCCACTGCACTGTTGTTCATTGCTATGGGGCAGCTGACCAGTCCTTAAAGCTGTCAGTACTGTGAAACTATGTTTCTTTTTTCTTGATGCATGTTATCTATTTTTTGGGTTTATCATTGCACAATGCATTTTACAATGCAGTGCAATGGAGTTTCATTTGTACACGTCTGTCCCAGAAGATGTATGCTCGTGTTAGCTGTGCCTACAGTGCCCAAATATATTAAACACTCTACAGTCATGCTAACACCTCCCACATAAGCAGCTGAAAACCTTGATGCTGACTCAGAGGAATTCAGCCCTCCATATGCTTGATCGTCTATGAGAATAGTGCAATGCAGTGCCCGACTACTCCAAACAAAGAAAGAGGGGGGGGATTTGCCCCATGAGCAGAAAAGGAGGGGACAAAAGACCAAAATAACACCGTAGATCCCTTACTGCTATGTATCAAAATCAACATGATTAAATTGTTCAAAAAAGTACCAAACTCTGGTATCATGCATTTTTATGAAATTCTCTGAAAACAAAAAGGGCAAATTTCTAGAAAGTTATTTGAAAAGTTTATTATTTAGACAAAGAAAATCCTGATGAGCATAAAGGTTGTAATAACAAAGAAGTATAACAGAAATTGTTAAAACACTCACAGTTGTAATTCACAATTTTGTTTAAAGAACAGAAAACAATCAATTATTCTTTTTTTGAGAAGCAGAAAAAAATATTTTTTAAAATAGGTTCTTCTTTGTTGTAAAGTCACAAAGAAGAAGTAAAAAAGGAATGGAGTACTAGTGGAGAGAAGATATATGGACGGTTCTTAAGGTAAACAGTTCTTCCTTCTCTACACAGAACAACCGTATCCTCTCAAACTCTAACTCCAATATTCCTAATGACAGGTCTGCCTACGTGTAGGTGTCAAAAAAATATTTCAAGAAAAATCAAGGTTGACATCATCACAACAACGTTTCGGCTGAAATGCCGCCTGTCTGGCCATAGTTTCTTTACATAGTTGAAAGTTGCCTTCCTCAGGGCGAAAGAACCTCACAACAGTTTAACCCTGTGGGGAAGCAGACATGAAAGAAAATGAAATTAAATTTAAAAGCATAATGGGAGCGAACTCCAAAATTTGAGTAAAGTTGCCCTTGTTGTTTAAAAGAGAATAAATTAGGAAATAAATTACCTCAATTTTGTAGGCTGTGGATAAGTTAGAAAAACAGGCGTGAAAACGGGCTCAGGGGCCCACAACAGTAATGCCTGAAGAGCGGAACCAACAGGGCCCTTGGTGTAACTGCATCGAGTTAGGACTCACATTGGAAAAAAACAACAACTGAAATGGAAGGGGGAACTTATCAGAATAAAAGTGAAGAAAAGTACAAATAGAGGTTATCCAAATGGGGAGAGGAGTGTAGAGGTATGTACTCACATGTGGATTAAATCCTGTAACTAGATAGCATGCACAGTTGAAAGGTGCAGTCTGTGGAGTATATAGTGCGGAGAGCACATGCGTCGGGTAGCCTAGTGTGGTCCCATATCACTGGCATAGAAGGTGTACAGCCTCTGAAAAATAGAAAATGATGAATAGTGTTAGAAGAATGGACAGATATATACTGTAAACACTAAACTGTGTTTAAGAAAGAACCCACGAGAAATCGTGTTAGAAGAATGGACGGATATATACAGTAAACACTAAACTGTGTTTAAGAAAGAACCCACGAAAAAATCGCGTCTTACCTATAACGACTTGACCAAAGTATAATGCAGATGTACGAGGGGAACAGCCTTTCTTGAAACCCTCTCGCAACACTCTGCAAAGCGAGCACGAATGTTCATATAGCCTAAAGAGGGCAGGAGGCCTAACTCGCCATTTCATTGGGCCTAAAAACAAGATGTGTGGATAGGCTGAGTGCTGCCCCACCGGCATGTCACTCACTTGGGTGGATACAAAAGGGCGCCATGACAGCGGCCTCTGTAACGTCAACTAAGAGAAGCTGCTGCGCCGGAAAGCAGACAGAAGCCTGCGGAGAAGCGTCCGGCTGGGGAGCAGAACACATGCTGCTGGAAGGAGGCAGCCGCCCGCAAGGCAAAACCCAGGTGTGGGATGGAAGCCAAAACATGTTAAATTGGACTGAAATCCTCATTAAGTCCATTAATGTGAGTGGATAAACGATGGATCCATCGAGCCTCCTTCTGTAGGAGGCAGTGGGTTATGTTGGGCGTATTTTTGACCACATCCAGAATCCACCATAATATGTCATTAGCAGAGTGCTGTAGCTCAATGTAGTGACTTACTAGGGGTGCGGTAAGTGTTTTACACCTGATTCTAGATCGATGTTCTGATATTCTAATATGTACCGGTCGTGAAGTTTGACCAACATACCGAAGGCCACACGGGCATTGGATGCAGTATACCACATGTGCGGTTTTGCAGTTTGTCATAGTGGTAAATGTCCATGTTTTTGGCCCAATTTTGAACTCCTTCATTTTCCTGGTGAATTGACAGACAGAGCAAGATCCACAAGGGAAATGCCCTGTGGTGGTCCTCAGGTCCCACAGACCTATTCTGGGGGCGGCTTTCTTAAGGGAAGAGTGCACAAGTTTGTCACGAATATTGCTGCCCCTCTTGAAAGCAAAGCGGGGAGGAGGTGTGTCTGGCAGATTTATTTTGACAATGGGCCAGTATTTCGAGATGAGTTTTTTAATCTCGAAGGTCTGAGGCCCATGGGTCAATACACATGTCATCTGTGAATTGTTCTTATCCAGTACTGAATTGGAATTTTGTTTGGGCGTGAGCAAATTGTCACGGTCAGTAAACCGAGCCCTTTTGTACGCTTGTGTGATCAATCGTTTAGGATAACCTCTGTCTCTAAGGCGACTACTAAGCTTATCTGCTTGTTCATAATAATCAAATAACTCGGAACAGTTTCGCCGGATCCGGAGAAACTGGCCATAGGGTAGATTATCCCTAATATGCCCGACTACTCCAGCAATCAGAATCTTCAACTAGAGGGTGCATATCTAACTCCTTGAGAATGACAATTGTTGAATAAATACATTCTTTACAAATATATTTTGATGAGGACACCCAGAGGGATAGCCTGTGCGCTACATCAATCAGCAAGGTGCTGTCACTAGTGTATTTGTTGGAACTAGAACTATCCAACATAAGTAAACATGGCATGCATGGCAATGTAGAAGTGGGGTAACTGGCTATGAAACTGCTCTAGACCTTCTGGCCGTATCCACATGCTGTTGCAATGGAGTACATCCTGGTATCTTTCCTTGAGCCTCAATTTAAATTTAAGGTGGAAACTTTCAAACAGCATGTGAGTGGGGATAAGATAATATGTGGATTGTCATTTGCTAGAAAACATGCTATTAAAATGTATGGATAAACTAATGAGACATTTAAAATCCCAATTGGAGTAAGACAAGAGAACCAAAGGCTTGAGATCAACAATCAAGTGCTGGACTCAAACACTTGAAAATTATGGGAAAGTGCACACTTATTCTCCTCAACATCTAGTACTAGATTCAGGTCACGGCAAGACAGGCTTTAGTACAAGCTTTAGTACAGTGGAAAACTTAAGAAGCTGCGGGAAAGGCTGCTCTCACATTCTTGATTACGCCAGCATTGAAGTCCTCGAAGGGTTTCAGCAGGCGCACTGCTGTCAAGATTGATCAGGCCACACATGCCAGCTGGGTAGTGATGACAATTCCCTGGGGAGTTGCTCTCTAGGAGTAATTCGATTTATTTTATTTCCAGTTATTTCATTTGTATGTGTTTAAAGTTGTGCACCATACCCTAAATTTAAAGATATTGCAGCAGGAAAGAAATGTGTTTGAAAATATGGATGGAAGAAAATAGTCCTGAAAGAATCAAAAGTAATTAATGTAATCAGACCTTTGAACAGTCAAGTCACTTATGATCGGATGTCTGATGTGATCAATGACACAATCAGTCATGTAGTCCGTGATATCCTATATAATGTATATAATGATGTCAACAGTAATGTCATCAGTGATGTCATCACTGTGCAACAGGAGGAGCGTTATTAAAAAGAGTTAGCTTGAAATTTGAGGGGTTTTGTTGCATTACATTTTCATCCTAACGTCTCTTTAACCAAGGTTTTTTCACTGAATTTGAACGTTTTACTGGAATGTATTGTTCACCTTAAATCTTATTAAACTAGAGGATTTTTTCAGTGAATGTCTTGTGTTTTGTTTTACTATAGTTTCTTCATGGCCCACTAGCCATGGCCTTCGGCTGTGGCCACTGTACATGTTTCACCAATCACTTTCTTGGGAGCACAATAGCCATGGTCTTCCGCCATGGTTAATTGCCACCGTCTTCAGCCATGGCCACTGTACATCCGACAACAATAGATTTCTTTGGGACCAATACGTATCTTTGGAGCCCATTAGCCATGGCCTCAGGCATTGGCCACTGAACATGTTTTACCATTAGAGTTCACTGAGACCAATGTGTTTCTTTGGGGCCCGTTATCCCTGGCATTCATGCATAGCCAAAGGCCACAGCCTTCAGCTGCGTCCACTGTACATATTGCTTCAATACATTTCTTTGGGGTCCACTAGCCATGGGGTCCACTAGCCATGGCCTTTCACCACTGGGCATGTTACACCAATAATTTATTTCCAAAGACCCATTGCCCCCTGCCTAGTAGTTGTGATCCCTGCAGGTCTCTACATCTTTTCTTTTTGCTCCCTCAATAACGGGAAAACCATGCAAATGTTGTTGCAGTAATCCCCGGTATACCCCGGATAAGCGGAAAACATCAGAAAATTGAAATGTCTTCCCCGTACTCACAGGCACTCACCATCTGCCACAACCTCTTTTCATGGTTCCACCACTCCCTCCATTGCTTTTCCATTCACTAACCCTCTCCCATTACGCTCTTCTGTTTGTCTGATGCAGTTTCTTATCCAAGCGCATTGCCGCGGTAATCTTGCGTCATTCCCCAGGTGTTACCCTGATAAGCCAAAAATGATCTACCCGTAAATGGCTCCCCAGACCAACTCCCCCACTTTACATGATGTCCTCTTCCCCTCTCCCAACCTCTAGCATAATGACTTTGCACCCTTTTTAATCTCCAAATAGCTTTTTGATCACTTCTCATTTGTGCATTCACCAGATATTACCATGTTAATCGCTTGCATCCAGCAAAACAAAATTGCGGCTTTTTATTTCTAAACGCTTCTCTGCTGCAAAGCACCATGGGAGATATAGATATTTTTTGGGGAGCAAGGTGTTGGGAAGAACTCCCACGTGTGCCAGAGGATCACACTGGAAGTCTGCAGACTACAGGGAGCCCAACACCTTCCCCCAGAACACAGAGGACTCAGTCAATGGCAAGTTCAAACTGTGGTTTATTACAGACAAAACCAACATGGATCAGCATAACAGGAAATATCCATGCATATCACGCTCTTCCTCGGCTTGCAGGACGCTTTTACTCTTGTGTGGCATCAGCGCCACATCACAACTTGGCCCCTTCTCCTGAAAACCTATCGGCCCTCCTAATTGGATACTGAGTATTTTACTACCTATAGTGGACACTATACATGTTATTCTACCGACCCTCGCATGTTAAGTGGCTGGCCTGGTCCATACCCAATCACTGTCTACAAAAATGTTGCGGTTTGGGGGGCTTACCATTAGTTCTTGTCCATTGCTACCCACCACTAAGATACTGAACTGTGGATGGCTAGAGCTGGCGTCTCCGGGCCTGGGTTCTGCAAAGATTCTCAGTTCTCGGTGTACCTCTTCAAGATATTAAGAATGACTTGTGTATACCACCTTAGTCTATGATAGTGCTCTTTTGCTTGGTGCAACACTTGTCTCATATTTTAGCCTATTTCTTACAGTCTTCTGTCTGGTAGCCTGAGATCGTCTCACTTTCCCAGTGCTGGTCACGTGTTCGGAGACCACAAATTTGAGCTGTGCAGCTCTGAATTATGAGGAACTATTCGTATTTACTGCAGCTGGTGCCTTTGTCATCTTGTGAGTACAATGTCATCTGTATCTTGTGGCCTTGGCTGCAGGTCCGGGCTCACCTGATGTCTTTCTCTCTGTCCAGCCTGAATTTAGCTCAGCTCGACTCTTGCTGAGAGGCCGGTGGCCTGCTGTAATTTTCCTAAACCCTTATAATGCGGTTTCTCCAGTGTACATGCTAAACTACATTCTCCATAGGTTAGTCAAACTTGGTTCTGTCAGGTCCCATAGGTGCTCTTGCAGTTCCATAGGGTTATTTTCATGTAAGCATCTCCAAGCTTTGCTCGAGATCTCTTGCTTCTTGCGGTTTCTGCATTGCTGCATTTGGCTAGTGACAAACATAATACAAGCAATACCAGTATCTATATGTGTCTGTCCTCTAACTATAGAACTGTACGCTCGTGCTCTTCATGTATTCGAGTGCATGTTTATGTCCCAAATTGCGGATGGCATGTGTGCTTCATGTCTAACGCAACTGTGTCGTGGTGTCTCTAAAGATGTCCGCAACAAGGCTTCTTGGTGCTTTAATCAAGACTGTCAATAGAAGTGTCTTTGGTTATGACCTGGGGCTCCTCATCCATGCTGGGGTAAATTCATACCCCACCTGGTCTTTAGGGCTGGTTGAGGTCATATGGCTGGCTCAGGGGGTATCTCTCGACATACTTGTCAATCATTGGACCACTGGGAATCAGTCCGAAGTAGAATGGGTGATTGCAGTGTTTCCTGGCCTTCTTCCAAGTCATGAATTTCGTGGGAGGGGGATGGGGTGGTAGCATTCCCCATCCCTTTTCAAGGGGCACCCCTTTCCCCAGTGAATATTTTTAAAACTGCTTTACCCCAAAAACTGTCCTAGAAATTGAGTCAACACTTTGTGCCCAAGTTGTTTCTTATTGGATCCAAATCGTCTACGCATTTTTTGCGCTTTGGCTTCCCGAACATTTGACTTATTCTCTACAGTAAAATGAAAGGGACTAGGCTGAAAATAGCATTTTCTGATTCCTTAATAACTCTTTTCATTTTTTAACAAATCTTTCCCAACATTTTCAGACTGTGGGGGCCTGTGACAAGCATTTTGGCCAGAAAATTTCATTCAAATCTATTCACCAAGTCAAAAGTTATTAACAATCGAATTTTCGGATTTCCTATGGTTCATAGTTTCATCATAACTATATATATATATATGTATATATATATATATGCATACACATAGATGACTGGGCCAGGTGCCATGGCTCTTGTTTCCTCACCCTGAGACAGAGTTTCCCATCTCAGCCACTTCTCTTCTAATATTCTGTGAGCCACTAGCATTGTGGAGAGAAAACATGACCCACCCCAATAGAATGGCAGATGTTACTGCCATGTTATTTTTGCATGCAAATCCTGAGGCTGTCCGAATGAGTATATATTATTCATAGGTTTACAAAGACTTTGAAGTTAAGGTGTGTGCGAAATGACCACCAATTCTACAGTGCATTATTTACATGTTCCAAGTATAGAAACCTTTGATCACAGGCATATCTGTCAAATATAAAGATCTGTGGTCATTCCATGATTTCAAATGCTCTTTGAAAGTAGCTAGGAACATTTATTGCTGCTCCCTTCCCCTTTCTGAAAATTTTATTTTGAAAGAAAATCATATGAGTCTACCAAAGTGCCCATCTTGGGACCATAAACAAAAGAACAATTTATATTGTTTTCTAGGTTTTGATAATGTGCTTTGTTCAGTATAAATAATGCAATATTCTTGTTATGACTATACATGTAGTGATCATTGAAAATTCACTGTGTAAAATTTTAAAAAGATCCAGTTTACAATGCTAGAACAATACAATATTAACATGTTTTTATAATAGCTTCTTTTGACAAGAATTCACACCATTTTGTCTCAAAATGTCATTCTTTCTTGGAAAAGGTCACACTGAGATTAATTTCTTCACGATCCCCCCCCCACATATAGAAAGTGTTCCCTTGGTCTGATGGCAACATTCCTGCAAGAGACATGTCAACAATGTATGTCTCCAAATAGCAATCCGGTTCCCACACAAGGTGATGCTTCTGTCCCTACTGGCCTCATTCTACTTTTAACCATAAAAATAGACCCCTTCCTCTCTCACTTCATGGATACCTGTGCTTTATTTCTGGTTTACAGTTCTGTTAGTAACTTCTGGGGTGGCTCTAGCCAATGTGACCCCCATAATGTGACTCCTGGCGAGAGAGAGAGACTGGCGTGCGATGCACCAATGACATTTATTTTGCTGCAGCTGAATGTGACCGATGTAGAGGGCAGTATTTATGTGTTTTCTTAATTGCTGTTTCACAACCCTATTGAGATGAAATGATATGATAAAAAATATAGTAAGCACTAACAAAAATTTGAAAGCAATATTCCTGAGTCGTCACATATGTTATTAGCATACATTGTGTATTTTATCATTTTGATTTAAAAAAAAAGTATTAATTATACTGCACACCTGTTTCATTTTGTCATAGGAAGAAGACGTTAAGTGGGTGAGGTGGCAGAAGAACTGACAATCAGGAAATGTCCCACTAAGAAAGACTGCATTCTTAAGACAATTATTCTCAGTCAGAATGGAAAACGGGACAGAAATCGAATTGCTTAACAATCAGACTGTGCTCCAGAACAGAGAATTGATTGGTCTGGAATATCAAGTGGTCACTATTTTCCTGGTGATTTTGATCTGCGGGCTGGGCATAGTGGGCAACATTATGGTGGTGTTGGTTGTCCTACGGACAAAGCACATGAGAACGCCAACCAACACCTACCTCGTGAGCCTGGCTATCGCTGATCTGATGGTCTTGGTGGCTGCTGGCCTGCCTAACATCACCGAAAGCATCTATGGGTCCTGGGTGTATGGGTATTTAGGGTGTATCTGCATCACATACCTCCAGTACCTGGGCATCAATGCCTCTTCCTGTTCAATTACTGCTTTCACCATTGAGAGGTATTTAGCCATCTGTCACCCCATTAAAGCCCAGTTCCTTTGTACTATTTCAAGAGCCAAAAAGATTATCATCTTTGTATGGACCTTTACCTCTCTCTACTGCCTGATGTGGTTTTTCCTGCTTGATCTCAATACATCCACATACAAAGATGCCATTGTTGTCCAGTGTGGCTACAAGGTGCCCAGAAGCTTCTACTCTCCCATATATTTGATAGACTTTGGCATCTTTTTTGTTGTTCCGATGACGCTGGCTACTGTTCTCTATGGACTGATTGCCAGAATCCTGTTCTTGAATCCAATTCCTTCAGACCCTAAGGAAAATTCGAAGACATGGAGAAATGATTCAACTCACCAAAACAAGGCAAGCAATTCCAAAATGTCCAGCAGGTGCTGCAACAGCACTATCTCTTCTAGGAGACAGGTAAGGAAAAATGTCGTCCTGTTGAGTCATTGTGAAAATCGAATGGAATGGAGGAAGGAGAGAGTTTGTGTAAAATTGGAAGAAGATTGGCATTTGTAAATGGGTAGGATGGCTGAGAGGTTTGGGGACAAGTGAGACATGGTAGGGATGTGTGACTGGTGAGAGATGATAGGGGTCTGTTCACAAGATGGAGCCTGTGGGAGTTTATGGGCAGCAAGGGTAGGAGTTTATAAACAGCTGGGGGAGCACAGACGTTTGTAGGCAGGTAAGAGGCAATAGGCTTTTGTACCAAGCTTGGAATGGGGCAGGATTTTGTGTACCTATGGGTGGAGAATGGGACTTCCTGCACAGTTGGGAGACGCCAAGACTTTCTTCATGGTCCTAAGACAGCAAGGAAGGTTCTATGTCATTTCATCGATGGTCGTTCTTTCAATGTTTTTTTACGGTTATGTTTTACCTGAAAAAACTCATCGAAATTGATTTCTTTTTATATTTGGGGTGGTTTACCCCAATCCCCCATCCCCTATTGTTTATTTTTTTTTAAATATTCCTGACCCCTGACACATTATATATGCTTTCCCAAGCCCTATATATATTTCAATGAGTTTTTTGGTTAAAAATACTCTTCAAAAACCCATTGAAATAACAACTGTCGATGAAAGGACGTTTTACCGCGAGGACAAGGGTTTATCGGCAATGATTCTGATTGTATTCTTCGCTAGTGTAGGAAGTTTATATGAAACTGTGAGTAGTTACAATTTTCTTTGCGGGCATATGGGGGACTTTAATATTGTGATAGGAGTTGAAGCAGGGTCACCCTGGAGACAGGAGTTGGCTATGCATGATGTATTAGAGGATTTGAAGAGATTCGGAAGGGAGTTAAATTGGTCTCCTCTGCAGGTACTCGCAGTCCGTTCTGCGTTGCAAGATTGTCTTTGAAGACTTTTCAGGACTGGCGTTTACTCTCAGCAGAATGCAATGGAACAACAAATACACAGAAACATTATTATTTCTTCAAAAGAAAGCACATTTATCTGGAGATAACCCTATGTAAAAAGACACAAGGGAAACGCATTTTGCAGCAAGAGATTCGGGACCATATAGAAAGTATTCTTGGTGTGCTGCTGTGTCGATAAGTAGTCGCTGTGAGAGTTGGAGAGAATAAACATGGCGCTAGTGAGTTCTGGCCGTGTGAAGATAAAGAAACGGCTGCAGTAGTTTGGTGGATATGCAACTGAGACAAGTGAAAACAAAGCTAAGAGATACAAAAAACCAGCCAAATGTCTGCAGAGCAGGAATGAGGCTTTTAGAGATGTTTCCATGGGAGGGACGCACATTTCCTGTAATGGGTCTAACTATAATACATGACAGTCTGCATTTTCAGTAGAAATGCAAGTTAATAATTTTATTGCAGGTTAGTTGTGACATCATTACTGTTCTGTAATAAGAAAATAATTCTCTACCGCTCTGTAATTAGTTATTACAATTGCGTTTTTATGTCACAACGCCTTCTGTTTGAGGTACCACAGTCAGAATTCCAGCTGCCACTTCAGCACTAAAAGCTGTGACAATCTTTACAAACCCCTTTCTTGTCAAATCACGTGATGTAACGCTGTACAGCCATTAACTGAGAAGGAACTGTTGTTCTTAGTATGTTTATTTTGTGCACTTCTGGAGTTTTAAAACACCCACAAAAGATTCATTTTATTAAACTGCTTCAACAATGTTTCTGCAACACATTAGAAACAGCATTTGAATTTGGTTTAATCCAAACAGATCCTACATAGAGTATGTGTATCAACAACTGGATAATCGTTTACAATACCTTACGAAAGAGGTCAGGTTTCAAAGGGGGCGAAAGTGTCTGTGCATGGATTATAAGGAATACAATATCACCTAGTATACGTAAAAATGATATTGCAAGTCACCTCAGAGTTTGTGACCTCCTTCCTCTATTTGGTCACATAAATCCTCGGTGTCTTGCAATATCCTTATAACGTATGGCAGGGGGCACTACATCCCATACATTATGCCCAAGATTATACCAGAAGGTAGCATTTGGCCAAGGTACAGACGACAGGTTTGAGCAGTGAATGACAACATTTAAAACATGTTCTTAACTCTGTGCACGAAACAATCATGCCAACGAGTGTGGCGTCATTGAATGTTCATCTTTTGACAGGTTATTGTTTGAATTCCATTTCAATGTTGGTTTGCATACTTGCTTGTATGAAAATTGCCATCAGAGGTCAGGGCATTCCAAAGAAATATTTTTCATGGTAAGTTGCAGAAGAGTTCCTTCCTCTTTGCGGTGGTTGTTTCAGAGTTTCTAAACCTTTGGGATTCAAGATTCTGGACACATTAACAGTATCAGCAATGAACTCAAAGTGCATCGGATATGTGTATGATTAACACTGTTGGAGACTGTATTTGGTCTATACTGGGTGATGTGTGCCTGTTCCACTCCATCATCGAGATTTGGTACAGTCCTTACACAACAGGTGCCTTTATGTGATGGAACCCAGCTCAGGTCTGAATGTTTACGTATCTTACAGAGAGTAAATAATGGTCTCATACAGACATTCTGTGGCTCTGCATGTAGGCACTTACCTCAAGCTTACCTGTGTACTTACCGTCTTGAGTTGTGATAAAGATCTTCAACTGCATGTGCCTCTATGTGACAGTAATCAGCTGAGACATCCAATCAGACGTATTCTTCTTCTCCCTATGCATGGGATTTCTTTCTCGTCTCTTCGCCCAGGGCGCTGAGTGGACAGCTTGCACTCCAGATCTGCACTCAAGTAACAGGATAGAAAGTCTTTTTCCACCAATCGAGTACCAAGCATGTCTGGGTAATAGAGGAAAAGTACATGTATTTCAAACCAACTAAGGATCAACATTTTCCAAACAGATGTGAGATCACATTGTACTCTTTGTCAATGGACAAGGTTAGGCAAACCTATGGCTCTGACGATGATCTGGATTATGACGCCCATGATCCTTCACTAGTGATTCTGCAGGCTAAATAGGAGTTGTATTTCAAAAAATCTGCAGAATAGAAAAGGGCACAGACAATGCCATTAGAATAACCCAATATGCCATCATATCAAATTATTCATTTAGAATAGTGACTAACTTGATTCAAAAGAAAACAATAGAAATACGGTGAATAATTTGAATCATTTATAAAGAAAGTAATCGTTACATGTATTGTCCCGTCATTGACAGAATCATGTAAACACTTATGAATTACAATAGTAGTTTGCTAAGGCTGCACTACATCAACATGAAACATTGACCAAAAGCATAGAATTCACTTCCGCTAAAAGTGATTTTAGAAAGTGATGATTCCTTGGACAATGGTAAGGCATTTTAAATTTGACTTGTAATGATCAAATGCTTTAGTTCTGGGTTGTGGTGCCCAGGTAAGTGTGGGAAAGGAAAGGTAGCTGCTGATACAAATGCTTCTAGCTTGGGCTTCTCAGGATCTTTGACATTGAGAGTAAGGCTATGAACCGCAGAATAGCTCTAGGGG
Organism: Ambystoma mexicanum; assembly: GCF_040938575.1. Taxonomy (NCBI): domain Eukaryota; kingdom Metazoa; phylum Chordata; class Amphibia; order Caudata; family Ambystomatidae; genus Ambystoma; species Ambystoma mexicanum. The sequence continues at coordinate 987,930,289 of NC_090933.1, forward strand.
AACATACCACCACAAATACATATTCATAATGGAAGTTGTTATGTTGTGCTTTATTGGTTTTACATGTATGTCTTCAACATTGCATTGCTTTTTTATCATGTATATAGTTGAACCTTGTTGTCATTCCAAAAGAGAGTCTTGCTTTTAGAATGTTGGGGTGTTCTTAGTGTTGTTGGTTGTGAGAGGGGGGCAGTTGGAGAAGAAGTGGGAGCAGAAGCAGTGGGCAACTGAGGGCTTGTAACTCACCATACGTGTGTGCTAATGAACCAGAACTGCGAGAACGAACCTGTTTTAGTGGTCTCCTATGTCCTAGTGGTGATGAGCTGGCGAAAGTGTACAAGCCCCCAGGTGAAGATTTTGGTGCAGCTTTGCTGTGCTACCTGCGGCTTACCTGTGCTGTGTGACTCCGCACTGCTCTGTGGCATTTTCCTGCACTCCCTTGCATGACACTCCATTGTGCTGGTATGCAGCGGTCTCGCCATGAAGAGGGAGGAAGAGGAGTGCTACTGGCAGTGCACTTGATGGTAAGGACCGTACGGAGGCCAGCACCTATGACGCTGCGTCACCGTGGGTGCTTCAAGAGGAGGAGCGCCTCAGCCCCAGGAGCCCCATACCGCACAGGTATTGCAGCATATCCCTGCAGTGAAAAGGATCGGCGCTGTGGAAAGCACATGAAAAAAGGACCCAGCAACGTGACACGCACGTCTCTAAGGTTTTGGAGCTGTTTACCGCAGCAATCAGCTAACAAAGCCATCTCCATTCGGCTCTGTCTCTCGTGTCAGAGGAACAACAGAGAATATGTGCAGAGGCACTGCCACAGGCACTGTACTTTGCATGTGTGTGCTTAGGGAAATTTGAAAGGAATTGAAAGTATTTCAGGGGCAGAGCAGCTGCATTTGGCTGTAAGGCCATTTTTGACTGTGGTAAGTGTCTGCCGAGACGTCATGTGCAATTGCCTTCCCAATTCTTGGCAAATCCAGGTGAACCTTCCACCAAATTGGTGACCCGGAAGGAGGATTTCCAGGATTACGTCCTGGCGATTAATGGTCTCTCAGATGCATTGTCTGGGTCGCAGACTACTGAAAGATTTACCAGATCTGACATCTGCCACTGCAGTAGGTGAGGCACCAGAAGGAGAGAAGCTTTTGAATGCTTATGAGTACATTATGAAAAAAATGTACTTATGTTTTTAAAAGAAAACAAGCATCATACCATAGAGATGCTACTTTGATATATGGGAACACGAAAAGGGGAAATGCGTTGAGGACTTTATCATGGGACTTTTCATGATCAATTCATGTTAAACATAAGGGAGACCAAGATAAGGGATGAAATATGAGTAAAGGTGATCCCAGTCTTGAAGAGTTGCTCGATATTGCCAAGAAGATGGAACACATGATGGCACGTGTCAAAGAACTGGAAAAGAGAGACTTGCAGCCTAAGGAGAGAGAAGTTGCTGCTGTAGCTGTGTGCTCTGAGACTAAGAAAAAGACTCAGAAGGACCAAATGGGGGTGCAAAAGGACGAGGAGGTGAGGAAAGGCACTGCCATGGATGGTGTGGGTAACAAAAAAGTCAAAACATCTAACATTAAAAGATGCTTCCGTTGTCGAAGCACGGTTTCACTTTTCAAGTAATGGGGCGTTGTCCTGGTCTCAAAGTATAAATGTGGGAAGAAAGGGCATTTTGCCCATTGCGAGACCTTCTCTCGCAGAATGGTTATAGAAGTAAGCATGGAACTGGGAGAAGAAGATGACTATAAAAGGGAGAAAGCTGTAGGTGTGAGCTGGTCAGTGAGCGTGGGGGGTCTTGACCCCAAAGGGGTGAGGACCCACACGCGATTGTTGTGGTGAATGGCGTAGAAGGGGACATACTGGTGGATTTGTGGTCGGACTTCACTATTGTGGATAATGGTGTTTGATATGTTCAAGGGAGCAAACCTCTCTCAACCTAATATTAAAGCTAATGCAGATATCACGAAATGCACATTGAAATATTTAGAGCAAAGTTAGAATGCAAGGGAACATTCACTGTAGCGAATGTGTATGTCTCTAAGAAGAGTGTCAGCCTGTTGGGGTGGTACGAGCAAAGGGAGATGGGGATTGTGGTAGACCCCAAGTTTCTGTGACATGTGGCTGTGTTAGAAAAAGAAATGAAGGGGTGTCCTGAAGGGAGGTTTGAGGCAGTATTTAGAGATGAGGTGGGATGTTTGAAAGGGTATCATCATTGCATTCATCTAAGGGGTAAGAACAGTACCTATTTGATTGAGAGAGGAGGTATCCAAAGAGATTAAAAAAACGGGAGAGTGAAGGAATGATTGACGCTGTGGAAGCATCGGAGTGAGTATCTCTGGTGGTCAAGTAATATTATGTGTGGATCGCAGAGGCCTAAATCTCAAAGTGGAAGCAGACAGGTTTACCCTATCCAATAGTGGGGAGATGGTGAGCATGAAGGCTGGGGCAAAAGTATTTAGTACTTTGGACTTACCTCAGTGTATCACCAAGTGAACCTTCATCCTGAGTCTAGATATCCTACCACCTTTGTCACTTTCGATTTGCCATTTGTTTAAGAATCAGCTGCTGCATTTTTCCAGAGGGTGATACACAACTATATAATGTCAGGGGTGAGGCAATTTTCAAAATGACATATTGATGTTGTAGAACATGATGTTAGGCTAAGTGAAGTTTTGGGGATATTGTTGGAAGCGGGCTCACTCTGCTGAAGGAAAAGTGTAAATTCAGAATGATGTCTATTGACTACCTAGCTCTCACAGTTAGCGATAAAGCATTAGAGCCTAGGGGAGAGCTGGTCAAGCTGATTGTGGAGCGGGAACCGCCTAATAGTAAACAGGAGGCAATGTCATTTTTGGGTCTAGTTGAGTACTACTCAATATTTGTGAGGCACTTTACATATAGATGCAAGGCTATTATAGAGCTCTGCAAGAAGGGACTACCTTGTGTGTGGTGTGAAGAGTGTCAGAGAGAGTTTGAAGACATTATGAATCCTAATTCCAGGGCGCCTGTGCTTGCAAACTTTGATGCCAATTGTGACACATATCATGATGGATGTCAGTGAAACAGGACATGGGGTGGTGCTCATGCAGAAGCATGGGGAAGTGGAGAGGTAGTAGTGTTTGCCTCCAGGGTTATTAAAGGAACAGAGATCCAATATTCTGCCACAGAGAGAGAAGCCCTGAGCGCGGTGTGGGCAGTGAGAACATTCAGAGTGTCCCTGTGGGGAAAAGCGTTCACGGTGCGCATATACTACAAACCGCTGGTTAGCGTGTTCCTGAGCAAAGGGCTGGATGGAGTGTCTTGCAGAATAATAAGGTGGGCCATTTCGATGCAAGGGCATGGTTTTGTGGTGAAGCATGTTCTGGGAAAGGATAACATGCTTGCAGATTTCCTTTAGAGGGCAAGGCAATGAGGTGAATCGGCAGAGGTAGGGGATGGAGAGTAGGAGGAAATCGAAGAAGTGTTTATGAAATGTGGTGATGCAGTAAGAGAAAAGGAGTGGGAAGATGCCGACAGGGAAGATTTGGAGAGAGGGTTCAAGTGAGCCTGGTTTGGTGGCTTTTCACAGAGTTAGAGATAAATGGATTGTTGAAGGAAAATTTCTGAGTAAAGCTGGGCGCATAGTACCTCCGTCACGGGTGCGTGCAAATGTATTGAGGTCGGTCATGAAGGTTATTTGGGGATGACCAAGGGCGTCAATGCCCTATGGGGCTCAATGGGAATGCAGAGCATTTTTTAACGGCTCCCAGGAATGAGCAATTACCGGGTTGAGCGGGGCCGGAATGCCCCGGTAGTTGCCCATTGCCAGGCACCAGTAAAATTCGCAATTTAAGCGGCAGCCTGCCAGTTTCACCGGCAAGGCTACCTCCGAACTTGTTATGAGGCCCAGGGTTTTCCTAGGAAGATTTTAATTGATACAGTGTTCAGTTAACCTCAAGAGTGATGGAGGCATTCTTGCCAGGTTGTGAAGTGGAACATCACAAGACGTCACTCTACCATCCAAAGACCAATGGGGAAGTTGAGTGGTTTAATCGCACGCTCATGCACAGGATACATATGTCGATTGAAGCTGGGTATGCACGAGACTCACTGATAGTTTCCTTCCTCTTTTGTCAGGTGTTGAGTCTAATAATACTGGGGTAGCAATATTGAAGGCAAAGTCTTCCGGGTCTCTTTGTACCATGTCGCCCATTGAGCTGCCCATTTTCAAAGTCATTTCTCCACCTATACAAAACATCATATTTTCCACGGGGCTAGCTTGGTTGCTCATAATTTCTACTATGTCCATCAATTCATCTAGTAGGGCATCTATACCATTACCCCCTTGCCCCCTGGGAGTTGTAAAAGTTTGCTATGCACCATTTTTATCCCTTATCCCATTCTACATTGACAATTAAAAGAGTGTTTAAGGAGAAATATTCAGTAGTCTTTTCATATTTCAGCCTCTTCAGGATGTAAGTTACTAAGCCAACGCAGTTTCTTCCCCTCCTACTCGGGGTGGCGTTAACATGATAAGATATTTAGTTCTCAAGCTGAAGCAGTTTGATTGTCCATGTATACATACTTGCCCTGCTGATAATATTGGAGGCAAGGGAGGTCGGTGCAAAATCTCCAAGTCCCTTTGGTTTAAATCCATCAAGAATGGTGGGCCAGGTGTGCTACACCCACATTAGTTGTACGTATAAACATTGTCTGGTAGATTTTGCGCCGACATTACCTTTAGTGGTGCCAGCCATGTGTCGTGTAAGTGATACTTACACAACATTGTGTCATTATACATTATACAGTAGCGAAGGTACAAGTTAGTCATTCTGAACCTTACATTGCAACCCCGGCAATGCATGCAGTATGACAAAATTCAGGTGATGGTAAAGATCTTAAAAATATGTCAGAGACTCCTAGGATTTCCCCATGGGTCAGGTCTAGTGACCTTTTATAGTAATTCTTTTTCCCATGGTTAAAACGTTTGATGCTGCATAAGATTTTATAGTCATGCCAACCTGCCACTACTTCTGATGTAATACTCTACTTGACTGGCTGTTTATGGGTTGAGTCATGGCTGGCAGTTCTGTTTTGAGTTTTGACCCCAGATACATTTGTTACATCTGCAGTGGCAATTCTTGTTGACATTGATGTGGGGTTAAAGCACCCTGAAGTGGGCTTTAGTTGTGGTGGTAGAGTAGTTTGTTCCACCAATCTTGCTACACCGGGTTAGCCATTTACCAGGGTAGATGTTTCCTTTATTGCGCTTTTAGTTCAATCACCTGTGGTTTGAGGCAGATCGCAATTTTGAGTTCCAGTCTTGATTGTATTCTGTTTGACAGCCAACATCAACCCCGGCTGCTCTTTGTTTGCCGTGAAGTGCTTATTGAGATGGTGATCATTTTTTAGGCGTGAATTTTTCAATGTCTGGACTTCATCTTTAAACACTGCTAAGGTTTCATCTATGCGACACGGCCACTTTTACAGTAACGCTTCACTTGAGCCGGAAGGCAAGCAATCTATGTCATTTGTTTCCTCTCTTCCTGGCCCTCTACCTAGTTCAGTAGTTTTTGTGGATCATTGTAGGTGATGAACATTGCCAGTATTAAAGTTTGGAACGTCTACACATTCCAGGGTGCGATTCAGATCTGCTTCTGTCGAGAGGAATTCCCAACTGGGGTAGATGTGTTTGGGAACATTAAGTCAATCTGTTGGTTTAGTACAGCTTTCAGCTTGGTGCATTCATTTTTCTTTATCGGATCATTAGTACCAAGGTCACCAAATAAATCAGTAATAGTCCTTTTTATTGCTGAGGTCGTTGCATACACTGGGCCGGTTTGGGTAAGTAGACCATCCTGCACGTAATTATAGGTAGCTGATAGATTCCCCCCTATGGGGCGCCGAACTGTCTTCCTGCACGCCGCGTGTGTCTATTGGACTGCCCACTTTCTCAAATGAAATCTTAGTTGTACCTCAATTGGGGTGCTTCCCGTAGTTTGAAGCCAGTTCTCCATATCAAGACGATCAATTGAGTGATGTAGCGCTTCCAGCATGGATCTGTCCGATGGTCCAGGGGCGACATCAGCTAATGTCTGCAATAAAGAGGGCCCCACTTCACTCTCCCAGTGTCTCTCTATTCTCCTTCAGCTTCTTGGTCACATAGCCCATGGTTGCTGACCCTGTGTCAGCAAAAGGCCATGCCGTAGTGTGTTTTATAGACGAAAATATCAAAGGTTTCCATTTCTAATTCAGATTGTGTTTCGGTAAAACTATTTAGGGTGGTACTTTACACAACATCGGTGCATGCAGCAGGCTGTTCCAGAATCCAAGGCCCTCAATAAACTGCCAAACTACCTGGAAATGTTCCCCAGTAAGCACCTCAGATACATTTTTCTGAAGTTCCGTCTAAACCTATTTCAAACCAAAGAAATACAAAATCTGAGAAAAAATATTTCCTGCTCGGATAGCAGATGCAGATTCTGTGCTAATGCAAATTAAACTCTGAAACATCTAGTCTTCTTCTGCGTAGAACTAAAATCATTGAGAACTAAACATCTTGGTACTGAAATCACAAAAAGACTGTCTTTAAGCAGGGAGGATAGGTGGGTGGTAATGTCAGAAGGATTTAACAATAAACTAACATTTGCTCTGACATTCTACCTAGACCAACTGAATAAAAGGCTCATGAATTAAGGACAAATGTCATGTCACATGACGAAAAATGTGGATAATGAGTCTTGGACATCCCTTTCGTGTACCTTTTTAAATATTTCTTAATTTTTTAAAAGTTTGTAACAAACTGAACTTAAAAAAAAGAAACGCCGGGTCTGCGAGAGACCTCCAGAAAATGCCAATGAAACCCAAGGAAAGGGCAAGACCTTGAGACCCCAAGGTATGGATGTGACTTCAAAAGAGTGTTGATGGAGCCCAAGGACTGGGAAGAGACCAAGAGCGAATGATGTGGAGCCACACCTAACAATATGTGTAACAGCGAGGATAGATGACTCAATGAGAGAACGGTTTGTAACTTCCTGTTGGCCACATCCTCAGACATTGTTTTGTCTATCAAGAATAGGTTAAGAACCTTATGATTTCAACATTTGCGTCTGAAGGTGTTGTACAATGGAAGAAACCTACACCTTGTGCTGACCCATCCATGACGCTCTTTGCTTTAGGGGCATTCTTAATATTTGTAGACTTTTACCCAGATTCTAAGTGCATTTGGCCCAACTCCAGCACTGAAGAAATAATGAAGTCAGATTTTTAGAGCACACTCATTTTGTGTCAAGTGTGTTATTGCTCAGCCTTACCCCAGATGCCAGTAGTAGACATTGAGGAAACTGTTATTCACATTCCTGCGAGAAACCCGGAGTAGACCATCTGGTCCATGGCATTTGTCTATTGTTTCAGAATGTTCATTGCCCATATTACCTGTTGTTCACCCAATAAGGAGTTTATGTTGATGGTGATACTTGAATAAACATAAAAGTTTGTAATTATATTTTTGTCCCCTAATTTTTATGCTACAGTTCTGAGGCAGGACTGAGGACCCATTCCCAAGGATGCACATTTCGTTTAAATGCATTTCAGAGTAAAGCAGGATGTTCAGCTGTTTTTTTTATGGGGGGGGGGTTCAGTTTACCCCCATTGTGCCCATAGCAATAGCACAGGGCTGGGAACGCATCAATCAGAGGTGCTGCTGAACATGATCCTGCTCGCATCCTCTGATGCAATACCAACATTGGGCGAACATGTTTACAAACGTTCTCCTTCAATCACAATTTACTTTTTAATGCAATTCCTTTTCGTCTCCCAATCCCAGTCTCCTGTTAGCCACTTCTTCCCAGTCAGCAGACTCTAGTTGCAACCACCCTTGGTTAGGTGGAGTCCCCTTTAAAGTTTTTAATTTGACCATTGTGCCTCACAGATTTGCTTTTGGATCCATGTGAGTGGAAATGGATAACTCAAAATATATCTTTTTTGGCACTTTTTTTAAAGATTTCTCCCAAACTATTGAACAGACCTGCACTTGTCTGAAAAAAGCATTTTTCTAACATCTTTTAATTGGAAGCAGAATTTGGTGACACTCTCTTTATCAGCGGTGTTCTGTTCATCATTGTTGTTTGTATTATCACATCCCAATTGATATCTGTTTGGATCCCACTTTTTACAATTTACCCGTTCCTCACCAAACTTGCCATCCACATGCTTAGTTGCCCAGCAATTATTATTGCAATGTTTGCTGCGCATTAGTCACATGGGGGAACGTTCCAGGCATCAAACAATGTCAACTGAATTGATACATATGACAGCCTGCAAGGGGGTAGTAGCCCGATTTTATGACTAGCGCTGCAAATGAGATGTGTGGAGGGGACCAGAGGATATTTTTTCCCACGCGGTAGAGTGGGCATTAAAGCATTCCACTCTGTAGTCTAAAAACTACAAAGCAGCTTTGTGGCCTAATTATAGAAACGTTAGACTTTTTTCATAGTTGTTACAGTACAGTGAAAAGTGAAAAACATATTATTTTAATTTGAACAAGGACAATGACTGCCGTGGTGCTAATAGGCCATGGTATTATCACTGCTGCAAATATTTCCTTGGCTAAGAAATTAGTTGGAAGAATGTGTATGTGCATTAAGGCAGTTTTTGCAGGAGTGCTAATACCATTTACAATTGCACTTGCAACATTACAAAGTTTCTGTAAGTTGACCCTGTCGAAGGCAGTGAAAACACTCAAACATTAAGCAGATGGCGTGGCAAAGCGAGGCAGTCTAATGATAAAGGGCCTCATTACGAGGTTTGCGCTCCTGTAATGAAGGGTGCCGGTACGGGACCGGCACCATTCATTACGGGATGCACAATTACGAGGTTTCCTTGCGAGACCCGGAACAACGTCTGGTAAAACCAGACGTCCTTTCCGGGTCCCGCGAGTGGACCAAGGAGCTAATAAGGGGCCCGTTATTAACGGGCCCGTTATTAACTCCATCCCCATTCCTATTGAGCCCTATGGGGGCTCAAATGGGAATGGGGATTGGTTCCTTCAAGGAGGAATTACCGGGTCCTCCAATGTTGGAATGACCCGATTATTCCTCATTGAAGGAACCCGGTGCTGGAACATGGTATGGAGGCAGCCACGCCCTTTTTAAGGGCATGGCTGCCTCCATACTCGTAATGAGGCCCAAAGTGTCTAATCTCTGGGCCTTGTTTTTGCTCAATATGAGGTTCTAGGTTCAGACAGACAGCTTTATGGGATGCTTCCTATGGGAAGAAAATAAGGTAAAGGTATTTTTTCTTCAATGGCCGCATCTGAAAATCGTTGCCAAAGTTTGGTCAGCAATGGGCCGGGCACTAGACAAACCCAAGCTGCCACACATTCGGTTTTAGACCGGAAGGCAGATATTTTGACTGATGTCGCAGGATGGTTGATCATTTGCCCTTGCTGATAAGAAGCAGTGCTTTATCAGTGTTTAGCTCCAAAACATCAATCGCTATGCCTGCAGTCCCCGCAGAGCACTTAAGAGAGTCTGATGTATTTCTTATGTTTGAAGTACTTTAGCAAGTAAGGCAATTGTCCCCTTTAGCATAATATACATGTTATCTATACAGTATTTCAAAATGTGCACTGCACTGAGTAATCCCGAGAGTTGCCCAGTAATGTCTGTGGTTATGATTCTTTCGAAAACTCCCAGTCAATACATTTCAGTCTTGCGAGTATCATTCGAGTAAAACGGGTATTATTTTATGTTTGTATTGTGTTTTGGTTTAAGTTTAAACCTTTCACAAAGCTATTTTAAAAAAAAAACAATTCAAACATTACATTATTACTTATACAAAACCACAATAACGTTCTCTATCGCTAAAATAAGAAAAAACAAATTATTCGAAAAAATTGGGAGGAGCATCCCATAATTAAACTCGTGAAGAGACAGGTCCTAAATAAGAAAAATCAAATAAGAATTCGTACTGAAGTTTAATCTTTCATTCTAACTATCAGTCAACCAAAGACAAATACTTAAGAAGCCTCAGTACTCTGATCTTCAGAGGAGGTGTCAGGCCTGAATTACAGCAATGCCAAAACAGATCTTCTTCTACAGCATAGCCACATGTCAATTATGCCCCCAGGAAGAGAGCCCTGCATTCTGAAAGATCACGACAGCCCACAACCCAATGTCTAAATGATTCCATTTAAATATCTTGTTCATTATCTTAAAACAGGTATGCCTAAATGCGGTTCCTAAATTCACTGTGCCTAAACACCCAAGCTACAACTCACTGAGGATACCCAATGAGGCCAACACATTTCTGGGGTTGGTAGTGGTTTTGAAAAGAGGTGATGTGACCAAGACATTTGATCTGGACGGCCCCTTTTGGTTTGGGACAAAACCTGACGTGCATTTCGTCTTTCCCCTTCTGTAATGTCAAGACAGGCTGAAAAGGGGTGGTCTGGAAGGTTGGGCACTGTAATGCAGTGGTTTTGATACATTCAAAACTGTGCAGCCACTATGCTTTAGTTTTTCTAAAGGCACCTCGAAGGGATGGGTATGCCCAGATATGTGTATAAAGCTTGCTATGCCTACAGACCCAAGCTAGACCAGACGGATTACGCCCAGTGAGCTCAAACATGTATTGGGTGGCTTATGGTCTCTTGCAGAAAAGATGTGTCCTAATAGTTGGGGCTGGCCTGCAGTGGCATAAACCTTGATTTTCATAGTGCCTTTCCCCTTCTCTAGAGGCATAGCCAGATGAAATAAATGGTCTGGAGAGTTTCCCAGAGCAGCACCATAGTTTTGATTCGGTCCAGCCATCAATATTCAGGTATTCTGTTGGTCGGGTATGACCCATTACAAAGATGAGATAAGGACGATGGTTGTAGTCCCTGGTATACTTTGAAGCTACAGTTCTCTAGTTCTGAATACTCTTTTGTACATCTAAGTTCCCACAGCACTTCTCTCCTAGCAGTTGGGTCAAATCATGGGCTAGGACTAATGAGTATGGGAGGTGGTAACTGTAGAATTGCTGGTCCTGCAAAGAAAAAGAAGAAGGACACTGGCCCCAGCCTCAGCATTGAAGTTTCGAAGTCTGATTTCTCAATATTCTGGGCAGAACGTCACCATCCTAAGGTCTTAGCGATTCTTTCAGCTTCTTAAGCAGAAATTCTTAACTCTATCTTTGGTTGTTTCTTTTTATCATCCATTGGCAGGAAAAGGAAGCACCCCCTCAAATTTCTGTTGGCTTGCCACTCAATTGGTACTGGTAGAACTTCAAATCACTTGAATTTCAGGTGCTTTGACCAGGTCAAAATTTGGTCAAACCGTTTGAGAAGGTCAACCAAAATTCAACTGCATGCCTAAAGGAGGACACATAGTAAGAGCTGGTTTTCAGCTTTAGGTAGATTTCAAAGAGGCACAGAAGGAAATTTAGGGAAGGGGGATAAACTGGATTGGAGAGTAGATTGGATTTGCAGTAAGAAAGGAAAGGAAAGGAAACGAGAGGTGAACGAGGGTTCAGATACTTAGATTTAGAGTAGGTTTTGATTACGCATCACTGTGGGATGCTTTCAGTGATTTGAAGTGGATAAACAACCCAAGTGCCACCTTCTGTGAATTTATGGAAAGGGAATCCCTGAGAGGCAAGGCAGCTTGCATGACTGTGAGATGCATCTACGTGATTCTTGATTCAGTGTGACACCTCTAGAAGTCTGAAGGAAAAAAACTGTTGTTGCAATTCGTCCATGCTAAAAACCCGTCCTTAAATGCTTTGAGGGGACACATGTCATCTTCTTTCCTTGTCTGTTTCCGAACCATATGTATCACGAAATAAACACACTCCACTTTTTGGTGACTCAAATGTAGCAGGGAACGAATCATTGCCGTTATTAAAGTTGATGTTTTGGCTATAGGCAGATGTCATTTATTTTCCTAGTCTGATGCAAGGAAGTGACTTTTCATATTGACTGGCACGGAATCCCTGCAACCCCTCTGCATTCCACAGCATTGTGTAGGTTGTCAATCCTTTTGCAATTCACAATGTGCCTGCAGAAGGATATACGCAGCATGTGCAGCTGCGAAATAATGTGATGCAATAAATATGCCAGTCGATCGATATTAATTGGCACTAGCCAAATAGAAAGAATAGTTTGATCACAGCCCATCTACCCTATCTTTAAACCGGCAAAAGGCCTTGTATTTCATTTGATAATACAGTGTGTATGGATTATAGTAATACTCCTGAGGGATTTGTGTATTGCTCCTGTCAATATATAGACAAAAAAAGTGCATTGCTCAAAACCATCTTATTTTAGAGATAAGACTATATTTCACTCCTCCATCCACTTTCCATTCACTGGCTATCAATTATGAAGCGAATTTACAGGTGTTGCCTAGCATGAAAGCAATATGGCTTCATTCGCTTAGAGCTCCCCATTGCTGAGGACTTGAAAATCCCAAAGCAAACGCACTACTGTATCGATGGTGGACCATATAGTCATGTCCTCTGCACTGCAGGTGCTGGGCTGTGGATAAGTGCCTATTTTCCCTGCTGTTATAATCTGTGGATGTCTTCTGGAGGTTGACATTTCATTAACCCTCCTTCAAACCAGCCACGTGTATTATTAGGGCAACCAGTGAAGTGCTGGTCTGACCTCCACATGCCTACATCTGTTGAAGTGGTGCGTTTTCTCCCTGCTTCTGCTGCACACTGCCCTGAGGAAAAAAGGGTAAGGTGTGAAGTGATGCAAGGCAAGAGTGGAGAGTGAGCTGAGGGCTGCAATGTTTGAGCTTAGATCTGGCATTCAGCTGCTGACATGCCAGTTAGTCTAGTAGAGAATATCTCAGACCCCAGGACTGGGGAAATGAGGTGGCATCCAATGGAGTACCAATTTGTTATAATGTGTAATGGCTCTGGAGTGGAATTCTACGCCGTAGAATTCCACTCCTGTTCTGATGTCATGTTTGCATTTGTTGAATGTTCCACATTCCAAGAACAACGGTTATGATTTTAAGTGGAGAGCTGTAATGTAGGCTGAGCGCTGCTGGGCTCAGGCTGGTTGCCATTAAAGGATCTTCACTTACCTACAGTGTACGCTTCTTTATTACACTGGCGACGAGGGCAACCAGCCTCCAACCCACGTAGCCACTAGCCGCCCAGCAGTTGCCTACATTCCCTTCCCTGAGGCCAGTCCGTTCCCAAGTGCTGCCCAGGCCCATCAAGGGAAGAGTTCTCCGGCCGACACTGCCCACGTCGAGCGAGCTCCTCCGACGGAAGAGAAGTATTTCCCCGCACGTCCACTTCAGCCTGGCCTGCGCTCCCCAGCCAGGGTCGAGCGCGGTGTCTACGCCGCATCAGGAGTCCAGGAAAAGGAAGGCGAGAGGAGGAATTCCCACGCACACAGACAACCGCGACCAGCGTACCTGGCCAGCGCTCCCCACCCGGGATCGAGCGTGGCGCCCCCGCAGCAGGTGCTGGAGTGCAGGTGAGCAGGAGGAGGGCTGGGTTGCCCCCGTGCCCGTCTGTGGCTGAAGTCAAGCGTGGGCCTCCCATTGTCACCGGGAGTCTTGGAAAGGAGGCGAAGACAAAAGGGGGAACACAGGGGGCAAGGAGCTGTAAACTCACACGCGTCGGCATCTGTAGCCAGCTTGTCGAGAGGGTAACGCGTGACGTATCAGCATGCATCAAGGGGCATTTCAGCTGGATCCTGTTGAAAAGTTAACCCTGTGTGAACAATTCAAGAGTTTGTAACTGTGTTAACCTCCACATGCCTAGGATCTGCAGTATTCTGTGATTAGTGACAATTTAAGTTGCCGTTTCCTTGCCTAGCACTAACCGAAGTTATAGACCGACATTGCCAATACCCAAACCCCACTCAACATGCAGCACAACAGTGCACGTCTGCCGCCTGCATTTCTGGCCAGTCCGGGTGAACCGGCAATTGTGTGGGATTTATGGATCGACACCTTCAAAGTATACCTCAGGGCAGCAGGTAATGCCAAGTTCACGGACAATGAAAAAGAAGCAGCTTTGCTCAACTGTTTGGGAACTGAGGGTCTAAGGCTGTTCAGACATCTTCCTGGTCCCAATGTGCATGCTGCTCCAACTGCCCCCACAGAAGGGAGTGATGGGGTGATGCTGTACCAGGTGTAGTGTTGGCTTACGAAACAGCCTTGGGCAAGTTAGAAGCACGATTCGGCAAGAGGGCCAATGTGGTGCTAGAAAGGTACCATTTCTTCTCGAGGGCTCAAGGTTCTAATGAGGGCATAGATGCTTATGTGACTGCCCTGCGTACTCCGATAGCGACGTGCAAGTGTACTGGTACCATTGACGAGTACATCCGGGATCAGGTGATGATGCGGACATGTGATGTGCGCGTTAGAGAAAGGTTGTGGATAGAAAAAGATCCGCCCCTGGAGAAAGTCATTGAGATAGCTTGTGCTATTGAGGAATCCTGGAAGAGCGTCAGAGAGATGTCTGATAAGGGAGAAACGGTGTATGCTGTGATTCCCCGCAAATCACTTGATGCCAGAGCAAAGAACAAGGACAGTAAGCCGATACCCTCATCAAGGGAACTGTGTAGGAGATGCGGTTGGCGGGGACATGTGGCAGGCGCAAAAGAGTGTCCGGCTGGTTATGTGGAGTGTAGGAGATGCAAAACCAAGGGTCATTATGCCCGCATGTGCAGAGGTGTGGTGTCGGTTAAGGAGTCGGTGAAGTTGGTGGACACTAATGATGATGAGGAAGGTGTGACAGTTGTGGGGTACATGGGATGTTCCGACAAATACAATGATAGCACACCAGAAGGATCTTTGTTAAGTGTGGGCCGTTGCAAGAAGAGAGCGTGGGCAACGCTCATGGTCAACGGAGTTCCGATGGAAATGATGGTGGACACAGGGTCACCATACACAATGATATCCCCTGAACTGTATGAATCTAAATTCCACAAGAGGGTGTCGGATTTGTTGTGTTCGGACATAAATCCGTGTGCTTATGGACGAGTACCCATCAAGGTTCTAGGCTACGAGTGGGCTGTTATAGAGTTTGAAGGACGGGCGGCAAAAGGAAAATTATATGTGGCTCACAAAGGTGACCCTGTGATAGGGTGGAACGAGCAAGCCGCTCTAGAACTTGAAATAAGACCAGGGAAAGCAGTTCCGGTGATGTGTGTGAGGGGAGAGAGTGATGGAGCTGAGTTGCATGAGAGACTCACGGCTGAAGTGCTGGAAAAGAGATTTCCTTCTGTTTTTACTCAAAAGTTGGGCAAATTGAAGGGTTTTGCGCACAAAATAATTCTCAAGAGGGGTTCTGTGCCGGTTGTCCATAACGTCAGGAGGGTTCCTATCATGGATCGTGATGCCTTAAACGAAGAGCTTAATAAACTCAAAGAGTCGGGGGTCATAGAGGAAGTAGAGAGTTCAGAATGGTTGGCCCCGGTGGTCCTGGCACGTAAGAGTGATAAGAGTGATGGAGGCATGAGAATGTGCGTAGACCTTAGGGACCTTAATTCATGCATATGGGTTGACAGACACCCTCTGCCCAATATTAATGAAATTCTTTTCTTGGTGTGTGGTGCATCCTGCTTTTCAACAACTTGTCATCCGCATATCATCAAATAGATCTGCATGTTGACTCCCGCCCTCTTACGTCCTTTGTCACTCCCTTTGGCGCATTCCGTTTTTGTAGAATGCCCTTTGGTTTGGCATCTGCTGCCGCTGTTTTTCAGAGGACAATGCAGAAACACTTCGCAGGTATGCGCGGGGTGGAATGTTTTCAAGATGATATTCTGGTGTGGGGTGAGTCTCAGATTGAGCATGATCGTAGAGTCCTTGAGGTGATGAATGTCCTGAAGAATTGTGGTCTCACGGTCAAACTTAGCAAATGCAAGGTGGGTGTTCCCAGCGTGACTTATTTGGGACACTCTCTGGATGCCAAGGGTATTCACCCTAAGATTGAGTTGGTGAGGGCATTGAGCGATGCATCGTCCCCGGCTAATAAAGAGCAGTTGAGATTGTTCATGGGACTTGCCGAATATTACAGCAGGTTTGTACCTTTCTATGCCGACAAGACAGTAAGCATGAGGTCATTATTGAAGAAGGGTGTGTATTTTGTGTGGTCTGATCAGTGTCAGGCGGAATTTCTTAAGTTAAAAGAAGAAATTGAGCAGGCTCCTTCCTTGAGTTCATTTTCCCCTGTCAGAAAAACGTTCCTAACTGTGGATGCGAGTGAGTATGTCATAGGTGCTGTACTGGAACAAAGGGTTGAGGGACAACTTTGTCCCATAGCTTTTGCATCGAGAGTGCTCAGAGAAGCTGAGGGCAGGTACGCTGTCATAGAAAGGGAAGCTCTTGCAGCTGTGTGGGCTTCTAAATATTTTCGAACCTTTCTGTGGGGAATTGAGTACACCCTCCATACTGACCAAAAGCCGTTGGTTCAAGTATTGACAACGAAGGGGTTGTCTCATGCGTCTACCAGGATCATGAGATGGATGGCCGATATGACAGAATTTAATTTCAAGGTGGAGTATGTCCCTGGTGTGAGAAATGCGGTAGCTGATTACCTATCGCGGTTTCCAAATTCTAGCAGTGCTGAAGAGGCTCCAGGTGTGGTGGGGGACGAATGTTCCTTGGTGGCTAGTGTAGTGCCCGCGGTGTCGGAACCAGAATGGAGTGCTGAGTGTACAGATGATCCCGAGTAGGTTGAATTAAGAGCAGCACTTAGAAGTGGTCTTGTCAGTACTAAGTTGTCCAAGCTGTATGGGCATGTATGGCAAGAATTGTCCGAAGGTCCATGGGGCGTGGCCAGAGGTCTGAGGTTAGTTCCCCCTTGTTCCCTTAGAGGGAAACTTGTTGAGTTAGCACACGAGGGGCATTTGGGCAGGTCTATGACCAAGAGGAGATTTAGAGAGGATTATTGGTAGCCTGGTATGGATACTGACGTGGAGGATGTAGTGAAAGATTGTGCAGCATGTTCCAACAGTGATAAAAGCAAGGTTCCAGTTCCCCAACCAGTCTATCCTGTTGAAGTCCCCCGTCAAGTCTGGTCCAAAGTAGCGCTGGACATAATGGGACCCATAGATTCGTTAGGAGGAGACTTGAGATTCATTGTTGTTATGGTGGACTGTACGTCGAGATGGGATGAGGCCACTGCCTTATCTACGGTTACTGCTGAGAAGATTGTGGGGTTTCTCTCTGCAGTGTTTGACAGGGAGGGTGTGCCTGCTGGATTGGTGACCGACAATGGGTCTCAGTTTGTGTCAGATTATATGCAAACGTTTCTGGACGATCTGGGCATACCTCATCATAAGGTTGCTCTATATAATCCACAAGCCAACGGTCTAGTGGAACGTATGAATTGTTTTATCAAGGGGGCCATCCAGTTGGCTCTTGCTAATGGCCTTCCATGGGGAAAGGTAGTGTCGGAATCTCTGAGAGTTTACAGACTGACCCCCTCTATTGTCACTGGGCATTCTCCTTTTGAGCTTATGCGGGGGAGGAAACCGGGCTCCAAATTGAGAGTGCCAGCCCTGGGCGGTGGTGTCCAGTCACAGGTGGATATGCAAGGAGTTTTGGATTGAGTTCGGTGTAAGCAAAGTTGTTTCCTGAGTGAGCAGCTGGCCAGTAGGAAGCCTCTTTCGGTGAAGATTGGTGATTGGGTTCAGATCAAGAATCCCAGATTTGTAGCAAAGGGTCTCAGCAGGTACTTTAACCCACGCAAGGTCATCAAGCGTGGTCATGGGTATGTAAAACTTGATGACAGATCTACATGGAAACTTAGGCGTATGGTGGTGGTGGACCAAGAGAAGGTAGTTCCACAGGTGGTGATTCTGGTAGTCCTAGTGGCGCTTCAGGAGATGCTGATGTAGGGTGTGATTCCCCCTTAGAGGGCTCCACTATCCGGGAGGGTAGTGAGGAACTAGTTAACTTGCAGCCCATGGTTAGAGGGGTGGCTATAGATCCCCGGGGGGTTGAGGAACATTCCATCCCTATTTCTGCGCATGATTCTGATGTTGGAAACGTTCCGGTTGGGGAACGTGAGGTGTCCATTTCTGGGGCGGCCGACCCTGCCCTAACTCATGCTCATTTTGTCAGGGAGAGGAAGGTTCCCTCCAAATATAAAGATTATATTTTGGGTGCTATTGCTCGTTAGCACAGTTTTATGTGAGCGCTATTGCTCGTTAGCACAGTCTTATGTTTTCTTGCCTGTTCGCTTACTTTTGAGGGCTCCGTAGCTTTAGTTGGGACTAGTGTTTGGCTGGGTACGTGTGTCTGTCTGTGTGATTGCCGTGTGTGTGTGTGTGTGTGTCTGTGTGTGTGCATGTATGTGTGTGTGGCTTCAAGAGGGTTGTTTCTTTTGTTGAGTAAGGGGGGGAAGTGTTATAATGTGTAATGGCTGTGGAGTGGAATTCTACCACGTAGAATTCCACTCCTGTTCTGATGTCATGTTTGCATTTGTTGAATGTTCCACATTCCAAGAACAACGGTTATGAGTTTAAGTGGAGAGCTGTAATGTAGGCTGAGCGCTGCTGGGCTCAGGCTGGTTGCCATTAAAGGATCTTCACTTACCTACAGTGTACGCTTCTTTATTACACAATTCTGATGTCATGATCCGGCCTGAGGGGTCCTTCTTCCTGAAGATGGGCCAACTGTTATGGAAGATGAGCCTTCCATTGGAGCACAATCACTAAGAGGAAATCCTGCCGGCATGGAACAATGTATGCTGAAGGACCACTGTGATATGAGGTGGCAACCTCCCAGCCTGACCCACGTCTTTAAGTGTGCCACACCTTGATGCATGGCTTGGTTTTACACTAATGGACCAATATTTGGCATGCCATAGGCAAAATCAAAATCCCTGAAGGTAATCACAGTTGGTGTGGGTGAGGCGATGCGTGCCTGGAGATACACGCCAAAAGATGGTTCACAGACTAGTAAACGGGGATCCGAGAACCAGCAGTGTATGTGCTCTTCACATTCATCTTCCCCATCTACTCGTGGCACCTTCAAATGGTAGGCATCATAGAAAAAACACCTCAACAAACAATGCAACACTGATGAAGCTGAATGTGTCAAATCTTGAAATTACAGTCCTGGATGGATGCAGTGGAGCACAATGCTCCCGATAAGCGCCATGCAACAGGCAGAAAAGGTTGTAACACAGCTACATACGATTGGCCATCAGCTTTTGAAGGAAATAAGAGTACTGTAGAATTGTGCTGAACAACAAGAGACCATCACAAATCCTTGTCAGTTCAGATGGTGGGCTTCCCAGGGTGGGCTGAAGCCATCTGACTGACCTGTTAGGATTCTATTTGACCTGATTTGGGCACAGCTGTGCATTCCACGGCAGTCTTCATGGATAAACACTTGTCAAGTGTTATTTTGGTGTCACTGAGGGGAGAGCAAAGGGTGGTGCAACTATTATGGAGTTGGGAGCAGAGTGGCAAGGGAGGGATTTTTTGGGAAGGTAAAAGTCAAGAAAAGAAGGGTCCTCATTTTTTCCAATGTGAGTGATGCGGCAAAAATCGCCAGATGAAGGCTGTGAGCCAGTTAAGAAGGAATTCATAGAACAGGGATGTAGTTCATGCATCCTTTTTTGTAAGCACCAAGCAATATTGCAAAGTGACATTTAGGCCTCTGGCACCCAGCGGGGATGGTGCCTGGGTTGACTCAATGGAGGGTGGAAGATGAGAGGCAGAGGGTGGGGATTGTCACCAGAGAAGTTGACAGTCCCTGGCAACTCAGTCCTTGAGATGGGGCCTTCCTATGTGTATTCGTAGAAAAGGTACCTGTGCTTTGGTTTCCTTGGGGTAGCTCTGCAAAATCGTGTATATGGGGTACAATGTGTTTGTTCTTTGTGTTTGGTGTCTTCAGGTGATGAGGTGGCTGCTTCCCCGAACCTCTCTTTGTTAAATGCTACTGAACTAGTGAGGGGTTTTCATCATTCTTCGGGATGATCTCTGTCATCAGCATTAAACTAGACACCTCACGTGAGCGAGTGAGTGAATACGCAAGCGAGGGATTGATTGCCTGAGCAAGTTCCCCTACTTTCATGGAACTAAAGTACTTACTGAGAGGGCTTTAATAAGCCTTTCCTACACTCACTTAAATTGAAGCATATGGCATTTCGCAGGCATGCAGTTGAACGCATTTCCATATTCCTCTCTGCAAGCATATGTAATTGAAGACAATTTGTGCTCATCTTTCTGTGATGTTGTGATGCTGCCCACTGAGAACTTCATCCAAATCGCCTTGGACGTTCTGATTATGGGCCAAGGCCAGGATATGCGAGCAATGCAAGAATGAAGAGAGATATTAATTAGATTCAAACAACGCCGAGTACCCTTACTGTTTCACACTTGAGTCGCTGTGCCAAAGTCCCAATTTAAATATCGTTAAAAATAGTTCTGCAATTTTAACAGGCTTTTTCAAAAGACAAGTTGGGATTACCATTGATTTTTTATTCACTGCGTGGTTTCTAACAACGATGCAAAAACGTGTAATTGGCCCTGCTTTCTGTTCAGCTTTTTAACTCTTCAGCACTTTATAAATTATAACGAGCTTAATACCGAAGAGGTTTCTAAGCGCAGTCCCGGGATTCGAACCGTGTGGCTTGGCTTTTAAAAAGAGGATGTTGTCACTTTGCTATACCACACAAAACAAAAAAGTGAAAAATGTAATGGAACCAGTTGAATATTTTAGAAAATTAACCAAAAGGGTAAAGTCTCATTTCATAGCCAGCAGACATGTTATTTGAAACAGCTCTGAAAAATACAAGTCCAGATTTAATTAAATTTGACAGAATAAAGTGACACGGTCCCACTCATCTGTGTACCATGTCATTTATTCAATAGGTCGTTTCAAAGAAGCATATTCAAATCACACTTCCTAAAAATTTACAAATCCCAAACTATGGTAGATCTTCCGCTGTGTATTTTGAATGCCTCTTGTGCAAAACACATTGGGCCTCATTAGGACCCTGGCGGAGTGGGTTTACGCCAGCGGTATTCGCGGCGGACCCGTCCGCCCTACTACGAGTTCCCGTAGCGCCATGGAGCCGTTTTCCGCCTGGTTTTTCCGGGCGGAGAAATCCATGGCGCTACGGGACCTTGTTGTTAATTACGCCACCGTATTTTACGGTGGCGTAATTAACGCCTTCCCCACTCCCATTATACCCTATGGGGCAAAAATGGGAATGGGGAAGGGTAAAATGGGGAATGGGGATTTACCGCCCCGCCAAGGTCGGAATGGGGCGGTAAATCCGCCAACCCCCATGGCGGTATCGGCAGCTTTCCGCCGTGCTCCATGGTGCATATTGCACCACGATCTCCGCCAGGGTCGTAATGAGGGCCATTGACTTTGAGAATATCACCTTAGTCTTTTATTTTCCAACAGTATAAAGTACTATTAATTCAGCAAGTGATATGATATATGATATGATATGACATTTATAACGTGCATGTACACAAGTGTTTCTAGCGTGCAAATTCGAATTTATTTTGCCAATAAACATGTAAGTCAAACATGTAAGTTTTGATGCATTTGTATTTATTTGGGTGAAAAAGAAATTGAATTTCATGAACTCAGCCAAAATGTATTCTATGAATAGTGGTGAAAGATAGTTGAGGCGCTTGCCAATGTCCACTCAGCAAAGCAGCAGACATCTGTGACCTCATCACCATACATGACTTTGATTCTATCTTAATTACTGAGACCTGGATGACATCCACCTCCAACCACATCCTAGATATCCTCATCACCAAGGGCTACTGAATTCTACAACAAGACCATCCAAACAAGATCAGCAGTGGTCTCGGCATTCAAAAGGCCTTGCAAACAACTGGACTTTGCCACCATTGGCTCTTTCGAAAATATATCCTGCCACCTCCCGCTCTAACCTCCTCTACAGACTACCGAAGCCCAGTCCCTCCATCACTACCATTCTGCAGTGCATCCGACCACGCCCCACTCAAGGAACTCTGTGCTACATGCAGACAATGTATCACTACTGTCAAGCAAGGCCACCTACTACCAAAATACCATAGTCAAAGCCAACAATGAAATCAAAGTCCTCTTCAAAGCGAGCAAGCACTGCATCAACCCTCTGCCCAACCCAGCCATACCACATTAACATTGAAAAATCTGCAGCCATCATCTCTTTCTTCAACAAGATCAGAATGATCCCTCAACACATACACCAATGCCACAACTGACAGCACAGTTTTCAAGACACAAACTACAGAAGACCAAACTGCCACCCTAGCATCGCTCAAGGCCACATTGTATGCGGGTGAAAACCTCCCTGCCTCCGTACTCAAGAGCCTTCTGACTGAAGCACTCATCAATTACCTGACAATCATCAACAGTTCCCTAACTCAAGGTACTTATCCCTCGACCCTCAGGACCGCACAAATGCTCCTGCTTCTAAAGAAACTAACACTGAAACCGAACGACCTAGGTAAGATCCTTGAGAAAGCAGTAGACACAGAACTCCTCCAACACATCAAAACCAATAACCTCCTTCAGGCCTACTGATCTGGTTTCACATTTAGATGCAGCACCGAAACGCTACCATCCAGGTGATCAACAATGCAGTTAAATTTCACGATGATCGCTATCCTTGCGTCCTGGTTCTCCATGACCTCTCAGCAGCATTTGACACAGTAGACCATCAGACACTCACCAAAAATCTACATTGTTGCATGGGGATCAGCAAGATCATCCTCAGTTGGTTCAACCCTACCTTGCTAATTACCAACCGTTCATAGAAAGGGGTGCATCCAAATCACCAACTGTACACATATCATGTGGAGTCCAGCAAAGATCCATCCTGTCCCCCGTAATCTTCAATCTTTACATGGAACCGCTCTGTATCTACCTCGCTCCACACAACATTCACATTGACCAATATGCTAATGACACACAGATCTATCTTCAGATACCCTCCATAGAAGACATCAACATACTCAAGGCCTGGCTCACATTGATTCAGCCCTGAATGTCCAGTGCTTACCTGAAACTCAACCCCGCCAATGCTGAATTCCTATTTCTGACCAACACCACCAAACACCCTGACATCCAGAGCTGGCATCTAGCTATGAACTTTGCAGGCTTCACACCTCAACAGACCAACCTGCTCAAAGCTCTTTGGATTCAACCTTTACAGACAAAACCACAGACAAACAGTTATTAACAATGAACACACAAACAGCTTGGCACCAACTGTCTCTCCTAGAGAAAAGCAAGCCTTTCATCTAAGAAAACAACTTCAGATCTGCTGTCCAAGCATTTGCCCTCGCCCACCTGGATGGTGGCAATGCACTTTGGAAGCTCTTCTTGTAACTACCTTGCCACCCATGAGGTCTGTCAAACACACAACTGATCCGGGCAGCTCTTGATAAGTATAGACCCATTTAAATTCTCTTTCAATAGCTTCTTGTGAATTTAATTTACACAACTTTTGTATCAGCGGTCAAATATTAAAAACAGTTAATTCAGGACAAAAAAGTAAACAGTATTACACAAGAGTGAAAGTGCAGTACATTACATATGCAATCAATTCTGATTTACAATGTGGTGTATTCACACAGATGTGAAGGCGCTACTACTAAACTAGGGCTAGATGAGTGTAACTGCCTTCTTAGCTAAGCGGGTTGAGTAGTGTCTCTATATTGTACTACTATATTATCATCTTGTCGACAAAACAGTGTTTCAACTTGACAAGCTGTTGGATGGCAGTCCTGTTACAACGGCCGTCATTAGTACAGAAGTATTTGTTATGTGGGTTCCTGTGTTCAAATATCTATGACACAAATATATAAATCTAAAAATTAAAAAGAAGTATTATCCAGATTTATTTTTCTAGCAACATATGGTTCGAATTGCTTTCTAAACCCTCAATGGGGCACGTACCATGCAAATTCAGTGGACCTCATGCATGTCTGACTTGGTAGCTTGGAATGGTTGTCCACGCTTGGCAGTGTTATATTTGTAGAAATGCAGTCTATAGGCTCAATAAATCCTATTTATGTATGGTTCTGTATTGTAATGAATCGGGAAAATGTTTTACCTGATTATTCTTGTTTAAGTGTGACTGTCAAGGGTTTCTAGTTAAATATTTCAGTGGGGCTTTGGCTCTGTGGAATAATGAGACAGAGTGTAAGCTAATTTGTGTCCTGCATGCAGCAGCACTGCTCCTCACAGGGCCCCACAAATTCAACCACATTGCCCCGCCCCTCATCAAACTCCACTGGCTCCCGCTAGAAGCAGTATCATCTTCAAATCGTGTTGCATCAGCTATAAAGCTGCCACCCTGAAGTCCCCAAGCTACCTCATTGAAAAACTCAGCATCTCTGGAGGACTGCAATGAATGAGAAGTAAGGACATGTGCAGACTTGAACCTGATGCAGGAAGGAAATGACCAGAAGACAGTTATTCTCTGTCTATGTCCCATGACCCTGGAACTCCTTCCTGTCAACATCAGACTTGTACTATCCCTTTTACAGTTTAGGAAACAGCTCAATAGCATTCATCTTCAAGGGATGGCTCCTCCCTAACACCTAGGTTCACAAGCACTCCAATACCCCACCCTAACTGAGACTCAGTGAGCTGCTCCTCAAAAATTCCTCTGCTGGTTCCTTTTCTATCCCTTGATGCCAATTGCTAGCCCTCTCCTGTTTTTAGCTCCCCACTCCCTTTTCTCTGCTTCCTCCTATGACTGTAATGTGTTCCGTTGCTTCCCGTAGCTATGTCCAGGCTCTTAAAATACCATAATAATAAAAATAATAATACACATGGTCCCTTGAAGACACACCTGATTTTATTTTTTTCCAGTGCTTCCAGCCATATTAGCTCACAGTGCAATTGTGAGTGGATTTTAGGGAGAGAACACTTAACCATTTTTGGTGCTGTAAGGAAGGCATGGTATCAAAGTAAGACAGACACAAGTGACCACAGTTCAAGGGTGTTTATTGAACCTAATAAAGGATGTGATAAATGCCTATTTAAACCTAAATCTTAGATGGGAGGAAGCTACGACCATCAAAGAATAATAATGCGGTCCTAGTGGAGTGGGGCCAAAATAAAAGGCCCTACACTAAAAAAAAGTTTGCCAATCCTTACTGCTAAATTACAAATAGTGTGGGGAAATGTTCATGTAAACGAAAGAAGTGTTCACAAAATGATTAGTCAGGATGTTCATGCCGTTGGCCTCCCTTCCCCATGTTTTCAGCACGGGACAAGGCGGTTCACGCGAGCATAGCATACTCTTTGGCTTCTTCGGCACAAGGACATAGTTCTATTACAACCATCAGGGCCTTCTATGCCCAAGCTCTCTTAAGTTATCAAAAGTCTCTTAATCCAGAGGACCTGATGTATCAAACAAACCAACATTTTCCTTCCCAAGTATTCACCTAGGGTGATTCACTCTTCACCCTGGATGCCCGTCAGTCGGGCTCAGATCCCTTTTGTACCACAATCTTTTCCCGGGTGACTCACTGTTTACAACTGGTCCCACTCGGTTGGGCTCAGATCCCCTTTTCACAATTAGTCTCCCTCAGCCGGGCTTGGACCAATTACAGTTTGTATATCATTTCACGTGTGACTCACGGTTCACCCCCGATCCCTCTCAGTCGGACTCAGATTCCCACTTCACAATTAGTCTCCCTCAGCCAGGCTTGGACCAATTACAGTTCTTATTTGCTATCAAAGACTTTTGAATGTGCCAGGGTTTGGCTTGACCCGTAGCAGGACCACTATGATTTCACAGTTTACAGTTTTACACTCTCAGTTGGATACCTTACAGAGACCGTCGAATGAGCACTCACGTGGTGCCGGACCACTCACTCCTCAGATATTCAATTATATTCGCATCGCTCATCACATACGCCTTAAATTCAGTTCTTTGCCGATTTCTTCATACAATGATGCTGCTTGCAAACTTGGTTCTAACACAGACGGGCTGCTATCAGTTTCCCCGGCTCACCGGCTGTGCTGACTTTACTGGAGTTGTTTTGTTGTCGGAGCCAAGGACAGTACCAGGGCAGCAATCGCTCCTCCCGCCTCGGCCGTCGATGTGGGAAAGCCCTGGATAACTTCGACACCCAATGCACCTTTCTTCAGCTTTAATTCCCGGTCTTATGTTTTTTATGCTCAAGGGCTTGTGAAATTAACGGTTTTCTTCCCCTGAAAAGACGAAGGGCAATACCCTCCTTGCAACACTTTATGGTCTTGCAACCTTTCTCCTCGTATTAAACTGCCATCTCGGAACTGCTGCTTCCTCATGTGTTTTGCCTCGCTCAGAGTGTGCTTTCTTGCTCCTCCTTTTATCCGTATGGGGAAGTGTGATGGAACTCAAGTCTGTGTAATTTGCAGTAATTGCCTGACTGCCTGCCCCTTGCCTTGTGCTGGGACATGTCAGGCATACGGCTCTGGTGTTACTCTGTTGTCACTCACAGTGAACTGTCCAAGAGAATGTGTTCATGTCGGGAAAGGGGGGGGGTTGCGTTCCTAGGTGTTACAAGGAAGGGGATACCGCATCTCACCTTCCGATGTCCCACTTCCTCTCCCCGAGAACCCCTCATCCAGGTGATCCTCCCGCACTAGTCCACCCCCCAGGAACTGGATCCAAAGCGATGACAATGTCCTAGCCACCTGGATGACAGATCCCCGGGGACTAGCGGGAGAGACACCTTCAGGTTTCTCACAGTGGATTGAAGAGAAGGCAACTAATAGAGTGGGTAATGGGTACTAGCAGTAGTTGTGTATTGCTAATGAGGTTTTCATAATGAATCAAAGATGCAGTCTTAAGTGAAACTGCGTGCAATCATCCATGAGTGTAGCCAAAAATATTATGTCTGATTTTATCCAACATGCCGATCCAAACAACACTCGTAGTGAGATGTTCCCCTACAAACGCTTGAGCAATAAGGCAATGTAGGACATTCAAGGTTGACTGTAAATGTTATTAACAAACAGTGGGAAAGCAAATAGGTGATTATTTTGTACTGGAAAAAGCATTTGTGTGATTGATGTGTGTATGGTTTTTCTAGCATTATAAGTGAAGAGGGTTCCAGTATGCATTGGTAGAATGAGCAGAGAGAATAAGTATCAAATAAGTTTTGGGTCTGAACTTGACCACATCATCATGGACAATATCAGAAGTTATCAAATAAAGTAGTGCTGCTATTTTCCTGAAACAGCACAACACATTCACAAATGTACAAAACACTCTCCAACTACACCACCAGAGCAGCTGTGAAGTACACCTGTTGTTCATTGTGGGGTATGATAAGTAGTTGTAAGATGCTGAATAAAAGTGTTTATGTGGTTGAAAGAATGGCACACTAGTTTGTTTTTTAGCATGAAGCAATTCCCACCACACTGCCAGAGGAAAATATATAACAAGTATCAATGTAATGGAAGAAGAAAATAACCTTTCTTACTACGAATGACAAGTTCTATACAATGAATACATGGTTGATTCACTGTAATACATATTGGAGTACTAGATGCAGCTATAGCCAAATCTAAAAAAAAAGATAAGACCCACATTAATGTGATTCTCATATTGATTAATCCAGGAGTTCACAAGTTGCAGCTCTCCAGACTTTCCAGGCTAGGATTCCATGACCCCTCAACATTGACTGTGCTGAATAGAAATGATGGAGACTGTAGCTCAACACATGTGCAGAGTGAACGTTTCCAAACCGCAGTCATAGTCAGAGTGACTATTCTTATCCTTTCCGTCTTCTTTCAGAAAAAAGCACTGCATCCCCCATTGCCACGCCTCTCTAATAACTGACTCCTCTGAAGTTATAAATATTGATGGGGGATGCACATAGAATACATATAGCCTGCCTATTCTATTCGTCAGTCAAACTGTCCGTAAACAAGTCATATCTTTTCCTGTGGCATTTGGGAGGTGACACTGCTTCCTTTCCAGCCTTAGTTCAAGCACACTTATTCTGTCTATTGTTCATACTTGTAATGCTTGCTTGGTTAATCTGCTTAATAGTACTTTATTTAAGTCTGAAAAGCTTTCTTGTAATAATCATTGGGCTGCTTCAGTTTTACACACGATAGATATGCCGAAGCAGCA
Source organism: Ambystoma mexicanum (assembly GCF_040938575.1). Lineage (NCBI taxonomy): Eukaryota > Metazoa > Chordata > Amphibia > Caudata > Ambystomatidae > Ambystoma > Ambystoma mexicanum. The sequence goes on from NC_090933.1 coordinate 987,958,369, forward strand.
GGGACCCTAACTGCATTCCATGCAAATAAATACGATTATCTTGTTACTGCAGTAATGAGAAAATAACAACTGAGGGATCAAATGCTATGAATATCTGTTGTCGATTCAATAAAGTTTGAGGTTCATGTGTCCGCCAGTTGTTTTACACAGGACCCGGCATTACAGCACACCCCGAAAAATGATTAACTTACAAGGGAGAGATCCACATATAAAAAAAAATCGTTTGATTGTTGTTTTTCATATATTTAGAAAAAGGACTTGTTCTGTGCTCAAAGAGTCAATATAGGAACAATACAGCGAGGGTTAACTACAATTGAATCAGTATTTATTATTAATACAAACAATAAAAGGAGAACCAGAAAAAAACTCATACATCAAAGTTGATCTGGTTTGAAAGACAAAAGTAAGTTTTTGGGGTAAGCATATATATTGAAACATAATATATATATATTACATGGACGCGATAGCATCCATGCAGTCATGGTTAAGTTGGTGTTTCCATAGGAAGAGCATTTTTTGGGTGGCTTATAACTTCGCTCCCCCTAGACGAATCCTCACCAAACTTTGCAAAGAAAGTATATGGCCCACTCTGCATTTTTTTGCAAAGTTTGGAGAGGTTTGGTCCAGGGGGTCAAAGTTATAGGGGGGTCCCAAAACCTTTGTTTTTTCCCATAGACATAATAGGAAAAAACTTTGCGCACGCCTACAGCCCAAACCACTGGACGGATTTACACCAAATTTGCAGCAGGAGTGTGGGCTTGGTCCCGAAAGCGTGCTTTTGCAAATTTGGTGTAAATCCGTCCAGTAGTTTCTTTTTAAAATGACCAAAATGTAAGGCAAAAAAATTTGTGATATCTCTGTTCTCTCCGCGGACGGACTTCCCGGTTCGCTCCGCAGTCAGTGCCCTGATTGGCTGAGCGGCTTGCGCAATGTCCGCGGACATCCGACGTGTTCGCTGATTGGACAGCGTGGAGCGTGGAGCGGATCAGATTTTTGGTGGCGCCCGCCATCTTGCATTTGCGGACGACCGCGGACAGCGAGGTGAAACTTGGTTTAAAAATTGTATTTAGTGGTGTGTGTTGGTGTGTAAGAGTGTTTGGGGAGGGTGGGGGAGTATGAGACAGGAGCAATGTTGTATTTTTTTTATGTGCTAGACGCTTTTGTTGTGTTCGATTTGTCTGCGGACAACACGGCTGTTCTGAAATGTTCGTAAATAAACAGAATGGAATTGGTGTCAAGTTGAAAGTGTTCTAAGAAGACGCGTGGGGTCCTGGAATGTTCGCAGGGGGTGTCCTGAAGACGTTGTCTGTATTGTTCATTGTCAAGCTGAAAGTGTTCTAAGAACACTCGCGGTGTCCTGAAATGTTTGTACATAAAGAAAATGGGGGTGTCCTGATGACGCTGTCTGTATCGTCCTCTGGCAAGTTGAATGTGTTCTAGGAACTTCTTTGTGTCCGCGGACATTAAAATGGTTCAAATGCTTGAATATATGGGTGTGATATGCTGCAGTGGTTGTGGCCAGGGTATACAATGTTGGGTGCATGGCCATCCGGCCATGCACCCAAGACTCTATGCCCTGGCCACAACCACCGCAGCATATCACACTCATATGCCAGGCACCCAACAGTCTATGCCCTGGCCACAAGCACAGCAGCATATCACACTCATAGTGGCTTATAACTTTAGGTCAAAAGCAAATTTATAAGGAACAATGTTATAAGCCAGTATGGGTGTGATATGCTGCGATGGTTGTATTTATCATGTTATACTTACTATTTGGTTTAGTAACGGGAGTCCATGTTTTTCTTGTTCATTTCTGTGATAAAAGAAAATAGCATGTTAGTATTAGTATTTTATAAAGACTTATTACATTGTACAATCACATTTTTTTCTTTTTTTTTGACCCTCATATTTAGTAGATGACAAACCAGAGTACTGTGCAATTTGCTCAGTTTCTGCATTTGTTGCTAAAATCATGGGTCTGTGGGAGAAAAAAAATCCATGTTGGATTAAAAAAAAAACTTTTTCTGTTATGCTACAGTTTATTTGTTTGTTTGTTTTCAGTGTTTACTTGTTGTTTCTGGCTAATGCTTTATACATTGGATTGTTCCAGTTTTTGGGAGCAGTAAGATATTAGGTATTTGTTTGGATATTGTAAAATGTTTGAGCAGTTAGATACCAGTATACATATTGTAACTGTTTATTTTTTGATATAATTTCGTGGTTTTGCTTTATATATTTGGATATTTCTAAATTTTGGGACAGTTAGATACCAATTGGCGTATTCTAACTGTCTATTTTTTGCTCTTATTTGGATATTTCTAAAGTTTGGAACAGTTAGATACCAATTGGCGTATTCTAACTGTCTATTTTTTGCTCTATTTGAGTGGTATTAATTTATCTGATTAGTTGTTGTAGCATCTTTGGGCAGTTAGATAGCTTTTGGAATATTGTGACAGTTTATATTTTTTTACTACAAGTGTACTTAAGGTTTAAGTACAGTTTAGTTATCAAATTTTGGTTATAAGAACATTAAATAAGCGTTTGTAAAATTTGCTGGTAATCTCTGCTTTAGAGTAACGGTACTATCATTACATTCAAACCATCCACATATCTTTTTTATATATGCAGTGTAGTGCCCTGAGTTGGTTGTGGCTCCTGCGTGGTAGATTATACCTATTGTTGTGAAGGTTTTCCTACCAAGTGATATTTGACCATGTGTGAATCCAGTCAGCTTGCAGTTCTTTTTTGGTACCATCTGCATTGTAACGTAGAAGCATTAGTATTACGTATTTACTATGTGTTTGTATTACTAACGTGGAGCGATTATCTGAATTGCAGGTCGAACATGATCTACCGTGGTTTGCATTTTGTACAAGTTGCTGAAATGGAACAGATTCACAATTAGGTATTGATATATACACAAAGCGCTCATTGAGGATTTGTTCTTGTGTCACATTGTTGCAGAGAGTGCATGTATGTTTCCACATGTATGAAATCTGGAAGATTTCATTTATAGGTATGTTTTTGTTTTCCAGTACTAATAGTAAGTACATTAGAAATTCTTGTGGATCTTCCTGTGAGTTTATAGAGAATTTCACCATTCCAGCACAGTAGTCCAATTGTTGTCTTATTCCATAACACTATACGTGTTGTCAGGATTGTTTGCTGCATTTCTGTGAAGTACTAACATTTGCAAACACAATGGGTCTGTACTGTGTAAGTAAATGTTCTCAACAATTGGTGGCAATTGAAATAGAATATTCATTGCTACATTTGCTTAGCAACTTACACCAACTATATTTGAGAGTTTAAATGGACCAGGTAGTTCTGTATCTGATGGCTTTTTTTGGAGTGTGTCTTCCTTCTTTGAAGAAGTACCTGGTTTACTTTCCCTAATTGATTCTTTTTTGCTTGTGGCACTTGATGAAGTATTACTTTCTTTTATTCTCTTTGGAGGATTTGCAGTGACATCCTGTTGCTTTTCTGTTTGATTTATTTTTCTTTTATAATGTTTTACTTTTTGTGGAACAGAATATGTGTTTAGATGGGGAGTGTATAGTGAACGAAGTCTATTGTATGCTAAAATGCAAGGAATATCAGCGTTTATTTTACTTGCATTAAAGTTGATTAGAAACAAAGTGTACGTAAACGTGATAGTGCTACGTAGCTCATGCCTTCTTTAAAGACTGTGTTACCAATGTCTATCATTGCTTTGTCTAGGGAAAGGCCTTGTGATTTATGAATGGTGACTGCGTATGCAAGAGTTAGAGAAAATTGTTCTCTGTGTACATACATGTCTTTGAAGAGAAGGAATCGAGCGGTTGAGCGTCCTATTCTTTTTACTTCTGAAAGTTTGTCAAAGAGAATATTGACAAACTGAATTTTGTTGTCACGTGGGTATGTTTGAAAGCCAACAACTGTACCCAGTGCTCCATTAACTAGTCCTTGGTCCACGTCAAGGTTACGTTTCAGCATTACTCTGCAATTTAAGGATAATTTTAATATCTTTTCCAAGCCTGCTGTGTTTGAGATTGATTTTTCTAAACTATTTAGTCTTGGTGTGGCTTGGTCACACATGGGTAGTGTCATTCCATGTACATCTAGTTTGTCTGTGGTGCTAATTTCCACTATTGGTTGCATTTCTTTACTTAATATTATTTCATTGAATTTGAAACAGCTTGCAAGAGTTGGCATTAAGGCCATACAATTGACATTTTTGTGGGCTAATTGTTCCATAACATCTGTAGCACATGCATTATCACCATAAAGTGCATGAATGTGCCGGGTTTTCAATATTGCTTCTGCTTCTTTAGAAAGTATACCAACTCTGATACTTTTTAAGATGTTGGCATAAGTGAGATCTGCAGATTGGCGCATGTTTTCTGTTAATTCTCTGTATCGGAAATGTTGCCAAAGGTTGACATTTCCAATGCTGCCAACAGTTTTACGGCAGAGTTTGTGTTCTTATGTTTTAAAAATAGGCTCACCTTTTACTGGTGTGAATTGAAGAAGATCTCCGAAAACAATAATGTGTTTTCCTGCAAAGAGCTCTTCATAGTTTGTTTTGAGTACTTCTTGTAATCTGAGGTGAATCAAAGCCAACATTAGGTTGGACACCATGCTCACTTCATCTATTAGTAGCATTTTCATTTGTTTCAATACTCTGCGTAGTTCCATTGCAGCTTCTGCAGAAAGTTTGTAATAATCTAATTTGTTTTGGTGTTCTACTGGCAGGAGTAGTAATCGGTGTAAAGGGACACCACCTATGTTGTAGGCAGCTAAACCTGTGGGGGCAGTGACAACAGCTGACAGTTTGTTGTTTGTCAATTGTTGAAGGAACTTACTGATGATTTTGATTAGGAATGTTTTGCCAGAACCAGCTTCACCACTGACATACAATAGTATAGGTTTGTAATTTTGACAGGTGCATTCTTTGTTTTCATGCTGTACACCATGTGCACTTTCTTTTGTTACTTCTTGAAAAATGCTACGTTGCTCATTGTTTAGCTTTGATTGTAGTATAGTTAAGTCTTCTTTTTCTTCATACGGACACATGGTGTTTTCTACTTCTATCATAGCTATTTCTGCCTCATTTGTGATTAGTGGGTCTCCCAGTGGCTCTTGGCTTCCTGTGATCGAAGGTTGACTACTGTCAGGAGTGTCCTTATCTAGTTGGGCCTGGAGTTCTTCTTCGTGTTGCTGTTCATTGTGCAACATTGTTTTGTACTGTGCAAAGTTTACATCAGTTATACTGCTTTCATTTGCTTTGAAAGCATCTTCACATGAGTCATAGTTATCTAGTATTTCTTCTTCTTTTCTCCATGGTTTAAAGAGTTGTAGCAGGGACATCTAATATACTTCTTTATGTTGAGGACTCTTTAATGACAATTTGATATGATTAATTAAATTTGGTTTGGTGAATTTTACTAAGCTGCCTTCACAATTTGTCACTTTGTATTTACGGTTTTGTTCATCAGATTTTATATTATTTTTGTATGTGTAGTTTTGGGCTATGTGGTATAGGCTCATGGTTTCCAAAGTGGTACTCCTGTTTGGGTAGTATGTGTCCAATACATTGTTTTTTAAAATGTCTTGGCTGTTGGGATTTTGTTTGGCTATTGTTTCTATATCTTCGTATGATTTTAGAATTCTTTTTCTAGATTTAGCTGGACCAAGACTTAGCCATACTATATTTGCAGATTTACCATACAATGCAGTACCAGTTAATCAATCAGCTGCTTCATAGGATCCACATTCTCTATGGGAGAGCATTTTTATGCCCAAGCTGTATAATTTCTGAGACACTGTTTTATCTGATGACAGGTCATTCCAGAGATCTTAGAGCTCTGTCTTTTCTGATTTGGTTAAGTATGCTGTGACATATCGTGCAACGGCAGTAGAATTGTCTGCAATGTACTGCATGTCTTTGTTTGCATTCCATAAGTGGGCAATGATTGCATTGTAATCATTGATATATTTTTCTTCTTCTTTTCTTTTTATGCAATATGTATTTTTAGGTAACTTACCTTTAACACTATGTCTAACTGAAGACATGAGGTTGTTCACTTGACCTGTATTTGTAACTGGTCTAGGGAAACCAAATCGGCATTTGGTGTAGTATTTCCCTTTGTTTTTGTATTTGCGATGACAATATTTGCCACATTTGTGTCTTTGGAATTGTAAAATTTTTTGAATGAAGATCACTATTTGCGGATTCTGATGGAATTTCACAAGTGACATATTTTTCAATAAACTGTAAAACAGTGGCATCACTGTCTTGACCAAATTTAGGAGCATCTTTAATCCATAAAAGCATGTGGACATGTGGTGTTCCTCTGGCTTGGTATTCTTTTTTCCAAAAGAAGTGTTGCACTTCTCCAAGGGGAGGAACAGTTCTGTTACAAATAAAATGTAGCATAGCAATGAAGCGATGGTGAAAATATCTTGAAACATTAACAGGATCCTGTGAACAAAGTTCTCCAGGTGTTAGTATATCTATGTTTGTTTTGTTTTAGTTTGATATGCGTAGGAAAGCATGTAAATCTTCTCATGCATATTCTGCACAACTTAATATAACAAATCAAGTGGGTGGGCCAAGGTTTCTGATCATACAACGTACATCTCCATGACGTTGAAACCAGTACTCTTTAGTACCACGAATATTTGCTAATAGATTTGTAAGATTTGCTTGTAAAACCTCATCTTTTTGTTGAACTTTTTGTAATAATTGTGTAGCTGTCATATTTTGAAAGTGTGATCCTGATTTTAATATGTGTGCAACTACGTAACATAAAGTTGCTAGTTCACTTTCAAAGAGTAGGTGGAATATGTATTCCACATTTTGTCGAAAATCTGGGATCTTCAGAATACATTCGTAATGAGCGATATTCTGATGCTGATATTTGAATAGGTCTATCATCGTATCTTCCTCCTTTGCCAGTAGGAAAGAGTAGAGGAAAAGCACATGCTTCTATACTTTTTTCCCATATGCGCATTGGTGATCCTTTTGTTTGACGCATTTGGTACGTTTCCAGTGCATCTTCTATGGTGTCATTAGAGTGCAATGGATGAATTGTATAATGGTCTAAAGTGTTTGATATTGTTGCAGGATCTAGGAGCTCAAATTGACCAGCTTCTTGTGTCTCTTGAAGTATTTCAGTTGTATCTTTCAAGTTTTCTCCAATATTAATTTCTTTGTAATATTCATTATTCTCTTTAAGATATTGCAGGGCTTCTCTAACCTTATGTAAATCTACCAGTTGTTGCCAAATTCTTTTGTCTTTTGTAGGTACTCCATTTACCAAGATAATTAAAGATTGCTGCATTGGACGTTGCACTCCTAGAGTGTGCACATTTTCTTTTAGATCTAATGGTAAATACACTACTTTTCCACGAATAACTTTTACTAATTCAGAGGGAGGTAATTTTGCAGTTTTTGGTTGAAGGCGTATTATTGCTTGAAATGGGTGCACTGTTTGAATTATGATGCTCTCATATAAATTAAGTTGTTGAAGGGGTTTTGGTAGTGGATATACTTCCAAGTTATTTGAGATAGCACGTGAAGGAGTTTGGTTGTTGTCAAGTTTTGTAGTGCAGTAACTGCAAAGTACTATGGGGTCAGTTATTTCATATTTGTTTTCTGCTATAAGGTAGAGAGCTAATTCAAACCATTTAGAATCTTCATTGTCTTCTATTTTGTATGATAGGTCTACAGTTTTTGTGTTACTTTTATAAAATGTTCTGCGGCAACATACACACACGTGGTTTGGTACTTCAGCTGAAATACTTTCAAATTTTAGTATTTCTTTTTTGTATGTGTGTAGTGAAAGGTTGCCATGTGCAGATTTGTTTCGAAGTTGGTTTACAGCTAATTCATCTTGTAAGTGGGTTTCACTTCCAAAATATTTTGTCTGGATATAGTCGATTTCTTCTAGTAGGTCTTTTGCTGTACCATGTAGAAGAATTTTATTTAAATTGGCTAGTGCTAAAGCAGGCCTTTTAGCATAGTACAGTTTATAAACTAGATTTCTTATACTTGCATGATGTGTTGATATCGTTTTGATATCATGCAAGGGTGTTTTGCAAGTAGGTCCTGTAGTGCAGGCCAATGAATGTCCTTGTAGTCCTGTGTACTTGCGTACTGGACAAGCATCCATATTTTGCAGTAGTTTAATTTTGATTTTGTCTTTGCTTTTCACATATTGATTGAGGAATTGGCATAAAGACTTGAAAATGTTTTTGGGAATGTTACACATTGACGTGCATGGCCATTTGTACACTAGATGTTCTGATTCAGTTGAATGGAGGGGTAAATCTATGTTTTCAGGGCATATTTTTGTAAGGAGTACTTCTTGTTCCATTATGGTATTATTAACTTTTTCATAACCTCGACCACTGCTATGTATGGCAATTATATTTGTTTGCTTTTGTTTGTAGGCTTCTTCATTAAAGTATGGTTCTGTGCTTGTAGTGTGACTCCATTCACCTCCACAGATATTTAAGAAGTTATTTCTGTTGACATTTCGTTTATTGAGAAGTCTTTTTTGTAATTTAGTTATTAGTTTTGTTGGTGGTTTCATTCTGTTTAACACTAAAATAAATAACTTTCTTTTTAGAAGAAGTGCACTGTCTATCAACGCTTCTAAGATTACTTTCCTACGATAGGTTTGAAGTGTTGAACCTGGTTTCTCTCCTGTTTTTATAAGATTTTGAAGGACTTTGTGACAGAACATTTTGGCTAAAATACTTTTCTTGGTATGCTTACTTTGTACTATATCAAGATTTATAGAAGAAGTTTTATTTGTAGTGATAGTTGATTTTCTGTTAATTGTTTTTTGGGTTGTTTTACTTTTTGATAGAGGAGGCAAAGTTTTTGTACTAGAAACTTCTTCTGTTTCACTACATGACTGTATTAGCTGTTGTGTTTCAACTTTTTTTGCAAATTCGGCTGTAGATGGATGTTTATGTTGGAGACTTTTCTTTTCATTTGCTCTACTTCTGCGTTCCTTTCTACGGAGTTGTTTTTGGTAGGCATGCTTTAGGGTCTGTTGAAAAAAATACAGAAGGTATGGGTTGGGGTGTTCTGCAATGCATGTGTGTTGTGTGCATGAGTGTTTGAGTGAAATGATAAAGATGTATGTAATGGTGTGTGATTGTGCATTGGGAAGTACAACTATTAGGGATGGGTATTCTTGAATTAATGTGTTAATAAACTGGGGTTCAGATGACAGAAAAAAGTAAGCCAGTGGTGTGGAGAAGTATAAATAGTATATCTAAAGCTGTACAATTAAAACAGTTGTTTCTTCTACAACATCTAAATTCTAGTGGCTGAGTTGGGTAATTTGTGTGGCGAAAAATAGGAATTTGTGGGCCATTCTGCCAGTAAATCACTGTTTAAGACGGGAGGATTTTTGGTCAGAATGGTGCAGAATCTCTATTTTTAGGCACAGAAGTAGCATGAATTAACATTAGAGTGTGTTTGAGTAATAATTCAAATATTATGGTAACAATCTACTTACTTTTTTTCTAAAATGAGCAGTTTGCTTCTTAGTTGTTCTTTGTAATTCAAATTTGGCTGCTTATTTTCAGGAGAATGGTCTTCACTGGAATTGTAAAAGAAAGAAATTAGTAATTCGGTTTGTATATAGCACTGTTTTTAATTTAGACATAGATATTTTAAATTGAAATGCTCAGCGCCTTCCTCAAAACCATTAAAACTATCTTATGACTAACTGTAGGAAAGAAAATATCTTTACTATGGCTTGTCAAAATCATAATGTACCACTGTATACCACTATTCCTGTAACTAAGCTTTTCCACGTAACAGTGAGTCCATGTGATAGCATGCTTTTCCACGTAAGAGGGAGTCAATGTCATAGCCTGCTTGTCCTATATAAATGTAAGTAATTATATAAACTAAAAAAATTAAAACCAAGTATGTGTTTGTACAAATATTATTCTTTGAGATTTGATGATAGAGTGTGCATGTCATTTTGTTTGATCATATGTAGTCTATATATTTTATTTAAAAAATGTTAGTTTAACATTATTTGCGTGTGTGTGTGTACGAAGAAATTAAACGGTATAAAGGTTTGTAAGTCACAGTTCATTTTAGGAGAATGAAAAAATGATCGTAGATTCATTTTACAGATTATACAAGGTAGAAGTCGGTTAGAAAATGTGTTCATGTACTGTATAGAAAATATGCATACCTGTAGTTTGTGTTCATGCATATGGATATGGACGAAGCTGCAAGTAGAAATCTTGGAGACTTGTCTAGTATTTCGCGTAGATCATGCTTGACAATGGTATGAGACTTGTAGTCCGAGAGATTCACCGTACATTTGCAGTGCTGATCTATGATGATGCAGTTACATGTAGAGGTCTTGGATTTGATTGGTGGATGGTCATGTGATTTCATAGCTACATCCAATGAGGGAATGGCACAGAGAGTGAAGTGGAAATGGTAGAAGGGCTGTCCATGTTACGATATGTTCGCGGACATGGCGGTAGTTCTAGGACACAGCGTATTACATCCAGGGAATTTGGGGTGGGGAGGCATGCAAATGAGATTGAATGTAGCAAGGGATTTGTCAGTAAAGTTTAGTGAGTGTGTTGTGCTAGGAGAGGTTTTCTCAGATATTCTTTTTGCTGAGAGAAGAACAGATAGCTATGGCTGAGTGTTTTAAAAAACAGATTGTGTGGATTTTGGGAGACTCGTGGATACATTGGTTGAAGGTGCATGCAGAAAGCTTTGGAGTATCTATAGATCTTGGATTCCCACATGTGGAAGTGCATTGGCATGGAGTCCGTGGAATGAAGTGGCTGGACTTGCAACCTCTCTGTGCAACTTTGAAGATAGAGGAACATCCAGACATAATTGTAATTCATTCAGGGAACAGTTTAGGACATGTGTCTGGAATTTCTTTGCAATTTGCAATGAAAGAAGTACTTCAGAAGATCACGGACATGTTTCCAAACTAATTTTTTCACGGATTGCGCAGAGACAAATGTGGCTTCGTTCTTTCTCATGTGGTCCACAAATGGAGAAAGCAAGGCCTAATGTCAATAAGGCTGTTTGTGCCTTCCTAAGAGATTTTGGCATGTCCTCTTTTCACAATGAAAATATTATGTTTCGTAGTACATACATTTTTCGCACAGATGGTGTCCATCTTACCTATGCTGGCAATCAGATTTTTCGAAGTAGGTGTTAAGTATTTATAATTTTTGACATACAAACACCTCCCAAAGGCTCTTTTCAGAGCCACCACTTCCTCCCAGAGAAAAATGCAATGGTTACAATAGGGTAGCATCCCAATTTTTTTTATGTTTCCGAACTGTAAGCAGACTTTCAAGAAATAGAAAGGGCCCTGCGTTATTTATCTTTAGTTCTGTTTTTTAACTGTGAAAGGCGGCTCTGAAAAGAGCCTTATTTTTTTTTAGATTTTTGTTATTTTGTATTTTTTTTGGTTTATTACACACGACACACTAGGAGAGGAGGGGAAAGGAGGGGAAAGGGGGGACACCAACCACAGGGATAAGAAAGGGCGAGCTGAGAGAGGAAGATGTAGAGTGGGTTTTATTTGGGTAGTGAGCAGGTCTTCTCGTGCTCTGAGACGATAGTCTCAAAAGCACTGCAAAGTCACTCCCCCCTGCAGAGTACTGTGTCACAGTACATACATACAACTGTGACCCTCGAAAGTTAAGGGTCATCAGAATTCTTAAGGGTCATCAGTGATGTCATCAATGACATTTGTGATGTCATCTTTGATGTCCTGGGTGTTAGTGTTAGCAGTGCACGGTGGCGCGAGTTATGGTTGCTTATCTTACCATAACTGCCGAATTTCAGGGGTTTTTTGGTTTTACTTTGAACCATAACGTCCCTTTAACAATGTTTTTTTACTGAATATATATATATATATATATATATATATATATATATATATATATATATATATATATATATATATTACATGGCCATGGTAGTGGCCATGTAGTTATGGATGGTTAAGTTGGTGTTTCCATAGGAAGAGCACTTTTTGGGAGGCTTATAACTTCGCTCCCCCTGGACGAATCCTCACCAAACTTTGCAAAAAAAGTATATGGCCCACTCTTAATTTTGCAAAGTTTGGTGAGGATTCGTCCAGGGGGGGCAAAGTTATAGGGGGGGGTCCCAAACTTGTTTTTTCCCATAGACTGAATGGGAATTTTTTTTTGCTCGTGCTAACAGCCCAAACCGCTGGACGGATTTTCACCAAATTTGGACCAGGAGCAGCGGCTTGGTCCCGAAAGCGTGCTTTTGCAAATTTGGTGAAAATCCGTCCAGTAGTTTTTTTTTAAATGATCAAAAAGTAGGTCAGAAAAAATTAGTGATATCTGTGTTCGCTTGGCGGACACACTTCCCTGTTCGCTCCGCGGACAGGATGGTGATTGGGCAAGCAGCTTGCGTGATGTCCACTGACATCTGACGTGCTTTTCTATTGGCTGCCGTGAAGCGTGCAGTGCGTCTATTTTCAGAGACGCCCGGGTTCTGCTGCCTGCACAGTGTAGATGTGGGCTGCGTCGGCCACGAAAAGGCGGTGAGGCACAGGCCCTCGTGTCTCTCTCTTGTTCCCCCCACCCCCGCTCATGGCCCGTGTCTCCCATGTTCCCCCCTCGCTGATTCTCCGTGTGTTCATCCCACCACCCGCTCATGCTCCGTTTCTCTTTCCCGTTTCCCCCGCTCATATCCTGTGTCTCCCTCCTTCCCCCACACCCCCTACTCATGCCCCGTGTCTCCCTACTGTTCCCCCCACCCCCTGCCCCGTGTGTCTCTCCCCTTCCCCCTCACCCCCGCTCATGCCCTGTGTCTCTCTCCCCTTCCCAGCCAACCCCCGCTCATGCCCCGTGTGTCTCCTCCTTTCCCCCCACCCCCCGCTCATGCCCTGTGTCTCTCTCCCCTTCCCCCCACCCCCCGCTCATGCCCCATGCATCTCTCCCCTTCCCCCCCACCCCCCACTCATGCCCCGTGTGTCTCTCCCCTTCCCCCCACCCCCCGCTCATGCCCCGGGTGTCTCTTCCCTTCTCCCCCACCCCCGCTCATGCCCCGTGTGTCTCTCCCCTTCCCCCAACCCCTGCTCATTCCCCGTGTGTCTCACCCCTTCCCCCCACCCCCCACTCATGCCCTGTGTTTCTCTCCCCTTCCCCCCTCCCCCCGCTCATACCCTGTGTCTCCCTACTGTTCCCCCCACCCCTGCTCATGCCCCGTGTGTCTCTCCCCTCCCCCCCACCCCCCGCTCATACCCTGCGTGTCTCTCCCCTTCCCTCCCACCCCCCGCTCATGCCCCGTGTGTCTCCCCCCTTTCCCCCACCCCCTGCTCATACCCTGTATCTTCCTACTGTTCCCCCGAGCCCCCGCTCATGCCCCGTGTCTCTCTCCCCTTCCCCCCACCCCCCGCTCATGCCCCGTGTGTCTCTTCCCTTCCTCCCCACCCCCCGCTCATGCCCCATGTGTCTCTCCCCTCCCCCCACCCCCCACTAATGCCCCGTGTCTCTCCCCTTCCGCCCCACCCCCCGCTCATGCCTCGTGTGTCTCTCCCCTTCCCCCCACCCCCCGCTCATGCCCCGTGTGTCTCTCCCCTTTCCCCACCCCCCACTCATGCCCCGTGTGTCTCTCCCCTCCTCCCACCCCCGCTAATGCCCCGTGTCTTTCCCCTTCCCCCACCCCATCTCATGCCCCGAGTGTCTCTCCCCTTCCCCCCACCCCCGCTCATGCCCCGTGTCTCCCTACTTTTCCCCCCACCCCCCGCTCATGCGTCGTGTCTCTCTCCCCTTCCCTGCCACCCCGATCATTCCCTGTGTGTCTCTCTACTTCCCGCACCCCCCGCTCATGCCCCGTGTGTCTATCCCCTTCCCCGCCACCCCCCGCTCATGCCCCGTGTCTCTCTCCCCTTCCCCCCAACCCCCGCTCATGCCCCGTGTGTCTCTCCCCTTCCCCTCCACCCCCGCTCATGCCCCGTGTCTCCCTCCTTTCCCCCCACCCCCTGCCCCGTGTGTCTCTCCCCTTCCCCCCCACGCCCTGCTCATGCCCCGTGTCTCCCTACTGTTCCCCCCACCCCCACTCATGCCCCGTGTGTCTCTCCCCTTCCCCGCACCCCCGCTCATGTCCCATGTCTCCCTACTGTTCCCCCACCCCCTGCTCATGCCCCGTGTCTCTCTCCACTTCCCCCCACCCCACGCTTATGCCCTGTGTCTCCCCTGTTCCCCCCACCACCCGCTCATGACCTGTCTCCCGTTACCCCGCACCCCCGCTCACTCCCCATGTCTCCCTTGTGTTACCCCCCATCCCCAGCTCATGCCCTGTGTCTCCCTTGTGTTACCTGCCCACCCCCCCGCTCATGCCCCGTGTCTCCCTTGTGTTACCCCATCCCCCGCTCATGCCCCATGTCTCCCTTGTGTTACCCCCCCACCCATGCCCTGTCTCCTCTGTTACCCCCCACCCCCTGCTCATGCCCCGTGTCTCCCTTGTGTTACCCCCCACCCCCGCTCATGCCCCGTGTCTCTCCCCTTCCGCACCACCCCCGCTCATGCCCCGTGTCTCCCTCCTTTCCTCCTGCTCATGCCCCGTGTGTCTCTCCCCTCCCCCCACCCCCCGCTCATGCCCCGTATGCCTCTTTCCTTCCCCCTGGCCCCCTCTCATGCCCTGTGTGTCTCTCCCCTTCCCCCCATCCCCCGCTCATGCCCCGTGTGTCTCTCCCCTTCTCCCCACCCCCACCCCCCACTCATGCCCGTGTCCCTCTCCCCTTCCCCCACCCCACGCTCATGCCCCGTGTCTTTCTCCCCTTCCCCCCAACCCAGCGTCTTTCTCCCCTTCCCCCCACCCCCCACTCATGCCCCATGTCTCTCTCCCCTTCCCCCCACCCCCGCTCATGCCCCGTGTCTCTATCCCCTTCCCCCCTACCCCCCGCTCATGCCCCGTGTCTCTCTCCCCTTCCCCCACCCCCTGCTCATGCCCCCTGTCTCTCTCCCCTCCCCCCACCCCACCCGCTCATGCCCTGTGTTTCTCCCCTTCCCCCCCACCCCCCGCTCATGCCACGTGTGTCTCTCCCCTTCCCCCCACCCCCCGCTCATGCCCTGTGTCTCCCTACTGTTCCCACCACCCCCCGCTCATGCCCCGTGTCTCTCTCCGCTTCCCCCCACCCCCCCGCTCATGCCCCGTGTGTCTCTCCCCTTCCCCCCACCCCCCGCTCATGCCCCGTGTGTCTCTCCCCTTCCCCTCCACCCCCGCTCATGCCCCGTGTCTCCCTCCTTTCCCCCCACCCCCTGCTCATGCCCCGTGTGTCTCTCCCCTTCCCCCCCACGCCCTGCTCATGCCCCGTGTCTCCCTACTGTTCCCCCCACCCCCACTCATGCCCCGTGTGTCTCTCCCCTTCCCCCCACCCCCGCTCATGTCCCATGTCTCCCGACTGTTCCCCCACCCCCTGCTCATGCCCCGTGTCTCTCTCCACTTCCCCCCACCCCACGCTTATGCCCTGTGTCTCCCCTGTTCCCCCCACCACCCGCTCATGACCTGTCTCCCGTTACCCCGCACCCCCGCTCACTCCCCATGTCTCCCTTGTGTTACCCCCCATCCCCAGCTCATGCCCCGTGTCTCCCTTGTGTTACCTGCCCACCCCCCCGCTCATGCCCCGTGTCTCCCTTGTGTTATCCCCATCCCCCGCTCATGCCCCATGTCTCCCTTGTGTTACCCCCCCACCCATGCCCTGTCTCCCCTGTTACCCCCCACCCCCTGCTAATGCCCCGTGTCTCCCTTGTGTTACCCCCCACCCCCGCTCATGCCCCGTGTCTCTCCCCTTCCGCACCACCCCCGCTCATGCCCCGTGTCTCCCTCCTTTCCTCCTGCTCATGCCCCGTGTGTCTCTCCCCTCCCCCCACCCCCCGCTCATGCCCCGTATGCCTCTTTCCTTCCCCCCGGCCCCCTCTCATGCCCTGTGTGTCTCTCCCCTTCCCCCCATCCCCCGCTCATGCCCCATGTGTCTCTCCCCTTCTCCCCACCCCCACCCCCCACTCATGCCCGTGTCCCTCTCCCCTTCCCCCACCCCATGCTCATGCCCCGTGTCTTTCTCCCCTTCCCCCCAACCCAGCGTCTTTCTCCCCTTCCCCCCACCCCCCACTCATGCCCCATGTCTCTCTCCCCTTCCCCCCACCCCCGCTCATGCCCCGTGTCTCTATCCCCTTCCCCCCTACCCCCCGCTCATGCCCCGTGTCTCTCTCCCCTTCCCCCACCCCCCGCTCATGCCCCCTGTCTCTCTCCCCTCCCCCCACCCCACCCGCTCATGCCCTGTGTTTCTCCCCTTCCCCCCCACCCCCCGCTCATGCCACATGTGTCTCTCTCCTTCCCCCCCACCCCCCGCTCATGCCCTGTGTCTCCCTACTGTTCCCACCACCCCCCGCTCATGCCCCGTGTCTCTCTCCGCTTCCCCCCACCCCCCCGCTCATGCCCCGTGTGTCTCTCCCCTTCCCCCCACCCCCCGCTCATGCCCCGTGTGTCTCTCCCCTTCCCCCACCTCCCGCTCATGCCCTGTATGTCTCTCCCCTTCCCCCCACCCCCCGCTCATGCCCTGTGTCTCCCTCCTTTCCCCCCACCCCCCACTCATGCCCCGTGTGTCTCTCCCCTTCCCCCACCTCCCGCTCATGCCCTGTATGTCTCTCCCCTTCCCCCCACCCCCCGCTCATGCCCTGTGTCTCCCTCCTTTCCCCCCACCCCCCACTCATGCCCCATGTGTCTCTCCCCTCCCCCCACCCCCAGCTAATGCCCCGTGTGTCTCTCCCCTTCCCCCCACCCCCTGCTCATGCCCCGTGTCTCCCTACTGTTCACGCTCGTGCCCCATGTCTCTCTCCCCTTCCCCCCACCCCCCGCTCATGCCCCGTGTGTCTCTCCCCTTCCCCCCACCCCCCGCTCATGTCCCGTGTTAGGGAGAATTCTCTGTTTAGGCTGAATTTCCTAACCTAGTGAGTCCCCCAGCAGCTTTGCTGGATTTCTGGAGTTTGTTTTTTTCCATCCTGCCAAGAGTGAGACTCTTTTTCCCCCACTCTTGGACATGAATGTGGGTAATTCCTTTGAATGTCAATGTGTTCTATGGGCTAAGGGGTCTTTTACTCCATAGGGTCTCATATGTTTTGCTATGTGTGTTACACCGCACCCTCCGTGCCGTAGCACTGGGGCGTCCTAGCGGACCTCCATCATAGACTCCATACCCGGGGACTGACTACTGTCTCCCCGGGCATGTAAAGTCACCATTGGCTTCACTAGACCTAAATTTACTAACAGAACTAGTACACCCCATCCTATCGTGGACGTACTAGTGGGGGTAATTTGATTACTCCTAGGTTTGTTATTCGAGGGGGCACTGTCCCGTCCCCCCTCGTTGAGTTTTGGCTGGTGGCAGTGGAAACTACTGGTTACATTCGACCCCGAATGTAACTCTATGGGATTTTTCCCATTGTTGGAGGTTAATACTTTTCCTCGTTAATCTCTAACATACCACCGGTTTATTTATCTTAAATAAATCTATCGGTTGGTATTTTCTGCCAGAACTCGGTTTTTAAAATGGCGTCTGTGTTCGTCTCTGTGACTCCTAAACCAAAGGTTGAGCCCTTTGTTCCACTTTTGGCGGGCCTCTATACAGAGGCCCTCCAAAGTGGTGCCATTCTGTCTGGGTACCACAGGGGATGTGGGAGGGGGTTTAGGCACCCTGGACTGAGTTGCCTTGCCAACTCAAGTCACACTCTGGTGTGATTGGCCCAAGTGGTGAGCCACCCCGCTCACCACTTAGCGTGTTTTGAGTGACAGCTAGGCTGAATGAATGGGGGTTTTCTGCATAAAAGCAGGGCTTTTGGGACTGGATCTTCAGAAGTCGCCACAGGACCTCAGAATCCGATGAGGGTAAAGCTGAGCCGACCTGCAACGACGACACCTCCGGTGGAGCCCTGCTGAACCGACTCACCACTTCCCGACGACAGAGGAGATCTCCCCGCCGGAGAGTTTCTTCCCCTGACTGGTGGGAACAACCAGTCCCCTTTGCTTTTTCTTCGTTCCAGGACGTAGTGGTCGAATTGCCCGTGCAGAGCACCCCGGCAACCGGATAGCCACTACCCCTGTACTGCGACCAAAAGGTGGTGCCTTGTGACGGAGCACTCCGCGGCTGGTCTCTTCCCTGGTGGTGCAACGATCTTCCACTTTCCTTCGACGACGAGATCATCTCTTCTCTTGGCAAAGACCCAACGTGCATCCACCACCAGGAACAACTGCCGCCGCCGGAGCTGTCTCTCCACAAACAAGGTACCGTGTCCGCCTGGCTTCCCTTGTGTCAGTTAGCGTGAGGTGTCTGAATCCTCGCCTCTCCATTGGGTCACCTCCAAGCGTTCTCATCTCTTTGTTCTGAACTGGTCCAATGGACCAATAACAATTTGGTCTCTTCTCTTGGCAAAGACCCGACGTGCATCCACCACCAGGAACAACTGCCCCCGCCGGAGCTGTCTCTCCACAAACAAGGTACCGTGTCCGCCTGGCTTCCCTTGTGTCAGTTAGCGTGAGGTGTCTGAATCCTCGCCTCTCCATTGGGTCGCCTCCAAGCGTTCTCATCTCTCTGTTCTGAACTGGTCCAATGGACCACTAACAATTTGCGACAAATACTCGAAGTGCATTTCCACGGTGATACTTTCTGGGACATATCGCCTCGCCTCTCTCAGAGTGGGCCTGGCCTCCGAACCTTGCGATCTACAGTGAACCCTGCCTTACTTGCCTTGCATTTGTTCGTAAAAGTGTTGGTACCGAGTTGATTTCTTACCCTGCCTTTCTCTCCCGTCCTAACGAATACTAGAGTGCCATCTATGTTAAAGCATTCACCTCTGTCTGCAAATAAGTGGTGCCGTTGAACCTAGACTTGTCGAACTATTGTTAGGGGGATTGATTTTTCTTATAGTAATTGTGCTTGAAGTGTTTACCGTATTAGTGCCAGAGTGTTTCTCATAGATGTGTTTTATTAATAAATAACTATATATCTTTACACCGAAGCCTTGTTCCGTGTTTGCTTGTTCTACTGTGTAAATTGCCCTATTTTGTATACTCCACATACTGCCTAACTCTTCTTGAGGGAAGTCTGACTGCTCAGCCACAGCTACCAAGTGAATCTGTGTGGTACAGACTGCTACCAAGTGGGTTTACTGGCAAACACCTGTAGTCCTAAATCTTTTGCAGTGGTCCCAGAGGGAACTGCACAGGTTTCCGCATAACACTGGTGTACAGCGGTGGGATTTGTATCGAGTATACAGTTTAGAGTGCTTTTCAACACTTTAGGATTACTAACCACAAAGCTTAGCACTAAAAAGCAACTTTCAAAAACATGTCTACTATGGAAGTTTACAGTTAAGAATCCTTGTCAGGTGAAAATACTGAGAGTTTACGAGCCCTCTGTAGACAAGAAAATCTTTCTGTAAAAGGCAAGAAAGTGGAACTGATAGCGAGATTGCTGGAAAACCAAAGCTTGGGTACTGGTTCAGAGGAACCAACTTCTCCCTTCTCCAGCGAATGTAGAAAACAGTAATGGTATTGATCTGAATCAAAGTCTTGATAATGAGTCAGAAGAGGAAAGTGAAACTAATGAAGTTAGCCACTCTGAGCCTCTGTCTGCCTTAACTACTGTACCTACGGGGCCCATATCAGGTCCCTCATGTAACCCTGCTTATTTTGAACTTGAAAAAATGAAGCTCGAATTAGAATACAAACGGTTCTTGGCTCAATCTGAAAGAAACCAAGAGCTCGAGTTCAGGCGGATGAATGCCCAGGCTGAGCAGAAGCAAGCTGAGTTAAGACTCAGAGAAATAGAACTTAATCACGAGTTAGAGATGAAAAAGTTGTCTGTGGAAAATGCTTCTCTCTCCTCTGGTTCCTCTAGAAGCTCCAGTCCCAAAAGACCCCGGATGCCGAAGGAATTAGTGGGTATGTATGAACCGAGATTGGATGTTTTGGATTGGTTAAAACTGTTTGAGTACAATCATGGGCTCCAGGACCTCACCGGGAATGATCTACTTCCCTGGTTGTTCTCTAGGCTCCCCCCTGTTGCGACTGATGTGGTAATGGAGTTGGGGGAGGCGGATAAGAAGGATTACGAAAGTGTGAAACTAGCTTTGATAGCTAGATTCAGGAAGACCCCTTCCAGTATATTAAGAGGTTTAGAACCCTCAAAAACCATGATGGTACCCTTTGGGCTACATGGGTGAGTGAAGGGTTGAAACACTTAGAGGGATGGATTAAGGGTTACAAAGTGAACACTTATGAAGGTATGAAGGATCTTTTTATGTTGGAGTCTATTTATGATGCCTGTTCTCAGAGCTCAGACAGCACTTGGCTGATTCGAAGGAATTGGATTCCAGGAAGCTAGCTAGGGCTGCTGACTTGTGGGTTGCCAACAGGGCTACTCATAAGGATTCTGGGGCAACTCAGAAAAAGGAAGAGGTAAGACAGCCTAAAAAAGACTCAAAAGAGAATTCCAATAACTCAAATTCCAAAGAGGGCCCCAAACAAAACCAGAAGGGTAAGCCACAAGGAAAACCGCAGCAGAATAGTGTGTCTTCTGGTGTCAAACCGGAAGGGGGCCAGAACAAGCTACCATTCCAGAAAGCATTCGGTAAATGCTTTGTTTGTGGCTCGACTGACCACGTGAAAGGAGATCCCAGATGTATGGGTAAACCTTCAGGGGTCCAGCTTGTCTCCTTAGCCTTCGCTCCAGAGGAGGAAGTCCAAATGGCAAGTGGAAACTTTCTACTGCTTGCTGATGAACCCATTGGAGTCTCAGCCAGCGTTTCTTTAGTGTCTCTGGGGTTGTGGGAACAACAGAATTTAGACGTCTATAATTCTATCCCCGATAATACTAAAAAGTGTTATAAGGACAGTGTCCAGGTGAATGGTCAGGAGACTCCTGCCATTAGGGACACTGGGGCCAACATAACTGTTGTGGATAAATCGTTTTTTCAGGCTGAGGATGCTGCTAAGGCACCCAAACGCCTCACCAAGTTAGCTGGAGGGCCTGTGCAGATGCTTCCCCAATTACCAGTTTTCATCCAGTGTAACGACATGACTGTGAAGATCCCTGTCAGCATACAGAGTGAGGTACCAGGACGCGTTCTGTTGGGTAACGATTTGAAAACTCTCGGAGTTGTATCGCATACCCCCAGACCTCCTAGTAAACGATTACAGGAGCTAACCAGACCTGCAAAAGAGAGGACCATGCGCGGTACTCTCCAGGAGATGATGACGAAAGAAATCACTCCTGCTCCACTGGAATTGTCGGCCGCTGTCTCGAAGAAATCAGAAGCGAAAGGGAAACCTAAGACTTCTACCCCGAAACCAGCCGCCAGCATTCCAGTGCAGCTAACAAGGACTTCCCCGCAGTTGTCCAAAGTTACGCCCGTAACTCCACCTCCAGCTGAGGCTGAGAGGGAGGTAAAACCCTGTGTGGTAGAATTAGACTCTGACGAAGAGCTACTGGAAGGCCAAGAACTCATTGGAGATCTGGATCCTGTTGACCATCCTGAGCTGCTGTCTTTACTGGCAGAAGGTGGACCCAGCAGGGCAGACTTCAGTAAGGGACAGAGAGAATGTCCAACTCTGGAAGGTCTTCGCCACCAAGCAGAAGCTCAGGCTGAAGGGCAAGAGCCTGGGGAATACAGGTTGCAGTGGGAAGATGGCCTCTTCTACAGTGAACCGACCGAGTCTGCACCTGGATACTACAAACGACTTGTAGTACCCCAAGAGAACAGACCACAGTTTTTGCAGTTAGCCCACGAGATTCCTTTGGCTGGTCACTTGAGTTTCAAGAAGACTAAGGAAAGGCTCTCCCTCTACTTTTATTAGCCAAAGATGGGGGCCGAAGTAGAAAAACACTGCAGGAGCTGCCACACCTGCCAGACCTCTGGTAAGGTTGGCTCCAAGAATGTGGCGCCTTTAGTGCCTCTCCCAGTCGTGGGAGTCCCATTTGAGAGAGTAGGGATTGAAATGGTTGGTCCCCTTGATCCTCCAACCTCCTCAGGCAACAGGTTTATACTTGTTGTAGTAGACCATGCTACTAGGTATCCTGAGGCCATTCCTATGAGGACTGTTACAGCTCCGGCTGTGGCTAAGGGCCTCCTTGGTATCTTTACTAGGGTCAGGTTTCCTAAGGAAGTAATCTCTGACAGGGGGTCAAATTTTATGTCCCACTACATGAAAGCCATGTGGAAAACCTGTGGAGTTACTTACAAGTTCTCAACAGCTTACCACCCACAAACAAATGGGTTGGTAGAGAGGTTCAACCGAACCATGAAGAGCATGATAGGTGCTTTAGAGGAACCCCTTAAACGTAAGTGGGACCTTCTACTGCCATGCCTTCTATTTGCTTATAGAGAAGTCCCTCACGAGGGAGTAGGTTATTCTCTCTTCGAGCTTCTCTATGGTCATCCTGTCAGAGGTCCATTGGCCCTGATTAAGGAGGGGTTGGAGAGTGCTCCTTCCCCCAAGCCAGTCAGGGTGACTGACTACGTGATAGTTCTCCGGAGGAGAATGTCACACATGATGACAGAAGCAAGCGATTACTTGAAAGCTGGACAAGCATTTGTCAAGCACTGGCATGATCAAAAGGCTAACATGGTTGAGTTTGCTCAAGACCAGCTTGTTCTCGTTATGATCCCAACAAGGCAGAGGGCCTTGCAAGACAAATGGATGGGACCCTTCAGAGTTGTGGGTAAACTCAGAGAGGTCAACTATCTGGTGGACTTGGGCAATCCCAAGGAGGCTCCGACAGTCTTCCACACCAACCGACTCAAAGCGTATGTCTCAAGACCTGATGTAGGAGCGTTGCTTCTCGCGTCATCCGAGGAAGTAGAAGAGAGTGAAGCTCTTCCGGATCTCCTCAGAGGCTTACCTTTAGACGAAAAAAATGAAGGAGTAAATCTCTCTTCACATCTGACACCCGAGCAACAAGAAGAGTGCAAATCTATGTTGAATCAGTTTGCCTCCCTGTTCTCGCTTTTGCCAGGCTTGACCCCTTGGGGCCAGCATGACATACTCACTGGTGACTGTCTGCCAGTCAAAAGCAGAGGATACCGAATGTAAGAAAATGTACGAACCCACATCAAAGGTGAGGTCAGCAAGATGCTCGATCTCGGGGTAATAGAGCCCTCTACAAGTCCATGGTCTAGCCCAGTTGTGTTAGTACCAAAGGCCGGATCTAAAGAACTTAGATTCTGCGTGTATTATAGAGCTCTTAATGCAGTCACCAAGACTGATGCCCACCCTTTGCCAAGAACAGATGAGTTGGTGGACAAACTTGGCGCAGCCAAGTTCCTCAGCACATTTGACTTAACGTCAGGCTATTGGCAAATAGCCTTGACAGACCATGCCAAGGAGAAAACTGCATTTTCTACCCCCGTTGGCTTATACCAGTTTAAGGTAATGCCTTTCGGATTGAAGAATGCACCTGCTACATTTCAACGGATGGTAAACAAGGTTCTGAATGGGATGGAGGACTTCTGCATGGCATGCTTGGATGACATAGCAGTGTTCAGCAATTCCTGGGAAGAGCATGTAACCCACCTGAGAGATGTTTTGCAGGCTCTTGGACGAGCCAATCTGACCATAAAGGCGAGTAAATGCCAAATTGGACAGAGTAAGGTAGTCTATCTTGGACATGAGGTAGGAGGTGGAGAAATAAGGCCTTTGCTCAGTAAGATTGAAGCTGTGCAAAATTGGACAACACCTACTACTCAGACCCAGGTGAGAGCCTTCCTAGGCCTCACTGGGTATTACAGGAATTTCATCGAGAACTATGGGATCATAGCTTCTCCACTGAATGTCATCTCCTCGCCCAAATTCCCTAAAAAGGTTAGATGGAAATGGAGTGCAATCAGGCTTTTGAAAACCTGAAAAAGGCTCTTTGCCAAGCCCCAGTACCCAGAGCTCCTGATTACCGCCAAACTTTCATTGTGCAGACAGATGCTTCAAATGTAGGGATAGGTGTCATACTCAGTCAACTGGATGGGAAAGGTAGGGAGCACCCCATTTGCTTCATCAGCCGCAAGCTGAAGGTTCCTGAAACAAGGTGGGCAACAATCGAAAGAGAGTGCTTTGCTATCGTGTGGGCTCTGAAGAAGTTTAGGCCATACTTGTATGGTTCTACTTTTGTCATTCAGACTGACCACCAACCCTTGAGATGTTTAATGCAAATGAATCCAAAACTACTGAGATGGTCGATCTGCCTGCAAGGGTTTGATTTCACCATTGAGCACAGGTCAGGGTGTCACCACCAAAATGCTGATGGTCTCTCTAGGATGTATGTCATCGACTAGAGGTATGAGATTCATCCAGGAGTGGATTAAATCCTCCTGTGCCTTAGCCTGGGGGGGGGGGCGAGTGTTAGGGAGAATTCTCTGTTTAGGTTGAATTTCCTAACCTAGTGAGTCCCCCAGCAGCTTTGCTGGATTTCTGGAGTTTGTTTTTTCCATCCTGCCAAGAGTGAGACTCTTTTTCTCCCACTCTTCGACGTGAATGTGGATAATTCCTTTGAATGTCAATGTGTTCTCTGGGCTATGGGGTCTTTTACTCCATAGGGTCTCATATGTTTTGCTATGTGTGTTACACCGCACCCTCCGTGCCGTAGCACTGGGGTGTCCTAGCGGACCCCCATCATAGACTCCATACCCGGGGACTGACTACTGTCTCCCCAGGCATGTAAAGTCACCATTGGCTTTACTAGACCTAAATTTACTAACAGAACTAGTACACACCATCCTATCGTGGACGTACTAGTGGGGGTAATTTGATTACTCCTAGGTCTGGTATTCGAGGGGGCACTGTCCCGTCCCCCCTCGTCGAGTTTTGGCTGGTGGCTGTGGAAACTACTGGTTACATTCGACCCCGAATGTAACTCTATGGGATTCTTCCCATTGTTGGAGGTTAATACTTTTCCTCGTTAATCTCTAACATACCACCGGTTTATTTATCTTAAATAAATCTATCGGTTGGTATTTTCTGCCAGAACTCGGTTTTTAAAATGGCGTCTGTGTTCGTCTCTGTGACTCCTAAACCAAAGGTTGAGCCCTTTGTTCCACTTTTGGCGGGCCTCTACACAGAGGCCCTCCAAAGTGGTGCCATTCTGTCTGGGTACCACATGGGGTGTGGGAGGGGGTTTAGGCACCATGGACTGAGTTGCCTTGCCAACTCAAGTCGCACTCTGGTGTGATTGGCCCAAGTGGTGAGCCACCCCGCTCACCACTTAGCGTGTTTTGAGTGACAGCTAGGCTGAAAGAAGGGGGGTTTTCTGCATAAAAGCAGGGCTTTTGGGACTGGATCTTCAGAAGTCGCCACAGGACCTAAGAATCTGATGAGGGTAAAGCTGAGCCGACCTGCACCGACGACACCTCCGGTGGAGCCCTGCTGAACCGACTCACCACTTCCCGACGACAGAGGAGATCTCCCCGCCAGAGAGTTTCTTCCCCTGACTGGTGGGAACAACCAGTCCCCTTTGCTTTTTCTTCGCTCCAGGACGTAGTGGTCGAATTGCCCGTGCAGAGCACCCCGGCAACCGGATAGCCACTACCCCTGTACCGCGACCAAAAGGTGGTGCCTTGTGACGGAGCACTCTGCGGCTGGTCTCTTCCCTGGTGGTGCAACGATCTTCCACTTTCCTTCGACGACGAGATCATCTCTTCTCTTGGCAAAGACCCGACGTGCATCCACCACCAGGAACAACTGCCCCCGCCGGAGCTGTCTCTCCACAAACAAGGTACCGTGTCCGCCTGGCTTCCCTTGTGTCAGTTAGCGTGAGGTGTCTGAATCCTCGCCTCTCCATTGGGTTGCCTCCAAGCGTTCTCATCTCTCTGTTCTGAACTGGTCCAATGGACCAATAACAATTTGCGACAAAGACTTGAAGTGCATTTCCACGGTGATACTTTCTGGGACATATCGCATCGCCTCTCTCCGAGTGAGCCTGGCCTCTGAACCTTGCGATCTACAGTTAACCCTGCCTTACTTGCCTTGCATTTGTTCGTAAAAGTGTTGGTACCAAGTTGATTTCTTACCCTGCCTTTCTCTCCCGTCCTAACGAATACTAGAGTGCCATCTAGGTTAAAGCATTCACCTCTGTCTGCAAATAAGTGGTGCCGTTGAAGCTAGACTTGTCGAACTATTGTTAGGGGGATTGATTTTTCTTATAGTAATTGTGCTTGAAGTGTTTACCGTATTAGTGCCCGAGTGTTTCTCATAGATGTGTTTTATAAATAAATAACTATATATCTTTACACCGAAGCCTTGTTCCGTGTTTGCTTGCCCTACTGTGTAAATTGCCCTATTTTGTATACTCCACATACTGCCTAACTCTTCTTGAGGGAAGTCTGACTGCTCAGCCACAGCTACCAAGTGAATCTGTGTGGTACAGACTGCTATCAAGTGGGTTTGCTGCCAAACACCTGTAGTCCTAAATCTTTTGCAGTGGTCCCAGAAGGAACTGCACAGGTTTCTGCCTAACACCCTGTGTGTTTCTCCCCTTCCCCCACCCCCGCTCATGCCCCGTGTGTCTCCCCCCTTCCTCCCCACCCCCCGCTCATGCCCTGTGTCTCTCTCTCCTTCCCCCTCACCCCCCGCTCATGCCCCGTGTCTCCCTCCTTTCCCCTCCACCCCCCGCTCATGCTCCGTGTGTCTCTCTCCTTCCCCCCAACCCCACTCATGCCCCGTGTGTCTCTCCCCTCCCCCCACCCCCCACACATGCCCCGTCTGTCTCTCCCCTCCCCCCACCCACCACTCATGCCCCGTGTGTCTCTTCCCTTCCCCCCCACACCCGCTCATGCCCTGTGTGTCTCTCCCCTTCCCCCACCCCCTGCTCATGCCTTTGTTTCCCTTGTGTTACCCCCCCACCCATGCCCTGTCTCCCCTTTTACCCCCACCCCCAGCTCATGCCCTGTGTCTCTCCCCTTCCCCCCACCCCCGCTCATGCCCGTGTCTCCCTCCTTTCCCCCTGCTCATGCCCCGTGTGTCTCTCCCCTCCCACCCACCCCCTGCTCATGCCCCGTGTGCCTCTCCCCTTCCCCCCACCCCCCGCTCATGCCCTGTATGTCTCTCCCCTTCCCCCTCACCCCCCGCTCATGCCCTGTGTGTCTCTCCCCTTCCCCCCACCCCCACCCCCTGCTCATGCCTGTGTCTCTCTCTACTTCCCCCCACCCCCGCTCATGCCCCATGTCTCTCTCCCCTTCCCCCACCCCCGCTCATGCCCCATGTCTCTCTCTCCTTCCCCCCTACCCCCGCTCATGCCCCGTGACTATCTCCCCTTCCCCCCACCCCCCGCTCATGCCCCGTGTCTCTCTCCCCTTCCCCCCCAACCCCCACTCATGCCACGTGTCTCCCTTGTGTTACTCCCCACCACCTGCTCATGCCCTGTGTCTCCCTCGTGTTACCCCCCACCCCCCGCTCAAGCCCTGTGTCTCCCTTGTGTTACCCCCAACCCATGCCTTGTCTCCCCTTTTACCCCCCACCCCCCTGCTCATGACCCGTGTCTCTGCTGTGTTACCCCCTACCCCAGCTCAAGCCCCGTGTCTCTCCCCTTCCCCCCACCCCCCGCTCATGCCCTGTGTCTCCCTCCTTTCCCACCACCCCCGCTCATGCCCTGTGTGTCTCTCCCCTCCCCCCACCCCCCGCTCATGCCCTGTATGTCTCTCCCCTTCCCCCCCACCCTCCGCTCATGCCCCATGTGTCTCTCCCCTTCCCCTCACCCCCCGCTCATGCCCCATGTGTCACTCCCCTTCCCCCCCACCCCCACCCCCCGCTCATGCCCGTGTCTCTCTCCCCTTCCCCCACCCCCCGCTCATGCCCCATGTCTCCCTACTGTTCCCCCACCCCCCGCTCATGCCCCGTGTCTCTCTCCCCTTCCCCCCACCCCATGCTCATGCCCCGTGTCTCTCTCCCCTTCCCCCACCCCCCGCTCATGCCCTGTGTCTATCTCCCCTTCCCCCCACCCCCCGCTCATGCCCCGTGTCTCTCTCCCCTTCCCCCCCACCCCCCGCTCATGCGCTGTGTCTTTCTCCCCTTCCCCCCACTCATGCCCCGTGTGTCTCGCCCCTTCCCCCCACCCCCCACTCATGCCCCGTGTCTCTCTCCCCTCCCCCACTCCCTGCTCATGCCCCGTGTGTCTCTCCCCTTCCCCCCACCCCCCGCTCATTCTCTGTGTGTCTCTCCCCTTCCACCCCACCCCCCGCTCATGCTCCGTATCTCTCTTCTATTCCCCCCACCCCCGCTCATACCCCGTGTCTCCACTGCGCCCCCCACACCCCACTCATGCCCCGTGTTTCCCTCGTGTACCCCCCACCCCCGCTCATGTCCCGTGTCTCCCTCCTATACCCCCACCCCCCACCCCCCACTCATGCCCCGTGTTTCCCTCATGTTCCCTGCACCCCCCTGCTCATGCCCCGTGTTACCCCCCCACCCCCCGCTCATGCCCCGTGTCTCTCTCATATTACCCCCCACCCCCGCCCTGTGTCTCCCTTGTGTTCCCCCCACACCCTGCTCACGCCCCATGTCTCCTGTTGCCCCCACCCACTGCTCATGCGCCGTGTCTCCCTCGTGTTCCCCCCACCCCGCTCATGCCTCGTGTTTCCCTCGTGTTACCCCCCACCCCCCTGCTCATGCCCCGTGTCCCCACCACCAGCTCATGCCCCGTGTCTCTCTCCTTTCCCCCATCACCCGCTCATGCCCCGTGACTCTCTCCTTTACCCCCAACCCGCTCATGCCCCGTGTGTGCGCCCTGTTCCGCCCACCCCCCGCTCATGCCCCGTGAGTGCCCTGTTCCCCCCACCCCCGCTCATGCCCCATGTGCCCTGTTCCCCCCACCCCCTCTCATGCCCTGTGTCTCCCTCATGTTCCCCCATCCCCCGCTCATGCCCCGTGTCTCCCTCGTGTACCCCCTCACCCCCACTCATGCCCTGTGTGGTGTGTCTCTGCCCTTCCCTCCCTCCCCCTGCTCATGCCCTGTGTGTCTCTCCCCTTCCCTCCCTCCCCCCGCTCATGCCCTGTGTGTCTCTCCCCTTCCACCCCACCCCCCGCACATGCCACATGTGTCTCTGCCCTTCCCCCCACTCCCCGCTCATGCCCTGTGTGTCTCTCCCTTTCCCCCCCAACCCCGCTCATGCCCCGTGTGTCTCTCCCCTTCCCCCCACCCCCCGCTCATGCCCCATGTGACTCTCCCCTTCCACCCCACCCCCCGCTCATGCCCCGTATCTCTCTCCTATTCCCCCCACCCCCGCTCATACCCCATGTCTCCCCTGTCCCCCCACCCCCCGTTCATGCCCCGTGTCTCCCCTGTTCCCCCCCACACCCCACTCATGCCCCGTGTTTCCCTTGTGTACCCCCCACCCCCCGCTCATGTCCCGTGTCTCACTCCTGTACCCCCACCCCCCACCCCCGGTCATGCCCCGTGGTTCCCTCGTGTTCCCCGCACCCCCCGCTCATGCCCCGTGTTACCCCCCCACCCCCGCTCATGCCCCGTGTCTTCCTGGTGTTACCCCCACCCCCACCTTGTGCCTCCCTCGTGTTCCCCCCACACCCTGCTGACGACCCGTGTCTCCTGTTGCCTCCACCCCCCGCTCATGCCCAGTGTCTCCCTCATGTTCCCCCCACCCCCGCTCATGCCTCATTTTCTCTCGTATTACCGCCCACCCCCCCGCTCATGCCCCGTGTCCCCCTCGTGTTCCCCCCACCACCCGCTCATGCCCCGTGTCTCTCTCCTTTCCCCCCACCACCCGCTCATGCCCCATGTATCTCTCCTTTCCCCCACCCCCACTCATGCCCCGTATGTGCGCCCTGTTCCCCCCACCCCCCGCTCATGCCCCATGTGTGCGTCCTGTTCCCCCACCCCCGCTCATGCCCCATGAGTGCCCTGTTCCCCCACCCCCGCTCATGCCCCATGTGCCCCGTTCCCCCACCCCCTCTCATGCCCCGTGTCTCCCTCATGTTCCCCCACCCACTGCTCATGCCCTGTGTCTCCCTCGTGTACCCCTCACCCCCCGCTCATGCCCCGTGTGTCTCCTGTTGCCCCCACCCCCCGCTCATGCCCCGTGTCTCCCTCGTGTTTCCCCCACCCCCTGCTCATGCCCCGTGTCTCCCTCGTGTTCCCCCCACCCCCCACTCATGCCCTATGTCTCCATCGTGTACACCCTCACCCCCCACTCATGCCCCATGTGTCTCCTGTTGCCCCCACCCCCCGCGCTCATGCCCCGTGTTC
Source organism: Ambystoma mexicanum (assembly GCF_040938575.1). Taxonomy (NCBI): domain Eukaryota; kingdom Metazoa; phylum Chordata; class Amphibia; order Caudata; family Ambystomatidae; genus Ambystoma; species Ambystoma mexicanum. The sequence continues at coordinate 987,988,650 of NC_090933.1, forward strand.
CCCCCGCCCCCTGCTCATGCCCCGTGTTTCCCTCGTGTTACCCCCCTGCTCATGCCCCGTGTCTCCCTCATGTTCCCCCCACCCCCCGCTCATGCCCCTTGTCTCTCTCCTTTTCCCCCCATCCCCGCTCATGCCCCGTGTGTGCCCTATTCCCCCACCCCCCCGCTCATGCCCCGTTTGTGCCCTGTTCCCTCTCACCCCCCGCTCATGCCCATGTGTCTCCCCTGTTACCCCGCACCCCCCGCTCATGCCCTGTTGTGTTCTCTTTATACACCCCGTCTTCCCTTTCCATGGTTGCCATCTTGGTAAAAGATCTTTTTTTTTTACCACCCGTGTATTCCTTGTGTTACTCCCCACCCCCCGCTCATACCCCGTGTCTCCCTTGTGTTCCTCCCCACCCCCCGCTCATACCCTGTGTCTCCCTCATGTTCCTCCCCACCCCCCGCTCATGCCCCGTGTCTCTCTCGTGTTCCCCCACCCCTGCTCATGCTCCGTGTTTCCATCCTTTCCCCCCACCCCCTGCTCATGCCCCGTTTGTGCCCTGTTCCCTCTCACCCCCCGCTCATGCCCATGTGTCTCCCCTGTTACCCCGCACCCCCCGCTCATGCCCTGTTGTGTTCTCTTTATACACCCCGTCTTCCCTTTCCATGGTTGCCATCTTGGTAAAAAGATCTTTTTTTTTTTACCACCCGGGGTTCCCACTTTGAGGAACTAAGATGCTAGTGGTCTTCATCTATTGAAAAGGATGTTATGGTTAAGTTGCACTAATAAAAACCTATGCAATTCAATGAAAAAACTTTGTTAAAGGGACATTATGGTTAAGTTGCGCTACTAAAAACCTATGAAATTCAGTGAAAGAACTTTGTTAAAGGGACGTTATGGTTAAGTTGCGCTACTAAAAACCTATGAAATTCAGTGAAAAAACTTTGTCAAAGGGACGTTATGGTTCCAAGTAAAACCGACAAACCCTTGAAATTCGCCAGTTATGGTAAGCTAAGCAACCATAACTCGCGCCACCACCGTGCACTACTAAGACTAACACCCAGGACATCAAAGATGACATAGAGTCCAGTCACATCATATGAAACATATACATACGGGAAGACACAAGCTTGAAAGACAGCAATCCTTTTTGTGCATAAAGATAATCATTATGAGCACTTTCTGATAGTTCTGTTGTTTTTTTTTATGGCTGTACTTTCCCTGTATATGGTCATATTTGTATACAGTGTACTCACACTACTTTCCTTAGGGTCCAATCACATCAAGTGATACATATTCATAGGGTAAATAGCAGCTTTGAAACAGAGCAATCATTTATTTGCATGAAAATAATCAGTTAATCAGTTAAGTTATGAATTGTTTCTGCTACTACTTGTGCTTTTTTGCTAACTTCACTTTCCCTGTATATACCCATATTGGTATGTGTTCTTGTGTCTTGTGTTTTGTCTATAGTAATGCAATTATGTAATACATGTGTTTTATTAGATACTTATTACATATTTCACAGTACACAAAAATCTATTAAGAAAACAATTATCATTTCATTATTCAACATATTAACATTACGAATATTATACCTTCATCTTGTACGTTGCACACAATGCTATGTTTCTGCATGAGTAGCTTAGTATACTAGATAGAACCCGATAATAGAATGCTATTTATTTCAATGCATCGTTATATGCACTAATTAGGGTATGATATTTATTGCAATGATCCTTGACACTTTTTTCGCAACATTATAATAAGAATCCCTTGTACACATATTTCATGAAAAGTACATACACATGTGATGTCATCAGTGATGTCATCAATGACATTTGTGATATCATCTTTGATGTTCTGGTTGTTAGTCTTAGGAGTGCACGGTGGTGGCGCGAGTCATGGTTGCTTTCATGGGTTTTTCGGTTTTACTTGGAACAATAACGTCCCTTTAACAAAGTTTTTTCACTGAATTTCATAGGTTTTTAGTAGCGCAACTTAACCATAACGTCCCTTTAACAAAGTTTTTTAATTGAATTTCATAGGTTTTAATTAGTGCAACTTAACCATAACATCCTTTTCAATAGATGAAGACCACTAGCATCTTAGGTCCTCAAAGTGGGAACCCCAGGTGGTAAAAAAAAAAGATTTTTCTTCCCAAACCGGGACGCCGTGCAGGAAGGAAAATCTTTTACTAAGATGGCCACCATGGAATGGGAAGGCGGGGTGTATAAAGAGAACACAACAGGGCATGAGCGGGGATTGGGGGGAACAGGAGAGAGACACGGGGCATGAGCGGGGGGTGGGGGGCAAGAGCAGGGAGACACGGGGCATGAGCGGGGGGGAACACGAGGGAGACACGGGGCATGAGAGGGGGTGGGGGGTAACAGGAGAGAGACACGGGCATGAGAGGGGGGTGGGAGTAACGGGAGAGAGACACGGGGCATGAGCAAGGGGTGGGGGGTAACAGCAGGGAGACACGGGGCATGATCGGGGGTGGGGGGCAACAGGAGAGAGACACGGGGCATGTGAGGGGGTGGGGGGTAACAGGAGAGAGACACGGGGCATGAGGGGGGGTGGGAGGTAACAGGAGAGAGAGACGCGGGGCATGAGGAGGGGGTGGGGGGCAACAGCAGGGAGACACAGGGCATGAGCAGGGGTTGGGGGGCAACAGCAGGGAGACACGGGGCATGACCGGGGGGTGGGGCGCAACAGGAGAGAGACACAGGGCATGAGAGGGGGTGGGGGGTAACAGGAGAGAGACACGGGGCATGAGCAGGGGGTGGGGGGCAACACCTGGGAGACACAGGGCATGACCAGGGGGTGGGGGTAACAGGAGAGAGACACGGGGCATGAGCGGGGGGCAACAGCAGGGAGACACAGGGCATAACCGGAGGGTGGGGGGCAACAGGAGAGAGACACGGGGCATGAGAGGGGGGTGGGGGGCAACAGCAGGGAGACACGGGGCATGAGCAGGGGGTGGGGGGCAACAGGAGAGAGACACAGGGCAGGCATGAGCGGGGGGTGGGGGGAACAGTAGAGAGACACGGGGCATGACCGGGGGGTGGGGGGTAACAGCAGGGAGACACGGGGCATGACCGGGGGGTGGGGGGTAATAGGAGAGAGACACGGGCATGAGTGGGGGGTGGGGGGCAACAGCAGGGAGACACGGGCATGACTGGGGAGTGAGGGGCAACAGGAGAGAGACACGGGGCATGAGCGGGGGGCAACAGCAGGGAGACATGGGGCATGACCGGGGGTGGGGGGAACAGGAGAGAGACAAGGGGCATGAGAGGGGGCTGGGGGGTAACAGGAGAGAGACACGAGGCATGAGGGGGGCTGGGGGCAACAGCAGGGAGACACGGGGCATGAGCGGGAGGGTGGGGGGTAACAGGGGAGAGACACGGGGCATGAGTGGGGGTGGGGGGCAACAGCAGGGAGACATGGGGCATGAGAGGAGGGTGGGGGGTAACAGGAGAGAGACACGGGCCATTAGAGGGGGGTGGGGGTAACAGGAGAAAGACACGGGGCATGAGAGGGGGTCGAGGGGTAACAGGAGACAGACACGGGGCATGAGCAGGGGCAACAGCAGGGATACACGGAGCATGAGCGGGGGGTGGGGGCAACAGCAGGGAGACACGGGGCATGAGCGGGGGTGGGGGCAACAGGAGAGAGACACGGGCATCAGCGGGGGGTGGGGGGTAACATGAGAGAGACATGGGGCATGAGCGGGGGCAACAGCAGGGAGACACGGGGCATGAGCGGGGGGTGGGGGAACACGAGGGAGACACGGGGCATGAGAGGGGGTGGGGGGTAACAGGAGAGAGACACGAGGCATGACGGGGTGGTGGGGGGCAACAGCAGAGAGACACGGGGCATGACCGGGGGTGGGGGGCAACAGAAGGGAGACATGGGGCATGACCAGGGGGTGGGGTGCAACAGGAGAGAGACACGGGGCATGAGAGGGGGGTGGGGGGTAACAGGAGAGAGACACGGGGCATGAGAGGGGGGTGGGGGGTAACAGGAGAGAGACACAGGGCATGAGAGGGGGTGGGGGTAACAGGAGAGAGACACGGGGCATGAGAGGGGGGTGGTGGGAAACAGCAGGGAGACACGGGGCATGAAAGGGGGGTGGGGGAAACGGTAGGGAGACACTGGTCATGATAGGGGGTGGGGGGCAACAGGAGAGAGACACGGGGCATGAGAGGAGGTGGGGGGTAACAGGAGAGAGACACGGGGCATGAGAGGGGGGTGGAGGGGTAACAGGAGAGAGACACGGGGCATGAGCAGGGGGTGGGGGGCAACAGCAGGGAGACACAGGGCATGATCGGGGGGTGGGGGGCAACAGCAGAGAGACACACGGGGCATGAGCGGGGGGTGGGAGGGAGGGGGAGAGACACACCGGGCATGAGCGGGGGGTGGGTGGGAGGGGATAGACACACGGGGCATGAGCGGGGGGTGGGCAGGAGGGGATAGACACACGGGGCATGAGCGGGGGGTGGATGGGAGGAGATAGACACACGGGGCATGAGCGGGGGGCTGGGAGGGATAGAGACACACGGGGCATGAGCGGGGGGTGGGTGGGAGGTACTAGAGACACACGGGGCATGAGCGGGGGGTGGGTGGGAGGTATAGAGACACACGGGGCATGAGCGGGGGGTGGGGGGTAACAGGGGAGAGACACGGGGCATGAGCGGGGGTGGGGGGCAACAGCAGGGAGACATGGGGCATGAGAGGAGGGTGGGGGGTAACAGGAGAGAGACACGGGCCATTAGAGGGGGTGGGGGTAACAGGAGAGAGACACGGGGCATGAGAGGGGGTCGAGGGGTAACAGGAGACAGACACGGGGCATGAGCGGGGGCAACAGCAGGGATACACGGGGCATGAGCGGGGGGTGGGGGCAACAGCAGGGAGACACGGGGCATGAGCGGGGGTGGGGGGCAACAGGAGAGACACACAGGGCATGAGCGGGCTGGGGGGAACAGGAGAGAGACACGGGGCATGAGCGGGGGCGGGGGGAACAGGGGAGACACGGGGCATGAGCGGGGGGTGGGGGAGAAAAGGAGGGAGACACGGCATGAGCGGGGGGTGGGGTGGAACAGGGGAGACACGGGGCATGAGCAGGGGGTGGGGGGCAACAGCAGGGAGACACGGGCATGAGAGGGGGGTGGGAGGGCAACAGCAGGGAGACACGGGACATGACGGGGGGGTGGGGGGCAACAGAAGGGAGACAGGGGACATGACCGGGAGGTGGGGGGCAACAGGAGAGAGACACGGGGCATGAGCGGGGGGTAACAGGAGACAAACATGGGGCATGTGCAGGGGTGGGGGGCAACAGCAGGGAGACACAGGGCATGAGCGGGGGGTGGGGGGAAAACGAGGGAGACACAGGGCATGAGAGGGGAGTGGGGGGTAACAGAAGAGAGACACGGGGCATGAGCGGGGGTGGGGGGCAACAAGAGAGAGACACGGGGCATGACCGGGGGTGGGAGGCAACAGGAGAGAGACACGGTCATCAGCGGGGGGTGGGGGGTAACATGAAAGAGACACGGGGCATGAGCGGGGGCAACAGCAGGGAGACACGGGGCATGAGAGGGGGTGGGGGGTAACAGGAGAGAGACACGAGGCATGACGGGGTGGTGGGGGGCAACAGCAGAGAGACACGGGGCATGACTGGGGGGTGGGGGGCAACAGAAGGGAGACACGGGGCATGACCAGGGAGTGGGGTGCAACAGGAGAGAGACACGGGGCATGAGAGGGGGGGGGATAACAGGAGAGAGACACGGGGCATGAGAGGGGGTGGGGGTCGCAGGAGAGAGACACAGGGCATGAGAGGGGGTGGGGGTAACAGGAGAGAGACACGGGGCATGAGAGGGGGGTGGTGGGAAACAGCAGGGAGACACGGGGCATGAAAGGGGGTGGGGGAAACGGCAGGGAGACACTGGTCATGATCGGGGGTGGGGGGCAACAGGAGAGAGACACGGGGCATGAGAGGCAGTGGGGGGTAACAGGAGAGAGACACGGGGCATGAGAGGGGGGTGGAGGGGTAACAGGAGAGAGACACGGGGCATGAGCAGGGGGTGGGGGGCAACAGCAGGGCGACACAGGGCATGATCGGGGGGTGGGGGGCAACAGCAGAGAGACACACGGGGCATGAGCGGGGGGTGGGAGGGAGGGGGAGAGACACACCGGGCATGAGCGGGGGGTGGGTGGGAGGGGATAGACACACGGGGCATGAGCGGGGGGTGGGCGGGAGGGGATAGACACACGGGGCATGAGCGGGGGGTGGGTGGGAGGAGATAGACACACGGGGCATGAGCGGGGGACTGGGAGGGATAGAGACACACGGGGCATGAGCGGGGGGTGGGTGGGAGGTACTAGAGACACACGGGGCATGAGCGGGGGTGGGTGGGAGGTATAGAGACACACGGGGCATAAGCGGGGGGTGGGGGGTAGGGATAGAGACACACGGGGCATGAGCGGGGGGTGGGGGGGAGGGATAGAGACACACAGGGCATGAGCGGGGGTGGGGGGAGGGGAGAGACACACGGGGAATGAGCGGGGGGTGGGTGGGAGGGATACAGACACACGGGGCATGAGCGGGGGGTGGGGGGAGGGGAGAGACACACAGGGCATGAGCGGGGGGTGGGTGGGAGGGATAGAAACACACGGGCATGAGCGGGGGGTGGGTGGGAGGGATAGAGACACACGGGGCATGAGCAGGGGGTGGGTGGGAGGGGAGAAACACACAGGGCATGAGCACGGGGTTTGTGGGAGGGTAGAGACGTAGAGACACACGGGGCATGAGCGGGGGTGGGTGGGAGGGGAGAGACACACGGTGCATGAGCAGGGGGTGGGTGGGAGGGTAGAGACACACGGGGCATGAGCGGGGGGTGGGGGGGATGTGAGAGACACACAGGGCATGACCGGGGGGTGGGGCGCAACAGGAGAGAGACACGGGGCATGAGAGGGGGTGGGGGGTAACAGGAGAGAGACACGGGTCAAGAGCGGGGGGCGGGGGACAACACCTGGGAGACACAGGGCATGACCAGGGGGTGGGGGTAACAGGAGAGAGACACAGGGCATGAGCGGGGGGCAACAGCAGGGAGACACAGGGCATAACCGGAGGGTGGGGGGCAACAGGAGAGAGACACAGGGCATGAGAGGGGGGTGGGGGGCAACAGCAGGGAGACACGGGGCATGAGCGGGGGGTGGGGGGAACAGGAGAGAGTCACAGGGCATGACCGGGTGGTGGGGGGTAACAGCAGGGAGACACGGAGCATGACCGGGGAGTGGGGGGTAATACGAGAGAGACACGGGGCATGAGTGGGGGTGGGGGGCAACAGCAGGGAGACACGGGGCATGACTGGGGAGTGGGGGGCAACAGGAGAGAGACACGTGGCATGAGCGGGGGGCAATAGCAGGGAGACATGGGGCATAACCGGGGGTGGGGGGAACAGGAGAGAGACAAGGGGCATGAGAGGGGGCTGGGGGTAACAGGAAAGAGACACGAGGCATGAGAAGGGGTTGGGGCAACAGCAGGGAGACACGGGGCATGAGCGGGGGGTGGGGGGTAACAGGGGAGAGACACGGGGCATGAGCGGGGGTGGGGGGCAACAGCAGGGAGACATGGTGCATGAGAGGGGGGTGGGGGGTAACAGGAGAGAGACACGGGCCATTAGAGGGCGGTGGGGGTAACAGGAGAGAGACACGGGGCATGAGAGGGGGTCGAGGGGTAACAGGAGACAGACACGGGGCATGAGCGGGGGCAACAGCAGGGATACACGGGGCATGACCGGGGGGTGGGGCGCAACAGGAGAGAGACACGGGGCATGAGAGGGGGTGGGGGGTAACAGGAGAGAGACACGGGTCAAGAGCGGGGGGCGGGGGACAACACCTGGGAGACACAGGGCATGACCAGGGGGTGGGGGTAACAGGAGAGAGACACAGGGCATGAGCGGGGGGCAACAGCAGGGAGACACAGGGCATAACCGGAGGGTGGGGGGCAACAGGAGAGAGACACAGGGCATGAGAGGGGGGTGGGGGGCAACAGCAGGGAGACACGGGGCATGAGCGGGGGGTGGGGGGAACAGGAGAGAGTCACAGGGCATGACCGGGTGGTGGGGGGTAACAGCAGGGAGACACGGAGCATGACCGGGGAGTGGGGGGTAATACGAGAGAGACACGGGGCATGAGTGGGGGTGGGGGGCAACAGCAGGGAGACACGGGGGCATGACTGGGGAGTGGGGGGCAACAGGAGAGAGACACGTGGCATGAGCGGGGGGCAATAGCAGGGAGACATGGGGCATGACCGGGGGTGGGGGGAACAGGAGAGAGACAAGGGGCATGAGAGGGGGCTGGGGGTAACAGGAAAGAGACACGAGGCATGAGAAGGGGTTGGGGCAACAGCAGGGAGACACGGGGCATGAGCGGGGGGTGGGGGTAACAGGGGAGAGACACGGGGCATGAGCGGGGGTGGGGGGCAACAGCAGGGAGACATGGTGCATGAGAGGGGGGTGGGGGGTAACAGGAGAGAGACACGGGCCATTAGAGGGCGGTGGGGGTAACAGGAGAGAGACACGGGGCATGAGAGGGGGTCGAGGGGTAACAGGAGACAGACACGGGGCATGAGCGGGGGCAACAGCAGGGATACACGGGGCATGAGCGGGGGGTGGGGGCAACAGCAGGGAGACATGGGGCATGAGCGGGGGGTGGGGGGCAACAGGAGAGACACACAGGGCATGAGTGGGGCTGGGGGGAACAGGAGAGAGACACGGGGCATGAGCGGGGGGCAGGAGGGGAACAGGGGAGACACAGGGCATGAGCGGGGGGTGGGGGAGAAAATGAGGGAGACACGGTATGAGCAGGGAGTGGGGTGGAACAGGGGAGACACGGGGCATGAGCGGGGGGTGGTGGGCAACAGCAGGGAGACACGGGGCATGAGCAGGGGGTGGGGGCAACAGCAGGGAGACACGGGGCATGAGAGGGAGGTGGGGGGTAACAGGAGAGAGACACGGGGCATGAGCGGGGGGTAACAGGAGACAGACATGGGGCATGAGCGGGGGGTGGGGGCAACAGCAGGGAGAGACGGGCATCAGCGGGGGTGGGGGGTAACATGAGAGAGACACGGGGCATGAGCGGGGGCAACAGCAGGGATACACGGGGCATGAGCGGGGGGTGGGGGAACACGAGGGAGACACAGGGCATGAGAGTGGGGTGGGGGGTAACAGGAGAGAGACACGGGGCATGAGCGGGGGTAACAGGAGACAGACACAGGGCATGAGCGGGGGTGGGGGGAAAATGAGGGAGACACAGGGCATGAGAGGGGGGTGGGGGGTAACAGAAGAGAGACACGGGGCATGAGCGGGGGGTGGGAGGCAACAGGAGAGAGACACGGGGCATGACCGGGGGTGGGGGGCAACAGGAGAGAGACACGGGCATCAGCGGGGGGTGGGGCGTAACATGAGAGAGACACGGGCATGAGCGGGGGCAACAGCAGGGAGACACGGGGCATGAGCGGGGGGTGGGGGAACACGAGGGAGACACAGGGCATGAGAGGGGGTGGGGGGTAACAGGAGAGAGACACGAGGCATGACGGGGGGTGGGGGACAACAGCAGAGAAACACGGGGCATGACAAGGGGTGGGGGGCGACAGAAGGGAGACACGGGGCATGACCGGGGGGTGGGGTGCAACAGGAGAGAGACACGGGGCATGAGAAGGTGGTGGGGGGTAACAGGAGAGAGACACAGGGCATGAGAGGGGGTGGGGGTAACAGGAGAGAGACACAGGGCATGAGAGGGGGTGGTGGGAAACAGCAGGGAGACACAGGGCATGAAAGGGGGGTGGGGGGAAACGGCAGGGAGACACTGGTCATGATCGGGGGTGGGGGCAACAGGAGAGAGACACAGGGCATGAGAGGCGGTGGGGGGTAACAGGAGAGAGACACGGGGCATGAGAGGGGGGTGGAGGGGTAACAGGAGAGAGACACGGGGCATGATCGGGGGGTGGGGGGCAACAGCAGAGAGACACACGGGGCATGAGCGGGGGGTGGGAGGGAGGGGGAGAGACACACGGGGCATGAGCGGGGGTGGGTGGGAGGGGATAGACACACGGGGCATGAGAGGGGGGTGGGTGGGAGGTACTAGAGACACACGGGGCATGAGCGGGGGGTGGGTGGGAGGTATAGAGACACACGGGGCATAAGCGGGGGGTGGGTGGAGGGATAAAGACACACGGGGCATGAGCGGGGGGTGGGGGGTAGGGATAGAGACACACGGGGCATGAGCGGGGGGTGGGAGGGAGGGGGTGAGACACACGGGGCATGTGCGGGGGGTGGGTGGGAGGGGATAGACACACGGGGCATGAGCGGGGGGTGGGCGTGAGGGGATAGACACACGGGGCATGAGCGGGGGGTGGGTGGGAGGGGATAGACACACGGGGCATGAGCGGGGGGTGGGCGTGAGGGGATAGACACACGGAGCATGAGCGGGGGGCTGGGAGGGATAGAGACACACGAGGCATGAGCGGGGGGTGGGTGGGAGGTACTAGAGACACACGGGGCATGAGCGGGGGGTGGGTGGGAGGGATAGAGACACACGGGGCATAAGCGGGGGTGGGGGGAGGGATAGAGACACTCGGGGCATGAGCGGGGGGTGGGAGGGAGGGATAGAGACACACAGGGCATGAGCGGGGGTGGGGGAGGGGAGAGACACACGGTGCATGAGCGGGGGGTGGGTGGGAGGGATACAGACACACGGGGCATGAGCGGGGGGTGGGGGGAGGGGAGAGACACACAGGGCATGAGCGGGAGGTGGGTTGGAGGGATAGAAACACACGGGCATGAGCGGGGGGTGTGTGGGAGGGATGGAGACACACGGGGCATGAGCGGGGGGTGGGTGGGAGGGATATAGACACACAGTGCATGAGCCGGGGGGGGGGAGAGACACACGGGCATGAGCGGGGGGTGTGTGGGAGGGATAAAGAGACACGGGGCATGCGCGGGGGTGGGTGGGCTGGATAGAGACACACAGGGCATGAGCACGGGATGAGGGCGAGGGGAGAGACACACGGGGCATGAGCGGCGGGTGGGGGCAGGGGAGAGACACACGGGGCATGAGCGGGGGGTGAGTGGGAGGGTAGAGACACACAGGGCATGAGCGGGTGGTGGGAGGGAGGGTAGAGACACACGGGGCATGAACGGGGGGTGGAGGGGAAAGACACACGGGGCATGAGCGGGGGGTGGGTGGGAGGGATAGAGACACACGGGGCATAAGCGGGGGCGGGGGGGAGGGATAGAAACACACAGGGCATGAGCGGGGGTGGGGGGAGGGGAGAGACACGCGGGGGGTGGGTGTGAGGGATACAGACACACGGGGCATGAGCGGGGGGTGGGTGGGAGGGATACAGACACACTGGGCATGAGCGGGGGGTGGGGGGAGGGGAGAGACAAATAGGGCATGAGCGGGTGGTGGGTGGTCGGGATAGAAACACACGGGCATGAGCGGGGGGTGTGGGAGGGATAGAGACACACGGGGCATGAGCGGGGGGTGGGGGGAGAGACACACAGGGCATGAGCAGTGGGTGGGTGGTCGGGATAGAAACACACGGGCATGAGCGGGGGGGTGTGGGAGGGATAGAAACACACGGGCATGAGCGGGGGGTGGGTGGGAGGGATACAGACACACGGGGCATGAGCGGGGGGTGGGGGGAGGGGAGAGACACACAGGGCATGAGCGGGGGGTGGGTGGTCGGGATAGAAACACACGGGCATGAGCGGGGGGGTGTGGGAGGGATAGAGACACACAGTGCATGAGCGGGGGGGTGGGGGGAGAGACACACGGGCATGAGCGGGGGGTGGGTGGGAGGGATAGAGACACACGGGGCATGAGCGGGGGGTGGGTGGGCTGGATAGAGGCGCACGGGGCATGAGCACGGGGTGAGGGGGAGGGGAGAGACACACGGGGCATGAGCGGGGGTGGGGGCAGGGGAGAGACACACGGGGCGTGAGCGAGGGTGGGTGGGAGGGATAGAGACACACGGGGCATGAGCAGGGGGTGGGTGGGAGGGGAGAGACACACGGGGCATGAGCGGGGGGTGGGGGGGAGGGGAGAGACACACGGGCATGACCTGGGGGTGGGGCGCAACAGGAGAGTGACACGGGGCATGAGAGGGGGTGGGGGTAACAGGAGAGAGACACAGGGCATGAGCGGGGGGTGGGGGCAACACCTGGGAGACACAGGGCATGACCAGGGGGTGGGGGTAACAGGAGAGAGACACGGGGCATGAGCGGGGTGCAACAGCAGGGAGTCACAGGGCATAACCGGAGGGTGGGGTGCAACAGGAGAGAGACACGGGGCATGACCGGGGGGTGGGGGGTAACAGCAGGGAGACACGGGGCATGACCGGGGGTGGGGGGTAATAGGAGAGAGACACGGGGCATGAGTGGGGGGGTGGGGGCAACAGCAGTGAGACACAGGCTTGACTGGGGAGTGGGGGGCAACAGGAGAGAGACACGGGGCATGAGCGGGGGGCAACAGCAGGGAGACATGGGGCATGACCGGGGGTGGGGGGAACAGGAGAGAGACAAGGGGCATGAGAGGGGGCTGGGGGGTAACAGGAGAGAGACACGAGGCATGAGAGGGGGTTGGGGGCAACAGCAGGGAGACACGGGGCATGAGCGGGGGGTGGGGGGGTAACAGGGGAGAGACACGGGGCATGAGGGGGGGTGGGGGGCAACAGGAGTGAGACATGGGGCATGAGAGGGGGTCGAGGGGTAACAGGAGACAGACACGGGGCATGAGCGGGGGCAACAGCAGGGATACACGGGGCATGAGCGGGGGGTGGGGGCAACAACAGGGAGACACGGGGCATGAGCGGGGGGTGGGGGGCAACAGCAGAGATACACACGGGGTATTAGCGGGGGGTGGGAGGGAGTGGGAGAGACACACGAGGCATGAGCGGGGGGTGGCTGGGAGGGGATAGACACACGGGGCATGAGCGGGGGGTGGGCGGGAGGGGATAGACACACTGGGCATGAGCAGGGGGTGGGTGAGAGGGTAGAGACACACGAGCATGAGCGGGGGGGTGTGGGAGGGATAGAGACACACGGGGCATGAGCGGGGGGTGGGTGGGAGGGATAGAGACACACAGGGCATGAGCGGGGGTGGGGGGAGAGACACACGGGCATGAGCGGGGGGTGGGTGGGAGGGATAGAGACACACGGGACATGAGCGGGGGGTGGGTGGGCAGGATAGAGACACAAGGGTCATGAGCACGGGGTGAGGGGGAGGGGAGAGACACAAGGGGCATGAGCGGGGGTGGGGGCAGGGGAGAGACTCACGGGGCATGAGCGAGGGGTGGGTGGGAGGGATAGAGACACACGGGCATGAGCAGGGGGTGGGTGGGAGGGGAGAGACACACAGGGCATGAGCAGGGGGTGGGTGGGAGGGTAGAGACACACGGGGCATGAGCGGGGGGTGGGTGGGAGGGGAGAGACTCACGGGGCATGAGCAGGGGGTGGGTGGGAGGGTAGAGACACATGGGGCATGAGCGGGGGGTGGGGGGGAGGGGAGAGACACACGGGGCATGACCGGGAGGTGGGGCGCAACAGGAGAGAGACACGGGGCATGAGAGGAGGTGGGGGGTAACAGGAGAGAGACACAAGGCATGACGGGGGGTGGGGGGCAACAGCAGAGAGACACGGGGCATGACCGGGGGGTGGGGGGCAACAGAAGGGAGACACGGGGCATGACCGGGGGGTGGGGTGCAATAGGAGAGAGACACGGGGCATGAGAGGGGGGTGGGGGTAACAGGAGAAAGACACGGGGCATGAGAGGGGGGTGGGGGGTAACAGGAGAGAGACACAGGGCATGAGAGGGGTGGGGGTAACAGGAGAGAGACACGGGGCATGAGAGGGGGGTGGTGGGAAACAGCAGGGAGACACGGGGCATGAAAGGGGGGTGGGGGGGAAACGGCAGGGAGACACTGGTCATGATCGGGGGTGGGGGGCAACAGGAGAGAGACACGGGGCATGAGAGGCGGTGGGGGGTAACAGGAGAGAGACACGGGGCATGAGAGGGGGGTGGAGGGGTAACAGGAGAGAGACACGGGACATGAGCAGGGGGTGGGGGGCAACAGCAGGGAGACACAGGGCATGATCGGGGGGGTGGGGGGCAACAGCAGAGAGACACACAGGGCATGTGCGGGGGGTGGGAGGGAGGGGGAGAGACACACGGGGCATGAGCGGGGGGTGGGGGGCAATAGCAGGGAGACACAGGGCATGAGCGGGGGTGGGGGGGAAAACGAGGGAGACACAGGGCATGAGAGGGGGGTGGGGGGTAACAGAAGAGAGACACGGGGCATGAGCGGGGGGTGGGGGGCAACAGGAGAGAGACACGGGGCATGACCGGGGGTGGGGGGCAACAGGAGAGAGACACGGGCATCAGCGGGGGGTGGGGGAACACGAGGGAGACACGGGGCATGAGAGGGGGTGGGGGGTAACAGGAGAGAGACACAAGGCATGACGGGGGGTGGGGGGCAACAGCAGAGAGACACGGGGCATGACCGGGGGGTGGGGGGCAACAGAAGGGAGACACGGGGCATGACCGGGGGGTGGGGTGCAACAGGAGAGAGACACGGGGCATGAGAGGGGGGTGGGGCGTAACAGGAGAGAGACACGGGGCATGAGAGGGGGGTGGGGGGTAACAGGAGAGAGACACAGGGCATGAGAGGGGGTAGGGGTAACAGGAGAGAGACACGGGGCATGAGAGGGGGGTGGTGGGAAACAGCAGGGAGACACGGGGCATGAAAAGGGGGTGGCGTTAAACGGCAGGGAGACACTGGACATGATCGGGGGTGGGGGGCAACAGGAGAGAGACACGGGGCATGAGAGGCGGTGGGGGGTAACAGGAGAGAGACACAGGGCATGAGAGGGGGGTGGAGGGGTAACAGGAGAGAGACACGGGACATGAGCAGGGGGTGGGGGGCAACAGCAGGGAGACACAGGGCATGATCGGGGGTGGGGGCAACAGCAGAGAGACACACGGGGCATGTGCGGGGGGTGGGAGGGAGGGGGAGAGACACACGGGGCATGAGCGGGGGGTGGGGGGCAATAGCAGGGAGACACAGGGCATGAGCGGGGGGTGGGGGGAAAACGAGGGAGACACAGGGCATGAGAGGGGGGTGGGGGGTAACAGAAGAGAGACACGGGGCATGAGCGGGGGGTGGGGGGCAACAGGAGAGAGACACGGGGCATGACCGGGGGTGGGGGGCAACAGAGAGAGACACGGGCATCAGTGGGGATGTGGGGGGTATAACATGAGAGAGACACGGGGCATGAGCGGGGGCAACAGCAGGGAGACACCGGGCATGAGCGGGGGTGGGGGAACACGAGGGAGACACAGGGCATGAGAGGGGGTGGGGGGTAACAGGAGAGAGACACGAGGCATGACGGGGGGTGGGGGGGCAACAGCAGAGAGACACGGGGCATGACCGGGGGGTGGGGGGCAACAGAAGGGAGACACGGGGCATGACCGGGGGGTGGGGTGCAACAGGAGAGAGACACGGGGCATGAGAGGGGGGTGGAGGGTAACAGGAGAGAGACACGGGGCATGAGAGGGGGTGAGGGGTAACAGGAGCGAGACACGGGGCATGAGAGGGGGGTGGTGGGAAACAGCAGGGAGACATGGGGCATGAAAGGGGGGTGGGGGGAAACGGCAGGGAGACACTGGTCATGATCGGGGTGGGGGCAACAGGAGAGAGACACGGGGCATGAGAGGCGGTGGGGTGTAACAGGAGAGAGACACGGGGCATGAGAGGGGCGTGGAGGGGTAACAGGAGAGAGACACGGGGCATGAGCAGGGGGTGGGGGGCAACAGCAGGGAGACACAGGGCATGATCGGGGGGTGGGGGGCAACAGCAGAGATACACACGGGGTATGAGCGGGGGGTGGGAGGGAGTGGGAGAGACACACGAGGCATGAGCGGGGGGTGGGTGGGAGGGGATAGACACACGGGGCATGAGCGGGGGGTGGGCGGGAGGGGATAGACACACTGGGCATGAGCAGGGGGTGGGTGAGAGGGTAGAGACACACGAGCATGAGCGGGGGGTGTGGGAGGGATAGAGACACACGGGGCATGAGCGGGGGGTGGGTGGGAGGGATAGAGACACACAGGGCATGAGCGGGGGTGGGTGGAGAGACACACGGGCATGAGCGGGGGGTGGGTGGGAGGGATAGAGACACACGGGGCATGAGCGGGGGGTGGGTGGGCAGGATAGAGACACAAGGGTCATGAGCACGGGGTGAGGGGGAGGAGAGAGACACACGGGGCATGAGCGGGGGTGGGGGCAGGGGAGAGACACACGGGGCATGAGCGAGGGGTGGGTGGGAGGGATAGAGACACACGGGGCATGAGCAGGGGGTGGGTGGGAGGGGAGAGACACACAGGGCATGAGCAGGGGGTGGGTGGGAGGGTAGAGACACACGGGGCATGAGCGGGGGGTGGGTGGGAGGGGAGAGACTCACGGGGCATGAGCAGGGGGTGGGTGGGAGGGTAGAGACACACGGGGCATGAGCGGGGGGTGGGGGGGAGGGGAGAGACACACGGGGCATGACCGGGAGGTGGGGCGCAACAGGAGAGAGACACAGGGCATGAGAGGGGGGTGGAGGGGTAACAGGAGAGAGACACAGGGCATGAGAGGGGGGTGGAGGGGTAACAGGAGAGAGACACGGGACATGAGCAAGGGGTGGGGGGCAACAGCAGAGAGACACGGGGCATGACCGGGGGGTGGGGGGCAACAGAAGGGAGACACGGGGCATGACCGGGGGGTGGGGTGCAACAGGAGAGAGACACGGGGCATGAGAGGGGGGTGGGGCGTAACAGGAGAGAGACACGGGGCATGAGAGGAGGGTGGGGGGTAACAGGAGAGAGACACAGGGCATGAGAGGGGGTAGGGGTAACAGGAGAGAGACACGGGGCATGAGAGGGGGGTGGTGGGAAACAGCAGGGAGACACGGGGCATGAAAAGGGGGTGGCGTTAAACGGCAGGGAGACACTGGACATGATCGGGGGTGGGGGGCAACAGGAGAGAGACACGGGGCATGAGAGGCGGTGGGGGGTAACAGGAGAGAGACACAGGGCATGAGAGGGGGGTGGAGGGGTAACAGGAGAGAGACACGGGACATGAGCAGGGGGTGGGGGGCAACAGCAGGGAGACACAGGGCATGATCGGGGGTGGGGGCAACAGCAGAGAGACACACGGGGCATGTGCGGGGGGTGGGAGGGAGGGGGAGAGACACACGGGGCATGAGCGGGGGGTGGGGGACAATAGCAGGGAGACACAGGGCATGAGCGGGGGGTAGGGGGAAAACGAGGGAGACACAGGGCATGAGAGGGGGGTGGGGGGTAACAGAAGAGAGACACGGGGCATGAGCGGGGGTGGGGGGCAACAGAGAGAGACACGGGCATCAGTGGGGATGTGGGGGGTAACATGAGAGAGACACGGGGCATGAGCGGGGGCAACAGCAGGGAGACACCGGGCATGAGCGGGGGGTGGGGGAACACGAGGGAGACACAGGGCATGAGAGGGGGTGGGGGGTAACAGGAGAGAGACACGAGGCATGACGGGGGGTGGGGGGGCAACAGCAGAGAGACACGGGGCATGACCGGGGGGTGGGGGGCAACAGAAGGGAGACACGGGGCATGACCGGGGGGTGGGGTGCAACAGGAGAGAGACACGGGGCATGAGAGGGGGGTGGAGGGTAACAGGAGAGGGACACGGGGCATGAGAGGGGGTGAGGGGTAACAGGAGCGAGACACGGGGCATGAGCGGGGGTGGGGGCAGGGGAGAGACACACGGGGCATGAGCGAGGGGTGGGTGGGAGGGATAGAGACACACGGGGCATGAGCAGGGGGTGGGTGGGAGGGGAGAGACACACAGGGCATGAGCAGGGGGTGGGTGGGAGGGTAGAGACACACGGGGCATGAGCGGGGGGTGGGTGGGAGGGGAGAGACTCACGGGGCATGAGCAGGGGGTGGGTGGGAGGGTAGAGACACACGGGGCATGAGCGGGGGGTGGGGGGGAGGGGAGAGACACACGGGGCATGACCGGGAGGTGGGGCGCAACAGGAGAGAGACACGGGGCATGAGAGGGGGTGGGGGGTAACAAGAGAGAGACACGGGGCATGAGCGGGGGGTGGGGGGCAACACCTGGGAGACACAGGGCATGACCAGGGGGTGGGGGTAACAGGAGAGAGACATGGGGCATGAGTGGGGGGCAACAGCAGGGAGACACAGGGCATAACCGGAGGGTGGGGGGCAACAGGAGAGAGACACGGGGCATGACCGAGGGGTGGGGGGTAACAGCAGGGAGACACGGGACATGACCGGGGGTGGGCGGTAATAGGAGAGAGGCACGCGGCATGAGTGGGGGGTGGGGGGCAACAGCAGGGAGACACGGGGCATGACTGGGGAGTGGGGGGCAACAGGAGAGAGACACGGGGCATGAGCGTGGGGCAACAGCAGGGAGACATGGGGCATGACCAGGGTTGGGGGGAACAGGAGAGAGACAAGGGACATGAGAGGGGGCTGGGGGGTAAAAGGAGAGAGACACGAGGCATGAGAGGGGGTTGGGGGCAACAGCAGGGAGACACGGGGCATGAGCGGGGGGTGGGGGGTAACAGGGGAGAGACACGGGGCATGACCGGGGGGTGGGGTGCAACAGGAGAGAGACATGGGGCATGAGAGGGGGGTGTGGGGTAACAGGAGAGAGACACGGGGCATGAGAGGGGGGTGGGGGGTAACAGGAGAGAGACACAGGGCATGAGAGGGGGTGGGGGTAACAGGAGAGAGACACGGGGCATGAGAGGGGGGTGGTGGGAAACAGCAGGGAGACACGGGGCATGAAAAGGGGGTGGCGTTAAACGGCAGGGAGACACTGGTCATGATCGGGGGTGGGGGGCAACAGGAGAGAGACACGGGGCATGAGAGGCGGTGGGGGGTAACAGGAGAGAGACACAGGGCATGAGAGGGGGGTGGAGGGGTAACAGGAGAGAGACACGGGACATGAGCAGGGGGTGGGGGGCAACAGCAGGGAGACACAGGGCATGATCGGGGGTGGGGGGCAACAGCAGAGAGACACACGGGGCATGTGCGGGGGGTGGGAGGGAGGGGGAGAGACACACGGGGCATGAGCGGGGGGTGGGGGGCAATAGCAGGGAGACACAGGGCATGAGCGGGGGGTGGGGGGAAAACGAGGGAGACACAGGGCATGAGAGGGGGGTGGGGGGTAACAGAAGAGAGACACGGGGCATGAGCGGGGGGTGGGGGGCAACAGGAGAGAGACACGGGGCATGACCGGGGGTGGGGGGCAACAGAGAGAGACACGGGCATCAGTGGGGATGTGGGGGGTAACATGAGAGAGACACGGGGCATGAGCGGGGGCAACAGCAGGGAGACACCGGGCATGAGCGGGGGTGGGGGAACACGAGGGAGACACAGGGCATGAGAGGGGGTGGGGGGTAACAGGAGAGAGACACGAGGCATGACGGGGGGTGGGGGGGCAACAGCAGAGAGACACGGGGCATGACCGGGGGGTGGGGGGCAACAGAAGGGAGACACGGTGCATGACCGGGGGGTGGGGTGCAACAGGAGAGAGACACGGGGCATGAGAGGGGGGTGGAGGGTAACAGGAGAGAGACACGGGGCATGAGAGCGGGTGAGGGGTAACAGGAGCGAGACACGGGGCATGAGAGGGGGGTGGTGGGAAACAGCAGGGAGACATGGGGCATGAAAGGGGGGTGGGGGGAAACAGCAGGGAGACACTGGTCATGATCGGGGTGGGGGGCAACAGGAGAGAGACACGGGGCATGAGAGGGGGTGGGGGGTAACAAGAGAGACACGGGGCATGAGAGGGGCGTGGAGGGGTAACAGGAGAGAGACACGGGGCATGAGCAGGGGGTGGGGGGCAACAGCAGGGAGACACAGGGCATGATCGGGGGGTGGGGGGCAACAGCAGAGATACACACGGGGTATGAGCGGGGGGTGGGAGGGAGTGGGAGAGACACACGAGGCATGAGCGGGGGGTGGGTGGGAGGGGATAGACACACGGGGCATGAGCGGGGGGTGGGCGGGAGGGGATAGACACACTGGGCATGAGCAGGGGGTGGGTGAGAGGGTAGAGACACACGAGCATGAGCGGGGGGGTGTTTGAGGGATAGAGACACACGGGGCATGAGCGGGGGGTGGCTGGGAGGGGAGAGACTCACGGGGCATGAGCAGGGGGTGGGTGGGAGGGTAGAGACACACGGGGCATGAGCGGGGGGTGGGGGGGAGGGGAGAGACACACGGGGCATGACCGGGAGGTGGGGCGCAACAGGAGAGAGACACGGGGCATGAGAGGGGGTGGGGGGTAACAAGAGAGACACGGGGCATGAGCGGGGGGTGGGGGGCAACACCTGGGAGACACAGGGCATGACCGGGGGTGGGCGGTAATAGGAGAGAGACATGGGGCATGAGTGGGGGGCAACAGCAGGGAGACACAGGGCATAACCGGAGGGTGGGGGGCAACAGGAGAGAGACACAGGGCATGACCGAGGGGTGGGGGTAACAGCAGGGAGACACGGGGCATGACCGGGGGTGGGCGGTAATAGGAGAGAGACACGCGGCATGAGTGGGGGGTGGGGGGCAACAGCAGGGAGACACGGGGCATGACTGGGGAGTGGGGGGCAACAGGAGAGAGACACGGGGCATGAGCGGGGGGCAACAGCAGGGAGACATGGGGCATGACCAGGGTTGGGGGGAACAGGAGAGAGACAAGGGACATGAGAGGGGGCTGGGGGGTAAAAGGAGAGAGACACGAGGCATGAGAGGGGGTTGGGGCAACAGCAGGGAGACACGGGGCATGAGCAGGGGGTGGGGGGTAACAGGGGAGAGACACGGGGCATGAGCGGGGGTGGGGGGCAACAGCAGGGAGACATGGGGCATGAGAGGGAGGTGGGGGTAACAGGAGAGAGACACGGGCCATTAGAGGGGTGTGGGGGGTAACAGGAGAGAGACACGGGGCATGAGAGGGGGTCGAGGGGTAACAGGAGACAGACACGAGGCATGAGAGGGGGCAACAGGAGAGACACACAGGGCATGAGCGGGGCTGGGGGGAACAGGAGAGAGACACGGGGCATGAGCGGTGGGCGGTGGAGAACAGGGGAGACACGGGGCATGAGCGGGGGGTGGGGGAGAAAAGGAGGGAGACGGCATGAGCGGGGGGTGGGGTGGAACAGGGGAGACACGGGGCATGAGCGGGGGTGGGGGGCAACAGCAGGGAGACACGGGGCATGAGAGGGGGTGGGGGTAACAGGAGAGAGACACGGGGCATGAGAGGGGGGTGGGAGGGCAACAGCAGGGAGACACGGGACATGACCGGGGGGCAACAGAAGGGAGACAGGGGACATGACCGGGGGGTGGGGAGCAACAGGAGAGAGACACGGGGCATGAGCGGGGGGTAACAGGAGACAGACATGGGGCATGAGCGGGGGTGGGGGCAACAGCAGGGAGACACACGGCATGAGCGGGAGGTGGGGGGAAAACGAGGGAGACACAGGGCATGAGAGGGGGGTGGGGGGTAACAGAAGAGAGACACGGGGCATGAGCAGGGGGTGGGGGGCAACAGGAGAGGGACACGGGGCATGACCGGGGGTGGGGGGCAACAGGAGAGAGACACGGGCATCAGCGGGGGGTGGGGGGTAACATGAGAGAGACACGGGGCATGAGCGGGGGCAACAGCAGGGAGACACGGGGCATGAGCGGGGGGTGGGGGAACACGAGGGAGACACGGGGCATGAGAAGGGGTGGGGGGTAACAGGAGAGAGACACGAGGCATGACGGGGGGTGGAGGGCAACAGCAGAGAGACACGGGGCATGACCGGGGGGTGGGGGGCAACAGAAGGGAGACACGGGGCATGACCGGGGGGTGGGGTGCAACAGGAGAGAGACACAGGGCATGAGAGGGGTGTGGGGGGTAACAGGAGAGAGACACAGGGCATGAAAGGGGAGTGGGGGGTAACAGGAGAGAGACACAGGGCATGAGAGGGGGTGGGGGTAACAGGAGAGAGACACGGGGCATGAGAGGGGGTGGTGGGAAACAGCAGGGAGACACGGGGCATAAAAGGGGGGTGGGGGAAATGGCAGGGAGACACTGGTCATGATCGGGGGCGGGGGGCAACAGGAGAGAGACACGGGGCATGAGAGGCGGTGGGGGGTAACAGGAGAGAGACACGGGGCATGAGAGGGGGTGGAGGGGTAACAGGAGAGAGACACGGGACATGAGCAGGGGGTGGGGGGCAACAGCAGGGAGACACAGGGCATGATCGGGGGATGGGGGGCAACAGCAGAGAGACACACGGGGCATGTGCGGGGGGTGGGAGGGAGGGGGAGAGACACACGGGGCATGAGCGGGGGGTGGGTGGGAGGGGATATACACACGGGGCATCAGCGGGGGGTGGGCGGGAGGGGATAGACACACTGGGCATGAGCGGGGGGTGGGTGGGAGGAGATAGACACATGGGGCATGAGCGGGGGGCTGGGAGGGATAGAGACACACGGGGCATGAGCGGGGGGTGGGTGGGAGGTACTAGAGACACACGGGGCATGAGCGGGGGTGGGGGGAGGGATAGAGGCACACGGGCATAAGCAGGGGGTTGGGGGGAGGGATAGAGACACACGGGGCATGAGCGGGGGGTGGGCTGGAGGGATAGAGACAAACAGGGCATGAGCGGGGGTGAGGGGAGGGGAGAGACACACGGGGCATGAGCGTGGGGTGGGTGGGAGGGATACAGACACACGGGGCACGAGCGGGTGGTGGGTGGCCGGGATACAGACACACGGGGCATGAGCGGGGGGTGGGGGGAGGGGAGAGACACACAGGACATGAGCGGGGGGTGGGTTGGAGGGATAGAAACACACGGGCATGAGCGGGGGGTGTGTGGGAGGGATAGAGACACACAGGGCATGAGCGGGGGATGGGTGGGAGGGATAGAGACACACAGTGCATGAGCGGGGGGTGGGGGGGAGAGACACACGGGCATGAGCGGGGGGTGGGTGGATCGGGATAGAGATACACGGGGCATGAGCGGGGGGTGGGTGGGTTGGATAGAGACACATGGGGCATGAGCACGGGGTGAGGGGGAGGGGAGAGACACACGGGGCATGAGCGGGGGGTGAGGGCAGGGGAGAGGCACACGGGGCATGAGCGGGGGGTGGGTGGGAGGGATAGAGACACACGGGGAATGAGCAGGGGGTGGGTGGGAGGGTAGAGACACACGGGGCATGAGCGGGGGGTGGGGGGGAGGGGAGAGACACACGGGGCATGAACGGGGGGTGGAGGGGAGGGGAAAGACACACGGGGCATGAGCGGGGGGTGGGTGGGTTTAATAGAGACACACGGGGCATGAGCAGGGGGTGGGTGGGAGGGGAGGGACACACGGGGCATGTGCAGGGGTGGGGGGAGGGTAGAGACACACAGGGCATGAGCAGGGGGTGGGGGGAGAGACACATGGGGCATGAGCAGGGGGTGGGGGGAGAGACACACGGGGCATGAGCAGGGGGTGGAGGGAGGGGAGAGACACACGGGGCATAAGCGGGGGATGGATAGAGACACACGGGGCATGAGCGGGGGGTGGGCGGGAGGGATAGAGACACTCGGGGCATGAGCGGGGGTGGCCGGGAGGGATAGAGACACACGAGGCATGAGCGGGGGGTGGGCGGGTGGGATAGAGACACACGGGGCATGAGCGGGGGGTGGGGGGAGGGGAGAGACACACAGGGCATGAGCGGGGGGTGGGTTGGAGGGATAGAAACACACGGGCGTGAGCGGGGGGTGTGTGGGAGGGATAGAGACACACGGGGCGTGAGCAGGGGATGGGTGGGAGGGATTTAGACACACAGTGCATGAGCGGGGGGTGGGGGGGAGAGACACACGGGCATGAGCGGGGGGTGGGTGGATCGGGATAGAGACACACGGGGCATGAGCGGGGGGTGGGTGGGTTGGATAGAGACACACGGGGCATGAGCATGGGGTGAGGGGGAGGGGAGAGACACACGGGGCATGAGCGGGGGGTGGGTGGGAGGGATGGAGACACACGGGGCATGAGCAGGGGGTGGGTGGGAGGGTAGAGACACACGGGGCATGAACGGGGGGTGGAGGGGAGGGGAAAGACACACGGGGCATGAGCGGGGGGTAGGTGGGAGGGATAGAGACACACGGGGCATGAGCAGGGGGTGGGTGGGAGGGGAGAGACACACGGGGCATGAGCAGGGGTGGGGGGAGGGTAGAGACACACAGGGCATGAGGAGGGGGTGGGGGGAGAGACACATGGGGCATGAGCAGGGGGTGGGGGGGAGAGACACACGGGGCATGAGCAGGGGGTGGAGGGAGGGGAGAGACACACGGGGCATAAGCGGGGGATGGATAGAGACACACGGGGCATGAGCGGGGGGTGGGCGGGAGGGATAGAGACACTCTGGGCATGAGCGGGGGGTGGCCGGGAGGGATAGAGACACACGAGGCATGAGCGGGGGGTGGGGGGAGGGGAGAGACACACGGGGCATGAGCGGGGGTGGAGGGGAGAGACACACGGGGCATGAGCAGGGGTGGGTGGGAGGGATAGAGAGACATGGGGCATGAGCGGGGGGTGGGTGCTAGAGATAGAGACACAAGGGGCATGAGCGGGGGTGGGTGGGAGGGATAGAGACACACGGGGCATTAGAGGCTAGAGACACACGGGGCATGAGCAGGGAGTGGGTGGGAGGGCTAGAGACACACAGGTCATGAGCGGGGGTTGGGTGGGAGGGCTAGCGACACACGGGGCATGAGCGGAGGGTGGGGGAGAGACACACGGGGCATGAGCAGGGGGTGGAGGGGAGTGCTAGAGACACACGGGCTTGTGCGGGGATTGGGGGGAGGGCTAGAGACACACGGGGCATGAGCGGGGGGTGGGTGGGAGGACTAGAGACACAAGGGGCATGAGCGGGGGGTGGGTGGGAGGGCTAGAAACACACGGGGCATGGGCTGGGGGTGGGTGGGAGGGCTAGAGACACACGGGGCATGAGCGGGGGTGGGTGGGAGAGCTAGAGACACACGGGGCATGAGCGGGGGGGTTGGTGGGAGGGCTAGAGACACACGAGGCATGAGCGTGGTGTGGGTGGGAGGGATAGAGACACATGGGGCATGAGCGAGGGTGGGTGGGAGGGATAGAGAAACACAGGGCATGCGCGGGGGTGGGAGGGGAGAGACACACGGGGCATGAGCAGGGGGTGGGGAGAGGGGAGAGACACACGGGGCATGAGCGGGGGGTGGGTGGGAGGGATAGAGACACACGGGGCATGAGCGAGGGTTGGGTAGGAGGGATAGAGAAACACGGGGCATGAGCGGGTGGTGGGTGGGAGGGCTAGAGACACACGAGGCATGAGCGGGGGGTGGGTGGGCTGGATAGAGACACACGGGGTGAGGGGGAGGGGAGAGACACACGGGGCATGAGCGGGGGTGGGGGCAGGGGAGAGACACACGGGGCATGAGCGGGGGTGGGTTGGAGGGATAGAGACACACGGGGCATGAGCAGGGGGTGGGTGGGAGGGGAGAGACACACGGGGCATGAGCAGGGGGTGGGTGGGAGGGGAGAGACACACGGGGCATGAGCGGGGGGTGGGGGGGAGGGGAGAGACACACGGGGTATGAACGGGGGGTGGAGGGGAGGGGAATGACACACGGGGCATGAGCGGGGGGTGGGTGGGAGGGATAGAGACACACGGAGCATGAGCAGGGGGGTGGGTGGGAGGGGAGAGACACACGGGGCATGAGCAGGGGTGGGGGGGAGGCTAGAGACACACAGGTCATGAGCAGGGGGTGGGGGGAGAGACACACGGGGCATGAGCAGGGGGTGGGGGGGAGGGGAGAGACACACGGGGCATGAGCAGGGGGTGGAGGGAGGGGAGAGACACACGGGGCATGAGCGGGGGGTGGGGGGAATGGATAGAGACACACGGGGCATGAGTGGGGGGTGGACGGGAGGGATAGAGACACTCGGGGCATGAGCGGGGGGTGGCCGGGAGGGATAGAGACACACGAGGCATGAGCGGGGGTGGGCGGGAGGGATAGAGACACACAGGGCATGAGCGGGGAGTGGGGGGGAGGGGAGAGACACACACACACGGGGCATGAGCGGGGGTGGAGGGGAGAGACACACGGGGCATGAGCGGGGGTGGGTGGGAGGGATAGAGACACATGGGGCATGAGAGGGGGGTGGGTGGGAGAGATAGAGACACACGGGGCATGAGCGGGGGGTGGGTGGGAGGGATAGAGACACACGGGGCATGAGCGGGGGGTGGGTGGGAGAGATGGAGACACACGGGGCATGAGCGGGGGGTGGGTGGGAAGGCTAGAGACACACGGGGCATGAGCAGGGAGTGGGTGGGAGGGCTAGAGACACACAGGTCATGAGCAGGGGTTTGGTGGGAGGGCTAGAGACACACGGGGCATGAACGGGGGTGGGGGGAGAGACACACGGGGCATGAGCAGGGGGTGGCGGGGAGGGCTAGAGACACACGGGCATGAGCGGGGGCGTGGGGGGAGGGCTAGAGACACACGAGGCATGAGCGGGGGGTGGGTGGGAGGGCTAGAGACACACGGGGCATGAGCGGGGGGTGGGTGGGAGGGCTAGAAACACACGGGGCTTGAGCTGGGGGTGGGTGGGAGGGCTAGAGACACACGGGGCATGAGCGGTGGGTGGGAGGGCTAGAGACACACGGGCATGAGCGGGGGTGGGTGGGAGAGCTAGAGACACACGGGGCATGAGCGGGGGGGTGGGTGGGAGGGCTAGAGACACACGAGGCATGAGCGTGGGGTGGGTGGGAGGGATAGAGACACACGGGGCATGAGCGGGGGTGGGGGGGAGGGGAGAGACACACAGGGCATGAGCAGGGGGTGGGGAGAGGGGAGAGACTCACGGGGCAAGTGAGGGTGGTGGGTGTGCGGGATAGAGACACACGGGGCATGAGGGGGGGTTGGGTAGGAGGGATAGAGAAACACGGGGCATGACCGGGGCGTGGGGGGAGTGGAGAGACACACGGGGCATGAGCGGGTGGTGGGTGGGAGGGCTAGAGACACACGGGGCATGAGCGGGTGGTGGGTGGGAGGGCTAGAGACACACGAGGCATGAGCGGGGGTTGGGTGGGAGGGCTAGAGACACACGGGGCATGAGCAGGGGGTGGGGGGAGAGACACACACGGGGAATGAGCAGGGGGTGGGGGGAGGGAGAGACATACACGGGTCATGAGCAGGGGGTGGGGGGAGGTAGAGAAACACACGGGGCATGAGCGGGGGGGTGGGTGGGAGGGCTAGAGACACACGGGGCATGAGCGGGGGTGGGGGGGAGAGAAACACACGGGGCATGAGCGGGGGTGGGGGGGGGGAGAGAGACACACGGGGCATGAGCGGGGGATTGGGGGGACAAACAAAAACACGGACATGCCGCACGGACATGAGTTCGTGCGGCAGATCCCGCTCCTCGGCCCTCCGCTGGCCACCGTGTGGGATGGCGTGAGCGGGGGGCTGGAGGAACAAGGGACACACGGAGCATGAGCGGGGGTGGGGGGACAGGAAGGACACATGGGGCATGAGCGGGGGTGGGGGGGACAGAAAGGACACACGGGGCATGAGCGGGGGGTGGAGCAGACACGGGGCATGATCTGGGGTGGGAGGAACAGGAGACAGACATGCTCCTGCTGACCTGACAAAGCCTCTCATGCGGGAAAGAAAGATGGCGGGCGTCTCTGAAGCCAGACGCACTGCACGCTTTCACCGCATCCAATGAGAGAGCACGTCAGATGTCCGCAGACATCACGCAAGCTGCTGGCCCAATCACTGTCCTATCACAAATTTGCCCTACTTTTTGGTCATTTTAAAAAAAACTACTGGACAGATTTTCACCAAATTTGCAAAAGCACGCTTTCGGGACCAAGCCGCTGCTCCTGGTCCAAATTTGGTGAAAATCCGTCCAGCGGTTTGGGCTGTAGGCGCGAGCAACATTTTTTTCCCATTCAGTCTATGGGAAAAACAGAAATTTTGGGACCCCCTCTATAACTTTCCGGCCCCTGCACGAATCCTCACCAAACTTTGCAGAAAAATTCAGAGTGGGCCATATACTTTTTTTGCAAAATTTGGTGAGGATTCGTCCAGGGGGAGCGAAGTTATAAGCCGCCCAAAAAGTGCTCTTCCTATGGAAACAGCAACTTAACCATAACTACACTGCCACTATAGTGGCAGTGTAATATATGTTTCAATATATATGATTACCCAAAAAACTTTTTCTTTTGTGTTTCAAACCAAATCAACTTTGATATATGAGCTTGTTTTCTGATTCTCTTTTAATTGTTTGTATTAATAATAAATACTGATTGAATTGTAGTGAACCCTCGCTGTATTGTTCCTATAGTGACTCTTTGAACACAGAACAAGTCCTTTTTCTAAATGTATTGAAAAACAACAATCAAACGAAAATTGTGTTATATGTGGATCTCTCCCTTGTAAGTTAATCAGTATTTTCAACCCCCCATTCACTTAAGCTCCATGATGTACCCCTATTGTTCGTATTACAGATCACGGCACACCACTGCAGGTAAATGCAGCTGCACTGTGTACAGGAGCAGTGCTGACCTCTAATCCTCCCATGAGCCTTAACTGGATGCATGGTGTAAAGACACTTTATGTGAGTCGCAGCAGTTGAGGGCAAGTTAACAACCCACTCTAAAACAAATTCCAAACAACTATTAGTGTGTGTCTTTTCTATGGATGCAGGCAATCCCATGTCAATGGATTACAAATATAACACCCCAACCTCCCCACTTTGTGACAAGAAACAAACGGTTATGTAATGGTATTGCATGTATTTAAAACATAAAATGCTGGCATTCTCAGGTGATTCCCTGCTCATAATACAAGGGAATTACACCTGAAGCACTGTTAGAAAAGGCAAGCTGATATTAAGATTCACATGATCAAAAACAGTAGTGTCTGCCCGACTTTATCTTTCTAATAAACCGAATGAACAATTCAGCATGACGTTGACACCATGGATTCAATACGCCTTTAGTTCAAAAGGTAAATGTTCCGAATAATGCATTAATTAAATATGCTCATCCACTTAAAAAGACGAATGCAATAATTACCATGGAATTTAAATTATATTCAGAATCAAAATATCTGACAGGCAACTATGAATGATTCTCAGAAAATCACTCACAATATATAATTAGGACAAGTTAGAATACTAAATAATCTACAAATCACTCGCTATTAGGTTGATGTAATAATGTGTAGGCCACCCCTTTCTAATTGTCATGCTTTGAGGTTTTGAACAGGTAAGGTGAGTTCTTTTAAAATGTCACTTAATGTCCCTGGGGCAAATGGATGAGTCATTCTGGTTCCCCAGTTTGTTTTCTGAGATCCCATTTCCTCTTTATCTTTGCCCCCCCTGTTCTGATCTTCTATGCACTATATGAAATATGATCATTAAATAATGAGTCTTGCATGTAGACTGTTGCAGGGCATCGGGTCCAGTAATCACAATGTTCATCTCTGAAATGCACTGACCACTCATACATCAGGCTATGCCCCATGCTTCTTTAGTGGCTAGGGGAATTGGTATATTTTTTTTACTATTACAATATGTGAAATAGTGCCACACTCAGACAAATGTCTCCCTTCTACCTGGAACATTATCAGGACAAATAGCTGGTGTCAAGATAACCACATCACGTGTAGACAGTCTGAATCTGCCTCTAAACAATAGGTTCCCAATGTTTTTATTCCAATCTCGGTTGGGTCTTCCAAAACAGCTTCTGGGTCCTTTGTACTGATAGACTTGATTTTTTTTCCCCTAATGGTATCTCTCTATATGCTTTGTGCTAATCCTGTGTCATTCCCACCTCCCATAAGAATTGGAAGTACACATTGTGCTCATCATTTCCAATTCAGATATGCAGGCTAATTACGGTTTGTCAGATATTGGGATCTCTATTTGATTAATCAGAGCTACCTATTGGGTGTTTTAGGTTAAAATATCAGAACTCCCCATTTTTTATGCAAAATGCCCACGCCCCTACTCCCCTGGTGTAGTGACGTCATCAAGTGGACAATGTGATGAAATAACAACTGTATTATACTTAGAAAGACTAATTTAAACACTTCACAATGTTAAAGAAATTGGATTCATATGAATGAGCTATTTTCAAGCCTCCGATTTGTGTTTCTGTGGGTTCAGTAGAAACAATATCATATTGTGTCAAGCATGTGCAAACTTGCATGATTTCATACAAAAATCATCATGTCAGGCATTTGTTTTCCCTCACCTTTGCATGTATCTATTCAATGTGTTCTCATTGTTTATTCCTGAATAGTTTGGACAATTCAAAATACGTAATGCAGCATGTCTGCTTTTAAAGGTGCTCTTTCCTTTTGAACACACAGCAGCTTTTCAGTGGGATGCACTCAAGGTGAACACAAGCTGGACGGATGCCTCTTCGAAGATAAATGCGTTACACAACAAAATAGCCCTTATCCCTGCATCAAATGATCACGTGTTTCCGTAGCATTTGCATATATATCTATATTTTTTTCTTAATATTTCTTAGATGTAACATGAAATAAGTATCAGGGCCATTGAAGCCCAAACACTGAAGTCCGTCTGTGTCTATTGATACAAATTCAAACAGGCAACAGCAATTAAAATTCTGGTCTGCGTTTCATAAAACCAACAGCATTAAGTGACCTCAATGATC
This sequence comes from Ambystoma mexicanum, assembly GCF_040938575.1. Classification (NCBI taxonomy): domain Eukaryota; kingdom Metazoa; phylum Chordata; class Amphibia; order Caudata; family Ambystomatidae; genus Ambystoma; species Ambystoma mexicanum. The sequence continues at coordinate 988,019,460 of NC_090933.1, forward strand.
CATTTGAAACCACGGATTGAGGTTTGTTTCTTCTATGTAAAAGGATTTATTAATTTTAATTTAATTAACACTTTCGGCGGCTTGAGTCTTTGTGACCAGAAACATAAACACAATAGCATAAAAACAGTGACATTAATGGTAAAAAGAGAGTTAACACCCTCATGAAACAACAGAGTTTAAAATATATACTTCACACTGGCCAATAAAACTTCCAGTATGCAAACGGATCCTCAAAAGAATCCGTATAATAGGGTAGAGGTAGTCAATTGTTGTGCACTCTTTTAACATATTTTGGGGAGTTATAATTGTTGTTCACTAGGGGGGCAACCTCTGATGTAACACCACCTGGTATACAATCCTACCACACAATTCGGGGATAAGAAACAGAATGTATTAGATATCAATATTTTAATTTATTAAATAAAATCAATACAAAGGTGGTCTCTTAAATGTATACTGGGGAAGTCACCCCAATATATCATATAAACATAAACAGCAGGGTCCTACTCTTGTTTGAGTAGACCGTGAGCCATTGGATTTGGGAACGTCACTAGGAAAAAGCTGACTAGGCTTCACTGGTGTGGCTTGACGCTGTAACCCTGGAGGTCACCTCTAGCGTATGCCTCACATCCCCACTGTCTTCTTTACCTTCTGAGCTCTGCTGTGCTTGCACGTTAACCAGTTCCGGTTCCCATTCCACTCTGTCTCATAGTGCCACGGCTTTGCACGGTGCAGCTGTTCAGGACACAGGTGAAGCGCACCCTAGATCCTGGGCTAAATCACAAGTCTGTGGTCCATGGTAAGTGATAAGTGCTTAACACACCATCTGCTGCAGACCGTAGTTGTCATGTCATTTTGCCTACAAACTACTGCATAAATTGTAATGCTGCTCTGACCAAGTCCTGTGTATTGTGCTTTGCCAGCCCCTATCCAACCCCACGCGCCCTGGGAGATGCACCTTGCGCAGTGGAAAGAGAGTAAAGAGAAGGGGGTATCTTTGTTTGCACCACAGACTTTGGTACTGCAGACGGCTGCAGAGGAGAAAAAAAGAGGGATAGTGTCAGACTGTGGTTATGCCTGTAGCCAGTCGTGTGTGACCTCAACGTCTCTCCTAATCATTAATTTTGCTACTGTGAGGTTTCACTGCATTTGAATATTGCGATTGTAATGCTTCACCACATATGAATTTTGCTAGTATGAGGTTTCACCACATCTGGATTTTGTGACTGTGAGATTTCCCCACGTTTTAATTTTGCTTCTGTGAGATTATTACCATTTGGAGTCTCCACAGTTTTCTAATCTTGTCCACTTTGAATCCTGCCACTGTGGGGTCTCATTATATTTGAATGTTGTTGCTGCTGGAGTTTCATCATGTGTGAAATTTTAAACAGTAATGTTATACCGTATTTGAACTTTGATTCAGTGGCTCTCATTACGGGTCCGGCGGCAAACATGCTGGTAAAAGCAGCAGGTAGCCGCCGGACCTATAATGATTTACTGCCCCAGCATTCCGGTAAATCAGGCGCAGGTAAAATATTTATCTGTAACGCTCACCTGATTCCCGTAGAGGCGCCGGTCTTGACTGGGCGTATACCGTATCTTCAAAGGTGATGTGTAACACACGGCTGGCTCTTTGGGCTGGACCTCTGTGCACTGTATGTCTGACTTGAAGGGTAAGATGTCTGCAGATAGAAAATATGGGTTTAAGGAACTGGGTTATTAATTGTCTCTCTCTTCTTCCCTTTCTCTTCTCCTGTAGAACCCCAAAGGTTAACGCTCTCACCTTAGGTAAGTGAACGCCGTGCTCTCCATCTGCCTCGGGGCAGGGTGCTGTAACCAGTTTCTTCACTGGATAAGGGGAGCAGGCCTCTTGACTTCAGAGGACTGCTGTCCGTCATTTACTGCACGAACGGTAAATTTCGAGTAATTCTAATGTCTTTAAAGTCTTTAGTAATGATGTTTCTTGTTTTGCAGGGTTCCGGCGATGGCGGATGACGGGGTGAAGTGAGTTGAAGATGGAGCCCGTGTGATGAATAGAAGCGCCTGGAAGCACGTAAGTAAGCGCTTGTTGCCTGCTTCACGATGCGCTCTAACTGTCTTTTTATTTTGCAGGTACAAGTTCGGAGCGGCTGCAGGGTGCCGGAATACCCACTGGGTTAGATGTGGAAAGGAGTAATGGCACGTGAGTATTAAAGTTCCCCAATGTCTTTAAACGCACCTTGTTTTGTCTTTCAGATGCGGGATGCAGCGCCGAAGGCCTCCGGAGCGTGCAAAGAGTTGGTAAGCTTTTGTCTTTCAGATGCCGGAATGCAGTGTGAAGACCTCCGGAGCGCACAAAGAGTAGGTAAGCCTTTGTCTTTCAGATGCCGGAATGCAGCGCGAGGCGTTGGTGACAGCCGATGGACCAGGTAAGTGAGAGCTGTCACTGAAGACCGTAATGCTAACCTGTTCTTTCTTGTCTTTATAGGTGTTGCTGAAGACTGGATTCAGGATGGTAAGCCTTTTTCCTTAGGCCCAGGATCAGATGCAGAAGACACGATGAGCGTTCTGCTGCAGAGGATGCAGAATAACGCAAAGCAAGATTCATCCATAGGGTGTGGTTTAAATAGCCTCCTGTAGTGCTTCGGTGTCTCCTTCCACAGCAACGCCTAGGTAAGAAAAGAGTTCCTGCTTTCCAGAAGAGTTCCAGTGTTCTGAATCTAGGGAGTGGCTCCTGCCCCACCCAACAGGAAAAGTAGTTCCAAACAGAAGAGGATCAGAGGCTCAACTGGCAGGCAAGTAAGCAGCATGGTCTGCTGCAGGTAAGTCCACCCAAGCATTATGAGCCCGGCGCTTCCAGCGCTGGGACTGGGCATATTTATGACCCTGGTGCCACTGGCGCCAGGACTGGGTCCAAAAGGTCCCAATTGGGACTGGTTGGCACTCGGAACCTGGGTTATGGATCTGCTTCCAAGGGAGTTGGGAAAACCCTGACCTTTTGGAAGCAGAGATCATGACATTATCCCATAGGACACCACAGGAATGGGGACCACAGAAGCACAGGCACCGTTAGTAATGGTGCCAGTGCTTCTGTGAAAGTATGCGGGCCAGTGCCGTTCCGCCCAACAGGTCTGACCCTGGCGGGCAGAACGGTACCCGTCTGCAGACTCGTCGTTTGTCGGACTAGAAACAAAGATGCCGGTAAGCTTACTGGCACTGTTGTTTCTGGACTGGCAAACCTGTGAGGAGGGCCAGTGAGTTTTAACCACTTTGGAATTTTGCTTCTGTGAGGTTTCACCATATTTGACTTTTTCAACTGTGGTGTTTTTCCACATTCAAATTTGAATCATGCTACTGTGGGGTTTCCTTACATTTGGATTTTGCTACTGTGAGGTTCACCACATTTGAGTCTTACCACTGTGAGGTTTCACATTTGGATTGTACTACAATGTGATTTTACCAAACTTACATTTTCTATTGAGAGTTTTCGCCACATGTGAATCCTATCACTCTGAATTATGTAACTGTGAGATTTCTCCATGTTTGAATTTTGTTACTGTGAGATTTGCACTGTTATGAGTTCTGCTGTTTGTGCATCTTGTTCACTTTGAAGCTTGCCACTGTGGGGTCTCATAACATTTAAATTTTGCTACTGCTGGTGTTTCACCACATCCGAATTTTGCTACTGTGGGATTTTCACCACACTTGAACTACTTTGTCACTGAAAGGTTTCACCACATCTGAATCCTTTCACTGTGAGGTTTCACCACATCTGAATTTTGCGACTGTGAGATTTCTCCATGTTTGAATTTTGATGCTATGAGATTTGCACCATTTTGAGTTCTGCTGTTTGTGCATCTTGTCCACTTTGAAGCTTGCCACTGTGGGGTCTCATCACATTTGACTTTTGCTACTGCTGTGGCTTCACCATGTCTGAATGTTGCTGCTGTGGGATTTTCACCACACTTGAACTTTGCTACTGAGAGGTTTCACCATATTTGAATTTTGCTACTATGAGGTTTCACAACATTTGTATACTACTACTGTGCAGTTTCACCACATTTGAATTTTGCCACTGTGAGGTTAACCACATTTGAGTTTTGCTACAATATGGTCTCGCCACCTGGAAATTGAAGTCCTGAGTTTTGCCTCATTGAAGTTTTCCACTGTGAAGCATAACCACTTTTGAATTCCACTATCATGAGGATTCACCACTTTGAACATTGCCACGCCTTGAACTTTACTACTGCGTGCAATTTTGCTACTGCAAGGTTTCACCATTTTGAACTTTCTGTTCTGAAGTTTTACCACCTTGAATTTTGCTTCTGTGAAGTCTCATCACTTAGGAATGTTGCTAGAGTGAAGGTCACACCACCTCAATTCGCTACTTTAACTCTATAGTGCTTGAATTTAGCGACTTTTGAATTACCTGCTCAAAATAAATCAGCCACACTAATAACAGCACTGACTTGTTCCTGATGTACTAAAATGTGCCTTTCGGAACTCCAACAGCTCCAAACTCATTCATTCAAAAACTATACTGAACCAATTATGTTGCTCCTAAACCTAACAACTTTAAAATTCCACTTACTTGATTCCTACTGCTCTTGAATCTCTTAATTCTAATCTCCTACTAACTGATCCTAGCGACTTACTGTTGGTCTTGATTTCTGCTTGCTGTAACGCAGCCACTTCAAACTGTGCTGATTTGATTTTATTCATTCTGAATGCTTGCTACCTCATACTCCTACATTCTGAAAACCTGACTCTGCTTCGCCCTCTGTATTTCAATGTTCTGAACACTACTGCTCTTAAACATAACCACATGGAATCTTCCAATATAATCCTTGCCATTTGAAACCCTGACATCTGCTATTCCAAACTCGAACCTTGTGAACGCTAACTCTTGGAATGTTACCCCCCGAATCCCACTGTTTTGTGTACTCCAGTCCGAACCTTAACACTGTCACCTAGAAAATTCCATGAAACTAACCACTCTCAATTGAACTAACAACAACAGAGATCCTCCCAACCAGGGGGCCTATGACCAAAACAGCTCAATGCACATCCAGATCTGCAGTAGGACACTGACCCACAACAGTCACGAAACACTGAAACCACAAACATGCCCCTGATATAAGAAGGACAAGAAAACAAGAATGGAAAACAGAAGAAGAAAGATGAATGAAACTACACCCCCAAGAACAAATACATCATACATCTCCCAATACCTCTCCACCTACAATACTACTACATTGTAAGACAAACAACCCACAACAAAGGACACAAGGAATACTAGAGTGGACCCCACCAGAATATCAAACCACCCACTACAACACACAGAACTAGGCAACGTTGAAAACAGCTAAACTAGAATCCCTAATCATGCACACCTCTAACATAATCAGATATTGAAAAAAAGGACCATATGAACAAACAAACACCCTACTTCATGAAATGCGAACAGAGAAACCCATTGTGCAACCTTATGGAACTCCTCAACGAAGGGACAGATTATTCAACCGCGCAACCAGCAAAAACAGGCCCCCCCGAGAGAGCCGAAGAATCGACAATCACCACCCCAAATGAAATGCGAGAAATGACACTTAACAAAGTACAAGCCAAGTTGGGGTCAAGTACGTGCCTTTGATAGAAGGCTCTGTAAATCCAGATAATATCACTTTGAAATGGCTGATGGAGAGTGGAGAGGGAGCTGGGGCAGGAGACAAGAGGCCAGAATAATGAATGAGAGGACTGGTGAAAGAAAGACACCGGCGGTTGGGTAAATGAAGATCTAGGATCTAATTCCTCAACGGCGGGACAGAGGATTCAACCGCACACCAAGCAAAAAACAGGCTCATCCAAGAGAGAGTAAAAAAATCAACAATCTCTGCCCCAAACGAAATGTGAGAAATGACACACACTACACTGCAGCCTACTCAACGTAAGATCTATGGCAAAGCACAAAACTGAAATGTACGACCTCTTAAGAGAATGCGTTAAAGGCGAGCTCTTCTTCACAGAAACATGACTATCTGACAACTACAAAGTAATCACCCATAACGCCATAAATGAGAAAAAGGAAGGGTAGGAGAAATCGTACCTAGTGCACAAAAATCACATCTGCTCACCACCCGCCTCAACTTCTGTTCCTTCTGATCTACAGACCTCTCACCTACAACTGCAAATGCACCACAAATCTCACTGATGCCTTAGTTTAGTTTATTTCTTATATAGCACAGCACACCCATAGGCCTCAGTGCGCAGACAGAACAAATAACAATAATACAAACATAACATGAAAATACATAGCAGCATAATCAATCAATATAAGGAGCAGCGGGAAAGAAACATTTACAAAGACTAGAGTCATGTGGAAAATCAGTTCACAATAATTGTTAAGTTAGTATGGAGGGACATATTCTGCAAGTTAATATTTTTGTTAAAAAACAAGGGTAAACTGCTTTGTCCACATCAAATAATAATACAATCTGTATAGTCTAAGGAGCACCAGTTACCAATCTGCACCCTCCAAAGGACTCTATAATCTTGGGTTTTAACAAACAATTTATGGCCCACTCTTTGATGTATCCAGGCTAGGATTTTGTTTTTGAGCGCCTACTTGGACTCATATTCCCTGGGCTTTTCAAAATTGGTAAGTATATTGTTTCTAGAGTCCATGGCAACACTCCTTAAAGTAGGGTCATCTATTCTTGCCATACAGGACTTGTTTAAACGAATATCCTTCGAAGGTGAAAGATCAGATAGAGTAGCCGATTTATTAAGTGTAAAAGTACCACCGAGAGAGATTTCACACACTGAACCAGGGGCAGGATTGTCTACAATTTCCTGAAGATTCATTCCTTTACTAGGAAACGTTTCTGTGCTTGTTTGGCAGCCTTGATGAACCCTATTGTAGGTGTAAGAGGTTTGACAGGACTTTTCCTCACTGGTAGACTCAGATTGACAAGATTTATCCATGCTTGGCAGGTGTACCGTACGATTTTTTAAATCCATGGAATCAGCCCATGCACGAACATTTTTAACATTTATACATGCATTAAGATCCCTCATGATGCGCTCCTTAGAAAGCATGCAATTTCCTGATTTATTTAGGTCACCATACACCTTCTTAGGAACATCAGAGATAACCTCCCCTGTCTCTTCGGGACTGCCAGTTCCCTTACCCTCTGAAAGGTCCCTGTTGGCAATAACGTGAACAACAGGAGAAGATGTTGCCATATTCAGTGGAATATGTACGTAGAAGAGAGAACACCAACTGGGTTGGCATCTCCTCTAACAACTTTATTGATGGAATGAAGAGAATTTTTCTGGAGTCGTTGGGCCTCATTCCGAGATTGGAGAAGCCATGGCGCTATTTGCGCCATGACTGCCTCCAGTAACGGTACCGGCACCAGTCTCGTTCAATGGGGACTTACCAGTGTAGTCCGACTTTGCGGGTTCGGCAAGTCCCCGTTGTAAAAAACATTCCCCATTCCCATTTGAGCCCCCATAGGGCTCAATGGGGAAGTAGCTAATAACGGTACCGCAATTTGCGGTACCGTTATTAGCTCTGAAGTCCCTTAACAGGTCCCGTCCATAACTCCTGGTAAAACCAGCCATTAAAGGAGGGACCCACTAAGGGAACTCGTAGTAGGGCAGTAAGGGATTACCGGCACCGGTCTCCTTAACGGTGCCCGGTATCCCTTACCGCCCTACTCGTAATGAGGCCCTGTGTCTCCTTATTGCACTTAATGGCAGAATTTCAGACAATCAACTACAACACCCGCGAGGGACCAGGCATTCAAGCGGGGAAGAAGGTGTTACTTGTGATAATTCCATCGTACCCATAAAAACAGGGGAATTAGATTGAGACAACATATCAGTGGCATCGTTAGGTAGCAGATCCATATTATTCAGAGTATTTGCCCTTGTAACTGGCATTGTTCTGACACAGTCAGGAAAGGGCAGAGAGGAGCATGTGACTAAAAGACAGAAAAAGCTTACCAGGAGGGCAGAAACACAACAAAAAAGGTTCGCCCAGGCTTACTGCTTATACAGAAAGGCAGGCAGTGGCTGGCAACTGGCTACCAAATGGTCAACCAATGGCCCGCTATGCAGTCGGGTTAAACTGCAGTGAACTCGGTAGACCACAGTAAAGTGAACTCACAGGGAAACCACTATAGACTCTCACAGATGTGAAGAGTTGTGAAGGGACTCCAATGGTCTCCAATGCCTTCCCCGATAGCTGTCGTTTGAGGAATGGATACACCCAAATTCCCCAGGTATACTCTGTGTTCTCCAAGTTCTCTGTGCCTCTGATCATCTGGCTAGGGGACAGGACCCTGCATCTGTCACCGACACCAAGTACGCTTCAAGCCGCACTGCCTACCAACGGCCGCCTCCGACACCACTGCGCTCCATCCTCTCTACAAAATAACTTTTGTGGGGGACTTCAACATTTGGTTCAAAAGAGAAAATTAAACCACAACAAACTCCCTCAATGCCCTATTCGAAACCCTTCACTTCATACAAATAGTAAACAATCCCACCCATAGAGCTGGGCACACTTTAGATGCAATCATCTGCAGAGATGGACTTTTGACCCCCGCCCCTCCGATACCAATCATATGGAGTGACCAACATATGATCCCGTTCACCATTAAAATCTTGAGCCACATGATGTCTACAAACATAAAACTCCCAGTGCCAAACAAAAGAAACTGTAAAAGACTTGACCTGGAAACCCTAACAGATGTATTGGAATCAACCAAACCCGACACCACCAAGCTAACTAGAATGACACCCAACTCAGTGGAAGAAAAGCTTCACATCTGGATCACAGACACGTTTAATCAATTAGCACCATTAAACTCTTCAAACACATTCCAAAGAAAGTCGGAACTAGATGGTTTACAGAACAACTGAGGGAACTCAAAAATACACACTGTAAACTGGAAAAATTATGGAGCAAACACTACAACCAATTGGACAAAACCAAGTACCAATGACAAATCCGAATATACAAATCAGCAGCCCAGAACACCAAAAAAGCATACTACACCACAAGAATCTAATCAGCAACAAACTCACAAAAAGAAATGTTCAAAATCATCAAGAACATTAAAAGTAAACTTCTTGCAACAACTGCATCATACCATTACAATCCCTATGTGACAATATCACGACCCATCAAAGAGCAAAAATAGAAGCAATTCAGTGTACAATCGATGCAGGCTGCAGTACCGCAAACACCCTCCCAGAAACCGGCCCCAGAAACCAGCACTCCATCAACCAGCACAACACTTCATCATTTCGAAAACTATAGGCGAGGAAAGTTATAACAAACTAATAAAAAGATACAAACATTGCTGAATCTGCCAGTGACCTAAAAAAACTTCTGTAGCGTAAAACACCAGCCTTATACATCTGACTACTAAAGAATATATGCCTAAAAACAGAAATTATACTAAAATCATTAAAATCATTGTATATCAAACTCATTCTAAAAGATGAGATGGGATATACAGAAGACCCTACTAACTACCGACCTATATCATATCTACCATACCCAGTGGATATCCTAGAGAGCCACGTCTACAAAGAACTAATGAATCATGTAGAAAACAACAGAATACTTGACCAATCCCAAGTCGGCTTCAGATCCATGAGAGGAATTGAATCAGCAATGCCCGACATATAGAATAACCTGAAAATAAACACAGACAATAGTACACAATCAGCCGTTATACTACTGGACATATCAGCTGCCTTTGACACAATCAGCTACACAACGATAATGAAGACACTTGAGGAATGTGACATTAAAAGCTCTGCACTACAATGGCTGACATCTATCCTCACCAACTGAACCAAAAGAACACACCTACCGCCATTTACATCAAACACTAAAAATATCACCTGCAGTGTATCACAAGGTTCAAGCCTCTTCCCGCTCTACATCTACATTACTCCACTAATGAAACTCATTGAAACCTGTGAACTGACAGCCTAAAACTACGCAAATGACACCCAACTCCTTTTCAGGATAACCTCAGGCCGCGTCTCTGACAACGCCCTCAACAAGTGTCTTACAGACATAAGCACCTAGATGACAAAAAACACTCTCAAGCTAAATCCAATCAAAATGGAAATAATGATCTCCCCACTAGAAGATAATGCAACAAAGGCATACCTGTCCTGAGCAGGATAACCCAAACAGAGACATCAACAGTGATACAAAATCTGGGAATCCTCAATGCAATAGTAAAACATTTTCTCCACCTCCTGTGATTATCAAGAGGGATACTCCCTTACCTCATTTTGCCACACAGAATTCTTGCAATCATCTCCTTGTTATTATTAAGAATAGATTATGCAAATGCTCTCCACCTTGGAATGGTTGATTGACTCACAAAAAAACTACAACACATCCAAAATATTGCAGCAGGACCACTCACGAGACTAAATACAAGAGACCACATCACACCAGCCCTGAGAAGTCTACACTGGCTACCAGCTGAAAGAGTGCAAAGGTACGAGTCTGACACAGTGGTGCCATGTTTGTTGGCAAAGACTTGTATTTATATATAGAAGTAAAGAAAGAAGAAATCCCATCTGGCCCTAATTCTAAGAGGGGTTGCCCTACCCCAACAAAAAGACTAAGGTTTCTGTCAGGACGCCGAATAAAGTAAAATGTCCACATGCCTCTGTCCAAACCTATTTCCGTCCCCTACACTCTAGATTAACTAAGTAAAACATGGGTGTCTTCTTGATCCAGAAGGAGGCTTCTCCCATTCTGGATGCCAACTCAAATTTCAAATTCTTGGTGAGAACATACAATGAGTAGTTCTTTAGCTTAAAAGTTCTTGATGTTGGCTGCTCTTCCAAACATATCCAAAAACACAACAGGACTAGTGGGGAATTGCCTTTCCTCATCTTTTTCTTCACAGTCTGTCTTATTTTACTCAAACACAGCTCCTAAAAATAAGGAAGGACTTTCTTCCCCTGTTCTTTCTCAACTTTACAAATTTAACATCAAGTCTGGTTAAGTGTCCTGCCAAACTTGACGGTAGCTCCTCTTATTTCACAAAAGTTGTATTTCACAAATACATAGTTCCCAAGTCTCAGGGGGAAGTCTCTTCCCTTGTTCCTTCTCTGGTTCACAAATGCAACATCAAGACTGGTTCACCATCCTGCCAGTCTTTACTGTAGCTCTTAGTGTTCCATAAAATGGCCCTTCTTTTTCCAGTGGGTCCTCGACCCTTTATCTTCACTTCTCATACCTCTCTCACTCTCTTTTGGGTTGGACCCAGACCCCTCTGGCATGTCTTGGGATCTCCCAAACTTGTGTCATGTCACTCTCTTTTGTGTGGGTTCCAGTCCCCTCTAGGTGTCTTTGGATCTCCCCGACCTAATGTTTCCCCAGCCCATTGGTTGCATGCTTCCTCAAACTGACATGGGTCTTTCACCCCTGTGTGCTGTTCTTGCGAGGCTTCCTCAACTTCATATGTGTCCCAGACCCCTCTCTCAGGTTTATCGCATGTTGTACCCAGGTTTGGTTAACTAAGCTGCCAGACACTGTTTCTCAAATGTCCGATTCTTATTTTTCCTCAAGTACTGGTACGGGGGAGATGGGGTTCTTCAGCCTTCCCCAACTGTCTCCTTCATTCTCTGTTTTCTCTACCACCCACTACAGTAACCCATGTATCCTTTGTGGCATTACCGGCTTGCTCAAGTGGCTTTGCGGAACTGCTTCTTCCTGCTGCAGGCTTCCACAAGCCTTCCAGTGGTCTCTGCGTGTCCTCGCAGTGATCCCAGGTCTGGTCCCTCTCAGCAGGCAGTTCTCGCTCCAACTGCATGGTCTGACTCCCGGCAGCTCCCCAACCTCTAATTCTCCAACCTGGATAACGGGGAATACAGCATGGAATCGGCACAGCTCCTTCAGCTTTTCCTGTTCTCTGTAGCAAACCTACAGCTGGCTATCAGTTCCTCCAGGGAGGATCTGACCAAGTACACAGTCCTTCTTACCTTTGTATGTTTGTGTTTGACTTTAGTAGACTGTACCGCGTATGTTGGTTTCGCAGTGGGCTTTGTTCTCCTTGTCTGTTCTTCTTTGTGTCATTAGGTAAAAGTACTCCAGCGGGGTAGCCCTCACTCTTCCTCATCCCAGTATATTCTGTGTGTGTGGGGTCCTCTAGCCTAAAGGAAGATACAGACATGTGGGGGAGAACAGAGGACTGAATGGGGTGAGAGGAAAGAGGGGACATGGAGAGGGTGCATACCGAGTTCTCCCAAGATAGTTGTCACTGGTCCCATGGAGGGTTTCTCTCCCCATGAGAGTCACCCACTGAGTACAACCCCCCAAGGGGATTATCGGGTAGCAGCCTCACCTCCCTGCCCTCATGGGAAAGGGCCCCCCAATGGGAGCAGTGACACTACCCTGGTATTCGTCCCACATTAAAGAAATGCATTAAATTCAAAGCCCTCTACATTGCCCATAAATCACTACATGGACATAGAGCCGAATTCCTCCAAGCTGAAACCATCCGTTACCAACCAGGAAGAGACTTAAGATGAAGCAACGACCTCCCAATAGAAAGAAGACACTACGAGAAAAGGAAATTCCGAGGAACAGCCTTCTCCTATCTGGTAGCCAAAATATGGAACTCGATACAAAAGGAAATAGAACAAAGACAGACCACCTAACATTCAGGAAGTGACTAAAAACCTTGCTATTCACCTCAGCAATATAAAAATAGACGTGTACCTCTACAAACCATACACATGGACCAAAGCAAACACGGGACAATACAGAATGAAGAACCAATAATAAAACTACTCAACACCCAGAGATCACCAGAAGCCAACTAACCAACATCTTTCTCTTTTCCATATCCCCACAAATCTCACGTACTACACATGCCCAGAGGGCTAGTGAAACAATGCACCAAAAACATGCAAACCACACACTCCTCTCTAATCAGGCTACAAATCCAATATCTCCAGACAACAAAAAACTCTGACACTCTACGCAACCCTTTTGGACACAATAAGCCCAGTGCACATAACAAAGCACACCAAGAAAGCTCACAAGCACAAACACCATTTTTTTCTGCGTCTGCATGCATCAGCAGATGAGCACAACCTCTATCCTTTCCCTCTGTCCCTCACTAACCAACCTACCCACTTTTCTTAAAGAGCCATGTGAGCGCCTGGAGACTGGGCAAATGGCAGTGGTAAGTGGTATAAATAAACATAACATAACATTAAATAATTTAACTTAATTTGATTAATTGATGCCCTGAGGCATTCCTCCATAATTGATATATATATATTTTTGGGATTAAATGTGGTTACAAGCACTAGCACTTTAGCGTGTCATAGAGACGGACATTAGTTTCTATCACCTCATTACACAGATAGGTGTGCTTTAGCCACCACCTCTTATCAACAGCTTTTATTTTACTAATCTTTTAAATAATTTATATAATTATCCAGTAACTCATTTATTGCATCAACTTAATTGCTCTTTTGTTTTCTTAGAAGTACTAATTTCTCATTTAATAACTAGCCAATTCCTTTCACTGTTCACATGCATCAACTGGGTTCCTGAGACTTTCTAAAAATCAACCAACTTCTGTGTACCTATGTATATCAATTTTAACTTTGTTCCCCAAGCTATACCTTTTGATCCCTGTCCCATTCCCTCCACCTGGTAGCTAGACACATGCACTTTATTGTTTGGTAGGGGTGGAGTGCCAGATTTGGCTCATTCTTGGCCAGTCCAAAGCACACCACTCCAAGCCCACCGCCAAAAATCATATGTGGGAAAAGGTGTTAGGTATCCATTCCCTATACCTTTGCCTCTGCCTGGTGTACGCAAATTATCTCGGGAATAGCACAAATTCTCTAAAAGAAATAGCTACTAAAAGGAATCTCGCAACAAGTCTCTAGACAGAAGCATAAGCCAGCCCTCTATCCCATTAAGGAGGCAAATGTGTTGTTAAACGACATTGAAGATCTGGACCCGACACAAAGCCGCAGGAGAAAAACTATCAGAGGGCAAATGTGAAGAAGCATTTTCCACACAAATCGGGTGAGTTTAAGCAGAAAATCTTTCATTATAGTAAGAAGCCACAAGGAACTGCCACAGCACTATAGGGTCACCACCATGTAAGGATAGATGTCGAACATCTCCGTCGTTTCTCACTTCCAGTGACGGTGAATGAATTCACTGGAATAATACCCCATAACACACCACTGCCGGCATTTACAGTGTTAATGGGAAACCAAACTGGTGTAATTGCCCTGCATTTTCCCCTTTTTAATACATACCCAACACTGTAAGAACCCTTAACCCAATCAATTTCTATTGAAACCCATGAGAGCATCATCCCTAGTGTTCTGGCTCATACTAACAGTAGTAATCCTATCCCACTCCTGGTCCTGTTAACTGCAAAGTTAATGGCATACACTCTCCTGCTCATCTTCAGCCGACCTGGTTGCTCCCCTCCACCCGGCAGCATGGGTCTGCTTGCCATCACGGAGACCTCAGGTGATCCCTGCTAGGCTTGTGGGCCTTTTTTATTGCATTTCGAGTGTGGCGAGTAACGCTGCATTTGGCCCCACTTGACCTACCTTGCTTTGCTTTGTTGGGGATGCCTTCCACCACCATCTTCATGCCTGGGAGCATGCCTCCACCATCTTGCCTCTGGCTCATAGGCAGTGCATTGAGACCAGCACCTCCAACATGGCGGCATGGTTTTTCCTCAGCATCGGAGTGCTGCGTTAATAGCCCTTGTCCGTCTTTTAATTGGCCAGCTATTCATTCTTTTCCACCAATAGAGAGCCGGCAGGGGATGCCGGGCTCTGACTCGAAGGCCCACTAAAAGGCCCCTGTCTGGCCTCCCTCTGCCTTACTCTCCTGCTCATCTTCAGTCAACGTGGTTGCTCCACTCCGCGATGCACCATGGGTCTGATTCCCATCACAGAGTCCTCAGGTGATCTCTGCTAGGCTTGTGGGCCTTTTTATTTCATGTCATTGAGCACAGTGAGTAATGCTGCATATTTACCCCACTTGACCTACCTGCCTTGGTTTTTGTTGGGGATGCCTCCCACCACCATCTTCATAAATTATAAAAACAAACTGCCAAATCATAAATAGGATAAATCAACATAAGAGTACTTTTGACCTCCTGAAGCTCCACACTTTGTGGTGAAACACATGGAGAGGACTTTTCCTTGAATAACTAAAGATTCTTTTCTCAAATGATTTTGATGTAGATGTGTCATAATGTTTAATTACAGATTATCCTAAATTGACATAGTTGTTCCTGTTTGCCAGTAGTTGGTGTGGGAGTGAAATGTAGCTCCTGCTAACTGTTGAGTGTTAAACTAGGCAGGCCCTTCTCTGCTACATGTAGCATCTACATTGCTCCCAGCTCCTCTGATTTTGCAACCCTGTATTCTATGTTTGCTCATATTGTGGCCCCATTTATATGATGCTTACTTATTTCAATGTAACATTATAGTTTGTAACACCAAGTACACTTGACGTCAATTAAAAAGTTACTGTATTTACCTACTGAGTACACTATTATCACTTTCTTTACTTGCTTGTCTTTACTCACTAACATGTCATTTGTTTTATCGAGACCTATTACAATGGTTCATTCGTACAGAAGTAGTACAGGTGTCGTGATCTCATACATTGTTCACTAGGTTCCATCTAGTTCTAAAAATCAAAGTGAGTTGTGAATTACATTATTGTTATTGATATGTTTCAAGAGCAAATTGTGTTCTGCTGAGGAAGAAACTGGTGACACTATGTACACGTTACTCATTTGGTACTTCTCTTTATCATGATGGGTAAGAGGATATGGGATGGAGCACACCAGGCACTCCGCTGCTGTGATCTCTTGAAGGCCATATCCCAACTGAGTTAATTTCCTGAGATGTCATAAGGTCAAAGTTAATGTGAAATCATTTCCTGTGATGTTATGTACTGTCATTTCATTGGGTGAAGTTGATGTGGCATCATTTCCCATTATGTCATCAGTATGGTTGGTATGATTTTTGAAATGTTAACATCCCTATACATTTTTGGGCACAGAATGTTGGCATCTATGCTTTTGGACGACTGTGCGCTCGACGCGTTTTGGGGGCACTCCGTTGTGCGCATGTGCATGGTGTACTATGCACACTGTTGCCAATTTTCTACGGGGTAAGGGTGCGCAACATGTGCGCCAACCATTTTGGGAAGATGCTGGCTACTTATAGGGTGCACTAGGTGGGATGCTTATTTGCATATCTATCTGCTTTTGTTTCCAATATGTTTTCAATCTGCAGAGTATATATGTACTACATGGCCTACTGCAATGATTCAGACCTGAGAAAACAGAGGGAAACTTGTTAGGTGGCCATGACACATTTGAAGCTGTATTCAAGTCAAACAAAAGCAGAATAACAGATGACAATTTTAATCGGTACAAAGAAATGTCAGTTAATGAATGCCAAATAGAAAAAGAAATACAATTACAATTAGATAAAGACACTCCGATCAGATAGCACAGCGAGTAGAGCACTCGCTTTGACATCCGTGCAGAGCCTGCTGACGCAGGTTTGTATCCCGGCAAGGCCAAACTCAGCCTTTCATCCTTCCAAGGTCGATAAATGAGCACCACAGCCCGTGGGAAATAAGCAGCGCTCAGATACCTGAGGGTTTGTAGCGCTATATAAATGCCCAAACAAACAAACAAACAAACAAACAAACTCCAGAAGGGGGGCAACCATCTCTTAAAGGAAGCCAAGAACTACTTGGAGAACCACTTATTCAACATGAAGCAGAAATAGCAATGTATAAGGTAGGGTAGAAAACAACATGGATCAATCCAAACAATCTAAAGATGTGTCAGTGCTCAAATCACATCATCATTTACTGAATAAATTGAACATGGACTAAAACATTTAAATAATACTTACAGTTGTAAAAATTACAAACCTTTGCTCTTGTATATAAGTGGTGAAACTGATTCTAGCAAAAACATAATTAAAACAATCAGGACATTTTTAAAAGACAAAACAAACACCTTTCAGCTTTTGTAACAATCCCCACAGGTCAAGCTGCTTATAACATAGGAGGTGAACTTTACATCGACTCCTCCTCCTCCCAGCGGAACACCAAACCAAATTAAAATTGTACACATTAGACATCATTCTGAGTGTGGCGGTCCGGAAACAAGGGTGCCAGTAAACTTACTGGCATCTTTGTTTCCAGACCACGACACTACGAGCCTGCCTGCTGGGGCCGAAGTGCCCAGCCGGGTCAGACCTGCTTAGCGCAACAGTGCCTGCAGGAAGACTTTTCACAGAAGCAATGACACCATTACTAATGGTTTCGGTGCTTTTGTCTCCCCACTCCCATGGAGTCCGGTGGGACTCTCCAGGAATGGGGAGTTATCAAACCTGCCGCCTGACTTTCGCACCGCACCGTTGGGACTTGTAATGTCCTGGTGGCACGGGAAGTCAGGCAGCATCCCACCAGTGCCATTGGCAGGTTACCACTGACTTCTGAATGAGGCCCATTGTCAGCATAAGCTTCAACTAAAGTATGCACATTTCTATGACAAAGGAAAGTCCTCTTAAGTAGATGAACCTAATGCTTGTCTTAATTCATCTCAGAATGCAGGACGTACTAAAAACTGGATACAAAAACTGTTTGGATGAAAAGATATCATTGTCTTTGCAGACCTTCTACAGTTAACTCCAGTGAAAGGGCAACCCATATTTAAAACATTAGGCTGCAAAGAATGCTATAATACACTTGGCAGCATAGGCAATGTCATCATTTTCACTACATAGAACTTGCACAAAACATGCATCAGTCTACAAATCTAACATATGCTCACATTTTTAAACATATTAGAATTGCTGTGCTTACTGAAGACGCAAAGTCATCCTTGAAAAGTAAATTAATAAATGAGCTGTATGGACAATCTGCTCTTGTAATGGAACAATTAACTCAACAAAATCAAAAATGCATTTGCTTAATTCCAAACTTTGGAAACTCTGACCAATTTAACGAAACAAGTCGACAAAAGAGATGCAACCCATAGCCCACATCAGCTACACAGACAAACTCGAAGGGCATGTCATGACACTCACCATGTGTCAGCAAGCAACAGCACGACTACATTGCCTAGTAAAATGTATCTTAAACATAACTGGATGGGAAAAACTATTAACTCTCTTCCTAAACTGCAGAGTGATACTAAAACACAACCTTGACATAGAACAAGGTTTAGTCAATGGAGCTATTGGAACAGTTGTTGGCTTTCAAACATATCCAAATGAAAATCATATCCAGTTTTGTATGATTCATTTTGACAAACTTGACCAATCTAAAATAATTCCAAGCACCACAGTACATGTCCTTCTTTCTAAAGGTGTGTATGTACCAGAGAACAATTCTCTATGTCTCTTGCATATGCTTTTACCATTCACAGGTCTAACCCTTGACCACGCACTTCTAGACATTGGCAGCACAGTCTTCAAAGAGGGTATGAGTTACTTCACATATATTTGCCCATTAACTGGTCTATTCGTAGTGTACTTTGATGCAAACACAGTCAATTCTGGCATTCCTTGCATCCTAGAATACAAAAGACTGCGTGCACTGTACACTCAACAAGTGGATACGTACCCTGTACCTCAAAAAGGAAAAACATATAAAAGACAACTAGTACAAACAGAAACCATAGCAGTTCTCCCCATAATGCCTGTAAAAAAGAAAAAACACAACAGCAGGAACTTCAAACCAAAGAGCAACAAAATTATCTGGTACTTTTAAATTCAGCAACACAGCTTGAGTAAATTGATTTGCAAATCTATCAATCAAACTTCTATTTCAATTGCCAAACATTGTGGGCGATATTTACTTAAATGGCTCAGGACAGCTATGTTTATAAATCCTCAACCTGCACAGAAATGCTACTAACAACCCCAACACGATCTACAGTGTCTGAGGGATAAGATAGGAATGCACCACTGTGTAAGAATTGTTAAATTCATCATAAATTCACAGGATGATCCACAAGATTTCCTAATGTACTTAATAGGAGTACTAAAGTTATCACACATCCCTATGAATGAAACCTTATAAATTGCATACACTTGAAAACATACATTCAGTCTCTGCAATCATATTTCACAAGAGCATAGCCCTAATGAACGATTTGTGTATGTATCTATACCAAATTGTAATGCAATTCCATTTCAAGAACTTCTCCAAAATGCAAATCATGGCATATTATGCTTGTTTTACAGTTCAGACAATCTTTGAAACATACAAATAGATTCACATGCCCAATATGTAATATTAATGCAATTAAGATACAATGCAGATGGCACTAATAATAAATGTAAACTCACTAACTTCACACACACCCAAGTATCTCTTGGCAAGAAAACATTCACAACAGATGTCTTAATATACCACAGTGGTGCCACAACCACTTTATGCCACAAATGCATATGTGAAAAAAGAAGCAGTTGGTTTGAATATAACACTTCTGCTTCTAAATGAAAAAGGTTACCAGCAAATCTAACAAACTCCTACATAATATTCTTTAAATGCAAATGTATCTAACAAACACACAAAACAAATATTGCTTAATTATATCATACAAAAAACACGCCATCACCTGTGTAATTACTTAATACTGATGTAATTACTTAATACACTCATACTACCACTTTACTACTTTCTACACATACACAATGTGTCAACCGTTAATATATTTCAGTCACAAAAAAAATTGAAAAAAAGTTGAACAAAATGTAAATGTTATTAACAGTAAATGCACAATTAGTTTTTTCCAATCCTCCTTAGATTTTTCCCCATGACCCAATGATGACAATATATTGAAACAACAGTGTATCACACACAAATGTTGTAGAAAACATGGTACTTACAATGTACTACTTATGAGGGTCAAATAAAGTAAATGTATGTGTAAAACCTTAAGTATGTATATATACCATACCATGTTCTACAACTAACTATATTATATTTTAGAGATAAAGAAACACAGATGTTCCCTTGTTACCATGTCCATGTAAGGGTTTTATTTTAGCCAAGGACAGTAGTCACATTGTTGTAGGCATTTAACCCAAAGTAAATATTCTATTGTGGCCATGGCCAGTGGCCAGTTTGTTCAGGCAATTCCCCAAATAAACTGGCCACTGGCAATGCCCACAACAACATGTATTGGTATTACTACCAGATAGACCAGACTAGATCAACACTCCATACTGTCATGCCCTGAGCAATATTCCCTTGTTACCATGTTCCATTAAGCGCTCTATTGTGGCCACGGCCAGTACCCACATTGTTGCAGGCCTTCAACCCAAAGTAAACATACTATTGTGGCCATGGCTATAACACTATGGGCCTCATTACGAGTCCGGCTATAGCCATGCTGGAAAAACCGGCATGCTGCCGCCGGACCCATAATATCATTCCGCCTCTGTGATTGCCGGAATCACCAGGGCATTACAACCCCGGTGACCCGGTAATTCCAGAGGCGGAATTCTGTAAATCCCCAGTCCCATGGAATCCAACAGGACTCCATGGGGATGGGGACCATGGAAACACTGGTTCCATCTTTGACAGAGCTGGTGTTTCCATGTCCGCCTGCAGGCAGTGGTGTTAATCCCGCTAGGTTAGACCTGGCAGGAGTGACACCTCCCACCTGCAGGACTCTGAATCAGCAGGTCTGGAAACAACAGTGGCGGCGGTTTTACCGCCACTGTTGTTTCCGGACCGTCAGGGTCGTCATGAGGGACTATGTATTGTTATTACTGTTGCAACTATATCCACACTCCATACGGTCATGCCCCAAAAAATATTCCCTTGGTACCATGTTCCACTAAGCACACTATTGTAGCCATGGTCAGTAGTCAAATTGTTTCAGGCATTCAACCCAAAGTAAGCATTCTATGTTGGCTATTGCCATTGCCAGATTGTTTCGACATGGCCAAACAATCAAGCCACTGGCCATGGTGACAACAATGTATAGAATTCCTATTCTGCTACTACCCAGGGTTCACATTTTTTAAACTATATAGTTCCATTACATAAGTATTAAACCCAAATTAAGCATTGTTGTAGCATATAACATAACACCACCATTCTCAATGGATGTCCGTAAACACCTATTGCTGTCGATGTTGGCAGTGGACAGTAAAAATGACTGCTAGCACAGCGACAATCCCACAGCCATTCATACACACAATAACACATCAGTCTTTCCTTTTATTTTTTCCCACACCCTCTGCAGACAGTCTTTCATCCTCAAAATACTTTTTCAGAGCTCTTCTATACCAAGATGTCTGCAGACTAAGGGCGCAGTCTGCGAATCCAACATGGCATCGTAAACTAAATTAGAAAGTCCGCAAACTGGACGGAGAGATCCCAACATTTTGGGGCCCTACAATGTGAGCATTTTTACAAAATCTTCTGAACAGATTTACACCAAATTCACAAAAACACTCTTTCGAGGCCAGCCCACTGCACCTCGCACACGTTTGGTGCAAATCCACCCACTTAGCAACAAGCAAAAGAAAATTTTCATTCATGTCTATCTGGATTTCAAAGGTTTTTGGACCCCTTATAACTTTGCCACCCTTGACGAAACCACGCAAAACTTTGCTAAATGATTCAGAGTTGGCACGAAGCATTTTGTGCAAAGTTTCGAGAGGATGTGTCGAATGTCACCCAAGTTGTAAGCCACCCATTAAATGCTCTTCCTGTCGAAGAACAACTTAACCATAACTACAGGGTCCCTGCCGCAGACCCTGTGATATTTATATTTATTTATTTATTTTATCGGACATTTGTATGTCGCCCATACACAAGTGTTTACATTTCATTTCTATATTTTATATACATATAAAATGATGGGATTTCTTGTGTCCTGAAATATGAATCAATGGATTGATATTTCCTAGTGTTAGGCACATGATAGTAAATGAAGTGCTATACCTCGATACACACAAAAGAAAACACATGAAGGGCGTTCTGAAAATCTACTCATGGATTCCTGCCCATCGGTCACTACTTATCCCCGAGACAGGAACGCATTAAGCAGAATATGGTTTTCTTGCGCTCCACTCTTCGTATGAAAAAAATAGCTCATACAAAAGCATTTACACACTCTAGCCATGAGCTGTTATGCTCAGCAGTGATTCGGGTCTCCTCCATTCACTCCTGCTTTGAATTGGTTCTGGTAATTAGTAACTGAGTCCTCGATGCTATAATTGAACATATCTTTGTGGAATGCATTAACTCCGCTTACAATAGCACTGAAATTTCTCTTTAATGAGGCATGTGATGCAAGGCATAGTTCACACATCTGCTACAAATCAGTAAAGAGAAAATCAGAAATTATGGAGAATGAAAAAGTTAAGTTTATGTACACTATATATTGCACATGCATGGACAGATTTCGTGTGCTATTGCCATGTAAAGAATATATATATATATATATATATATATATATATATATATATATATATATATATATAGTGGTTTATGGTATAATCTACATTGGGAGCATTATATAGCTCAAACATGTGTTTGTGCTGAATTTTAAAGGCTCAGTACATGTTCATGTCGTGATAGGAGCCAAAAGGCATTTTCTCTAAAAGCCGATTGTAACGACAATGTCAATGTCATAGGCACTCATTCAAGGAAATGTAATAACCCAGCCCTTATTACTACTTGCACTATTACAATATTTCCTGTCATTTTCACGGACATGGGAAATCTTAGTGTACAGGTCTGGTACATCACAGTTTCATTCAAAACAGCTGCTTTGTTACAGTATGTTTATTTTATTTTAATTACAAAAGAAAATAAATGACAGGAGGCTCTACACTTGTAATACAAGGAAGATATACCTGAAACTGTTGCCAGAAACAAGCAGAATACATATTCTCAAAATAAAGACACCCTTGCCCAATTCAAACGTTCTACTAACAATTACAATACAGTACCATTTGCAATATTCATTCAAAAAAAGCACATTCTCATTTATGAATGGGTGAACATTTATTCAGAATTAGCAAAACGTACCTGTTTTCCCAACGGGTTCTCTGGACATACATGACGACTCTCTAATCAATTCTTGATAATCAATGATCCTGTAGGTTGATCGTCCGATTCGCTTATCACTTTTTCTGTCTTGCACTCGGATGTAAACTACACTGAGAATGGGCATGTGTGGCTGGCTGACATACCACGGAGCAGAGGTTGGGGGGAGGCAGGAGTTGTTGTGCTGCTGCATACTGGGACATACTGTGCTCTCTCCCCAGCTGTTGTCTCACCCTGGCGTGGTGCAGTGTGTTACGGTGCATTGCGCTGCAAATGTTCCAGAAACCGTGCATTGTAGGGCTGAGGACCGGTTGTTCTACAACCACATTAATGATTTGGCAATTTCAGGAAACTGTGTCATGTGTGAAGGTGCCGAAAATCCAGGGAATGCGGTGGGGTGTTCAAATGGTATGTAGTCATGCATGCCCGCAGGGTCCTAACAGGTAACTAAGACAAATGTGGTGAAGATTGGTGAAACGATGTAGAATTGTGTAGGGAACAACGCTTCACCAAGCCACCAACACATTTTGGGTTTTGCTGGAATCCTGGGAAGGGGTGGGATGTCCAAATGTCATGAAGCCAGTAATGTCCGGAGGGTCCTAGCAGGTAACTATGCACAAAGTTTGGTGTAGATTGGTGAAACGGTGTAGACTTGCATAAGGAACAATGCTTCACCAAGCCACAAACCAACAAACACATTTTTACTTGTGCTGAAATCAGGGAATCGGGGTGATGTGTCCAAATGTCATGTAGCCAGTATTGTCTGGAGGGTCCGAATAGGTGCCCATGTAAAATTTGGTGCAGACCTGTGAAACGGTGTGCAATTATATAAGGAACAACGCTTTGCCACACACCAAGCCACAACCCACACATTTTCACTTTTTTAAATATAGAGAGGGCTGCTTACCACTGCAGATAACAGACAAAAACAGCATTATTTTAATTGGGTTGCCAATATAAATTATTTTGCGAAATGCAAGGTGTATCACTTTTGAAATCTCATGCAATCATACATTTAGGACATCAAATAGTGCAGAAATGAACAGGTTGCACGCTTAAAGGACTCATACATTCCCTTTATGGCAAAACACCTGGACATCTGTGCTTTTTAAATTACAGTGCGGTCGGAATAGGTCATTTTGAAATGACAGTATATTTACCTGAAAAAAAATAAGGGGCAAAATTAACCCAACCACAGGTGTTAGTTTGGATGTTGTTCCCCCTTCCTCCATCCTCTTTTTGTAGTCTCTTTAGGGATTAGCAAATACGTTTGTTGAAGACTTTCATTTAAACTATGGCTCTCAAAGGGCAAAAGGTGTAATCACTATTAATCTGTGAGATGGGTTGCACATCTTATTTCACAGACTAAGGTATAATTTGCTTCTAGAAAAAAAAATGCCATTAATGAATTTCCATTAAGCAGATGTGAGTAAACCATTGCATGTTTATGGAGATGTACAATTACATTTTCTTTCAGGGTATAAATCTCCTCACTTTTACTGTTTCTTTAGTGGACACAAGGCATCAGGACTGTGCATAGATTGGTCCGTCTACTGGCCCCTCAAATCCTACCCCCACTTAAAAGAGATAACATGATCCCGTTCATCTCTCGTCTCAGCAAAATGACATCACTGAGAGGAAAACTGGGCACAATTAGTACGAGTTTATTAAAATTATATTGATATCACCTTCTGCATAATTCCAGCATTCAATGATTCAGAGATGGCTAGATCATGAGATGTGTCTTAGATTCACATAGATTGAATGAATGCAATGTTATCTAAAATGGATGTGCATACTAAAATTGGGAGGAATTGCTATAAAACTAGCCTTTTAAAAATGATTTTGTCCTGTAAATAACAATTATATTTTTGATTTTTCTCTAACTAAATTAATTGAGATGTTATGCAGGATTTAATCTCTTGAATGCATCCATTTTTAAAAGTACTTCATACAAGTCTTACATTTTCATTTCAACCTCTTCACATGTCCCAATTTCAATGCATAATCACAAACATAAGTCACACACCTATTTCTTTAAACAAAAGATTATAATATTCTTTAGTAACAGAACTCACTGTTCAGGCCTTCAGAATATTTACACTGTGGATTTTAGGAGCGAAGTGTAGATAAGTAGCATCTGATTTGTGTCTCTCGAAAAGAGAGAATATGCACTTTGCATTCTTGCAGGTTGTAAAAACTCTATCTTGGAATCATGACAACCTACAAGAAAACATATTTGAGATCCCTGTCACAAGGGAGAGCACAAATGTCTATTTTCGGCCCATTTCTTTAGATGTTTTTATAAAGAGTTATGGTTAACTTGAAGGTTTAAGTGGTTTTACGACCTGCTTGTTCACTCCTGGACATTGTGCATACAGTCAATCTTCTCAGCAGAAACAAGAATTCACATTTCACATTCACATTTCCCACCCTGACTTCGAGGATCTAAAAATGTCTTTGAGGTTTTGCAAGCTAGTTAAGGACCTGGATGAAATTAGAACGTCCGTTCTGTCAGACAGAATGTCTCTTTGCAAGGCTTTTTTTCTCGGTTGCAAAATATTTACATGAAGGTTTCACACTGTGTCCCCTTTTCAACAATTGAATTTTACTATCAAATGTAAAATAATGAAGTTATGCTGCAGACAACAATTGATAAATGTACAGAATAAACAATAAAGACATTTTGTACTTTGCTTGCATGAACAGAAATTGAATAAATTGTGGTCACTTTAAAACACATATTTTTCTTTCAGAAAATTGACTGGTGAATTTCGTTTGATCTTTGTTTTGTATGTTAATAATAACTGCTGCCTATTTCAGTGTGGGATCCTTCTGCTCGCCAGCAAGAAAAACATAACTGTAGTACTGGGATGAGAATATTTACCGTCCCTTGTAAAATCCAGAAAAGAAGTTCTGCCACCAGGCATTGCGGTTGGATAGAGCATGAGTGTATCATAGCGTGGTGGTTTTTGGTTCTGACCAGCGGCCTGCGACTTCCAGAGGAAGAGCAGGTCAAACCATATTTTACCAATGTGAGATGTATGTCTGGAACATAGGGGGAATCCACATACTGCAAAGAAGCCAGTAAAACGTGTGGCCACCAGTGATTTGGGGACTATGCCGTAGGGCTCAATTCTACCATCATCATGATCCTGATCAAGGATGTAGCGACAGTAGTGCAAATACCATTGATGGACTTCATAGAACTTAATTGAATTCTGGATTATTTCCAGTGAGGGTTTCACCTCAAACATGGAACATAAACTACCATGGTGTCTATGTGGGACAACTTTCTATACCACTCTGACGAGACTTATTTATCCTTATTGGTCATGCTGGAATTGTCCTCCGCGTTTGATACAGTGAAACATTCAATCCTTCTTTCGAGGCTACAGGGGTTTCCAGCCCTATTCTAGAATGGTTTTGTAGCTTTCATTCTGAGAGAATGCAAATTGTGAAAATTGGTCATTTCACCCCAACCTTAGTTCCCTGCAGTGTTCCATGGGGTCCCCCCCATCACCCCTCCTTTTTAACATTTGCCTTCCACCGTTTAAGTCCCTTATTCAGAACTTTAATATTGGGTTTCACTCTTACACCTATGACATTCATATTTTCTTAAACATTTCAGGCCACCACAAGGCATTTGAACAAGTTCAGCTCTGCCTGTAGGAGGTTAAACTGTGGCTAATCTACAACAATCTT
The DNA here is from genome assembly GCF_040938575.1 of Ambystoma mexicanum. Lineage (NCBI taxonomy): Eukaryota > Metazoa > Chordata > Amphibia > Caudata > Ambystomatidae > Ambystoma > Ambystoma mexicanum. The sequence continues at coordinate 988,046,299 of NC_090933.1, forward strand.
CAACTTAATACTACAAAAACAAAACATATGCTCCTGGGACCAAAACATGTATTAATTGAGCTGTCACATCAGCCTATATATCTTTTGTCGTTTGGCATTCCAATCACCTTCACTAAGAAGATAGAAAATCTACTTGGGAGCTTGAACTGAGGCTGACCTCACAAATTAAAGAGGTGGTCAAATCGTCTTTTTTCTATTCTAACTACTTGCTGGCTTGCCTCCCTAACGAGTCCCATGCCATAGTGGTTGGGGCATTGGTAAATTCTAACTGTGATTATATATTTTTTATGTAGCTAAAATCTTCCCCACATCGGATGTTCACTGCATTGGTTACCTGTCTGCCATCACATCAATTTTATGATACTCTGTTTGGTATTCAAAGGTATCCATGTTGTTAAACCACAATACCTAAATATAAAATAAACCCCCTCACCCTGGAAAACGATTGTGAGATTTATTCGAAATTCGGCTGTATGAAAATTTCGAACCAATCTACCATTCGGTGCAATTATAGTGAACAAAGGGAGCAGGGGTTGCTGGGGTGTCCCCCGCACCCATGTTCATGAAAACCCCCTGCAACCTAAACAATAAAGTTTTTAAAAAAGGACCCTGCGGCGCTGGTTCCCATGCATTTAAGTGAAGGGAACCGGTGTCCCAGAGAGTTGGCAGAGTCGGCGGCACACAGCGAAGTGTGCCGTCAGAAGGTAAGTATGGAGTTGAGTGGGGCGGGTTGCCCAAAATGTCAGCGGGATACAAAACCTAAAGTAATTTTAGTTCAAATAACTTTTGATTTGTTCCCCCTATGACATTTCTACTTTGAACAATTAATGGACATGCCCTCACCCTCTCTGTTCAACCTAGTCGCATCCCTTTGCGGCCTTTGATACAGTTGACCATGGCGTTCTTTTGTGATGCTTGGAGCAAATGGACATTTCTGGTGCTCCACACGCATGGCTTTCTTCACTTCTTCTGGACTGTTTGCAATCGGTATCCTTTCATTCTTACTGCTCCTCCCCACTCTCCTTTCATGTGGTGTTCCTCAGGACTCCTCCCTGTCCGGAACTCCTTTTCAATCTGTAACTTCGCCCCCTGGCAGATTTCATATGTGAACTCGGGGTGCTCTTCCACACTTATGCTGATGATACACAACTTGTGCTTTGTTTGTATTCACCAACTGTGGAGTCGTAATGTAAATTGAGAAATTACCTGTCGGCAATTGGGGATTGGATGGGGATTGGATGGCAGAAAATTGGTTGAAGCTAAACCGGGAGAAAACAGAGGTACTGTTGATCAGCCCTATACCATTTAGAGCACAGAATTCTGGCCTGACTGCTTGGGCCTCTGCCCCATCCCTAGTAGTTCAGTAAAAAACGTAGTGTGAAACTTTTGCCATCTGGCTCCAGAGAAGCCCACATTGCATCGGTATGCAACGCTGGCTTCACCAAATTAAACGTTCTTAGGAAAATACTTCCTTTTCTTCCATCTGTCTTTCGATAAAGGTGGTTACATCGCCCTTTATGGGGTCGTTAGATTACTGCAACGGAATACACCAACAACTTCAAACCCTTCAAAACTTGGCAGCTCCACTTCCTTCCCATCTCACTGCCTCGCAGCCTTTGCTATGTTGGCTTCCTGTGAGCTCTCGAATGAAATTTAACTGCCTCATCACGAGTTGGGCGGTAATGCAGGCAGTATTACCGCTGGCGGTATTAGCCCTACCGCCAAACCCCCCGGCGCTATTAGCACCAGATCACGGGTTTGGCGGTAATGGAATTCCCCATTCCCCACTGAGCCCATTCGGGAATGCCTCATTCCCCATTGGGCTCAATGGGGAATTTTTGCGCTCTTACCGCTGGCGGATTTTCTGCTGGCGGTAATAGCATGAATTTTCAGCGGATTTCCCCCAAGCTCCAAGCTGGGGAGAAATCTGCCGATGCCCTGATTTGGCGGACCCTTAAATCCGGTGGTAATAGCGCGACCGCTGAATTTAAGGGTTACTGCCAAACTCGTGATGAGACCCTAAGTCTTGTGCATTACCCATCAAATAATACAGGATATAGGTAAATGAACCATTGCCATCCTATTAGGTGCTTACGCTCAGCCTCACAAAACTTACTAAATGTTCCATTCTATCACAGGGTAGGAACACTCTTTTTAGGTCCTTGTGGCCTCCCTGTGGAATGTTCTCCCAATCTTTTTTAGCTTTACTGTTTTGCTGGCCTACAGGTTTATCTGTTTTTGTTGGATCTACGTGATTTTACCAAACCGAAAAGTTCAAACACCAAAAGTTTTTCAATTTTCTGCAAGTATATATGTGGGGGGAGACCCCCCACAGCTCCCCACCTTACCCTTATACATTTGTTATTCACTTTACCCCCCACATATATATATGTGGAAAATTGGGCGTTGGACTTTTGGGCGTCGAACTTTTGGAGTAGGTAATTTTGTACAATACCATTTTTGTTACCGCCTAAATGCCTTTCAGACTTAGTTTGCGCTTTGTAAATATCATACTATGCTATGCTAACAATTAGCCCATCATGTTGCACCACTAGAGCAGACCAGTAAATGGGACTAAATGTGGAACATTAAGGTCAGACCTCTCTGATTTGCAAGTTAGAAAGTGATGCTGTTGCTAGTCCTGTGGGGGGTACACCCCCTTAGAACATCAACTTCACATTTCTGGCCCTCTCAAACTCCACTAATTCCAAGAAAATATATATTTTGATAGTTGTGGACCAAGCAACAAGAGACCCTAATAATCACCCTGAAGAGCAGTATTGTCCTTGTGGTAACCATAGCCCTTCAAGGTATTTTCACATGGGTTCTCTTCTCCAAGGAGGATGTTTCAGATTGCGGTTCCAAAATCATTGCATCTTATCTGATGGCTAATCCGAAAAGGAATTCTGAGTAATTTTGCACTCTCTGCGCTATATGTTGTCTGGAAGGATTACGTGTGTAAGTAATTGATGGACCTAGACGGACTGAGCGGACCAAGGTACCGAAAAAGGTTTACCCCAAACCTTCATTAAGTAAACAGAAGTTTGATATGTACACTGGAAGTGGCACTAGTCCGGTATGCAAAATGGTTTTTAGGTTGCTCGCCAGCACTTCACTTTCAAGAATGTTGCATGAGAGTTGGCAAATGCCTTTATTACTACAGGTGCCCTTGGGCTGGCACGTGTTTCGACCATTGACAGGTCTTTTTCAAAACTGGGCAGCAGGTCTTGGTGCCTTCTGTGTTTGAAGGTCAGTGAATACTGAGGGTGGATCAAACTTTGTGGGGACAATTCCCGGGTTCCAAACTGATTTGTGTGTTCCCCGTGTTAATGCGGGATCATTGCGCCTGTTAGCGTGCCGCGATCTTGTTGAGAACCACAGCACTTCATGGTATTTTCACAAGGGTTATCTTGTCTAAGGAGGATATTTCAGATTGGGGTTCCAAAATCATTGTATTTTATATAACGGCTATGCTGGCAGAATACTGGGTGACCTACAAATCATCCACTCCCTAGCATGCATGGACCAATGGATTAGATGAGTTCTCCATAAGGATTTGAAGATGACAATTGGATGCTCCTCTTAGTGTGCTTGCACTCGGTATTAGAGAGTAAAGGCTCTTGATTGTCATAGGACTCATGATCTTTTATGGAAGCATCCTCGATGGAATAATAGTGCCTGTGTGGAACTGTGAACACAGTCATATGTAGCACAATGCTATTCATAACAAAGTATGGCAGGGCAATTTTTAAAACGTAAACGTTATTGGCTGGAATCTGTAACTGTGCCTCAATTGAGCCAAGAAAAATGAAAAGATGTTAACCCCCAAGAAGCTCAAACTAATATCACCTGCACTTCTCTGATAATGTAATCTGTCAGTTCAAAAACTATTCTCTTAATCTATTAATATTATTATAAACGTTCTGTGTATGTTGCACCAGCCGAGTACATGCTCAAGCAGACACTAATCACTCTATAAAACACCATGAAGACCAACTAAAACGAAGGAAGATGTTCTGCTTATTAACACTGATCGCTGGTTCGCAAAAGAGGCTTCGTTATGAACAAAGCCATGTATACGTGTACATGGATATAGGATGGTGTTCACATTCCAGCAATTGAATGACAGTCTTTTTTTTATCAGCTATCTAAAACAAGCATTTGCATTGCCAGCAGTTTGGGTTTTTATGTAGGGATGGCAAAGGCACTTGGTATTTACTGGCCTTTGAGGGTTGCAGGTACAACATGGTGTGAGTAACTGGGCATCTAATAGCAGTTCCCGGCAAATGCCTAGTAGTTATACACAAACAAACACTGTTGGCTTTGACAATGCTTGTATTTAACATGACGTAAGTGAAGGACCTGCATAGTGCTTATAAATTGATTGGCTGAAGGTAGACCTGGTTAAGACTTTATTATCACACCAGGAGCGGATTTACAATAACTCCAATGAAGGCATTAACTCTCAGAAGACTGCTTTGAATAAAACACTGGCAGGCAATTTGAGTGCAACGCTTGATGGTAAGACTTGATTAAAGTAAGCTCAAAGAGCTACCATGAGGGGTGCTTTGAGCAGGGAGGGGCAGGAACTGGGTGGGAATGGTGATACATGTAGCATGGACATTGGCAGTCAATGGGTGGACAAGTAACTAAAAAACACCTACAAGTTCTGTGTCCCTCCTCATAGGCCATTTCTCCCTGTCTGTTCTCTAATTAAATAGATCTGGCTTATAGGTGGTGCAAGCACCAACTAGTAGCTAAACTAAATATTGGACCATTGCTCCAAGTATTTTTAATACCCGCAGCCACATCAAGAAAAGGCAGCATCAAGCAATCATGTGGGAGTGCAAGGGATATTCACCGGCACCTGCCATATTCCAGCAATTTGAACACTGCTGCAGCATTTAGTGCACCTGCGACACACACACACGCGGAACAACTGCATCTTTCTAGGTGTTCTTTGCATGCTCTCTGCCTTTAAAAGTCCCCTTAAGGGGTGTGCCTTTGAAAGGTTTTCGGGTTTGTGTGTGCAGAAACAAATGGTATTGATTCCATACTGGGCACATATCCAGCATCTATGTACATATTAGGCATGTCTTTGCAGGAGACTGTGGGAAGAGAGGCTTTCAGTTCTCCCCAAGTAGTGCATTTCACGTCAGCACCCGTTAAGGGTGGGAAATGAGACCCTTTTTCTTCCCTCATAATGGCCATCATTGGGGGTTCCCATGACTCATGAACAAGTCTTCCTCTTTCATCCATACCCCTCGTTCCTCTGGACGAGGGGGCAGCGTTGGTTTCTTATTCCACCCGAAATTCATTTCCTCCTCTTCTTCTCCAACTCTCCCCTCTTTCTCTACCATTGAATTCCTCTACAAGTCCTTCTCTTAACCCTGCTCTATTTCCTTCCTAATCATCAATCGACCCCCTGGTCCTCTCTCCTCTTTCCTAGATGATCTGGATCACCTCCTCTCACTTATTTCTCCACCTATCTCTCCTTTATTGGTACTTGGTGACTTTAACACCCATCTGCCTTCTCCCCCGCAATCTTCTCCTCTCCTCTCCATCTTTGACTCCTACCTGCTCTCCCTCCTCTCCTCGCCCTCTACTCACTCCTCTGGCTCTACTATTGATCTTATCTTTTCCTCCTCCCACTCCTCCTCCCCTGTCTCCTCTCTCCCTGTCTATCTCTCAGATCATGCTCTACTCTCTTTCTCCCTTTCTCCTCTCTCCACTCCTACCACCACTAATCCTTCTCCCCCTATCTACTCACGTCGTGACCTCCGGGACTTCGATGCTACCCTCTTTTTTAACACCTGCTCTTCTTCTCTTCCATCTCACCAAGACTTCGCATTACTGTCTGCGGATGATGCTCTCTCTTCCCTTTCATCCTCTATCTCCACTACCCTTGACCAACCGTACCCCCTTTCTCTCTTCCGCCCTACACGCAAGCCTTCTCAACCTTGGCTTACCCCCCATCTCCGCTTTATGCAACGCCTTCTCAGGCGATTGGAGAGACTCTGGCTCAAAACTCCCTCACACTCCAATCGAACCTCTTATTTTTCTTATCATGCTCTCTACAACTCCTGTTTTGCAACCACTAAGTCCTCTTACTACTCTAACCTCCTCCATTCACAAGCATCTCATCCTCGGCGAATCTTTCAAACTCTTACCCGTCTTCTAAATCCTCCTACTCCTGATCCTTCTTCCAATTCTACGCTCTCTCCCTCTGATTTTGCTAACTTCTTCTCCTCCAAAATCATCTCACTCCGCCAAAAAATTAACCTCCCCTCTAACTCCTTCTCTTCTCCTCCCCCCTCTCCTCCCTCTTCCGATATGTCTGTTTTCTCACCTGTCTTTTCGTCAGATGTCTCCTCTCTCCTGTCCAAAGCTCACCCCACCTCCGCCCCCTCTGACTCTCTCCCCTCTGTTCTCATTCCCGAAATCTACCCACTTCTTATCCCATACCTTACCACTTTCTTTAACTCCTGCCTCTCCTCTTCTACTTTTCCCTCAGCCTTCAAACATGCTACGATTATCCCTATCCTAAAAAAACCCTCGGCTGACCCACTCCTCACCTCTAACTACAGACCCATCTCCCTTCTTCCTTTCCTTTCCAAACTCCTTGAGCATCTAGCTTATTCCCAACTCTCTTCTTTTGTCTCCTCCTCTATTCTTCCTCCCTTTCAATCTGGCTTTCGACCTAAACATTCCACTGAAACCGCTCTTACTTTGATCCTCAATTCTCTCCTCTCTGCTCGGCATGCCAAGCAATCATCCATCCTTATTCGCCTTGACCTCTCTGCTGCCTTTGACACTGTCAATCATCCACTCCTCCTGCAGACTCTCTCCTCCTTTGGTTTCAAGGGCCCTGTTCTCAACTGGCTATCCTCCTACCTCTCTTCTCGCTCCTTTACTGTCTCTTGGGGTGGTCAGACCTCTTCTTCCTTCCCTCTAACATATGGTGTTCCTCAAGGCTCTGTACTTGGTCCTTTCCTTTTCTCTCTTCATACATCACTCATCACCCCTGTTATCTCCTCCTTTGACATCTCCCATCACTTTTATGCTGATGATACTCAACTCTTTCTCTCTTTCTCCTCCTTCACACCTGACCTTCATCTCAAACTCTCCTCCTGTCTCACAGCTATCAAGAACTCGATGTCCTCCCGCTTCCTCTCTCTTAACACTGATAAGACGGAAGTCCTTTTCTTCCCTTCTAACTCACTTCCTTCTCCCTCTCCTCCCCCATTCATTCACTTTCCCCCCTCCGACCTCCCTATCTCCTCCAAGGCTCGCAATCTGGGTGTTATTTTTGACTCCTCTCTCTCCTTCTCACAACACATTTCACTTACCTCTCGCTCCTGCCGCTTCCATCTATACAACATTCGCAAAATCCGTCCCTCCCTCACTTTCCATGCAACCAAACTCCTTATCTCCTCTCTCATCTTTTCCCGGCTATTTTACTGCTCCCCTTTATTCTTTGGACTTCCTGCCTCCCAGCTTACCCCCCTCAAATCCATTTACCACTCTGCTGTTCGTACCCTTTGTCTCCTTACCTCCCATGATTCCATCTCCTCCTCGCTCTCTCTTCTTCGTTGGCTACCTTTCCGCTCTCAGGTAAAATTCTGCTTTCTCTGCCTTGTTTTTAAATCCTTATATGGTCTTGCTCCTCCTTATCTCTCCTCACTTCTCACCTTCTACTCCCCCTCACGCCCTCTTCGTTCAGCTGACCGTTTCCTCCTTACTGTACCTCCTTCCCCTTGTGCTTCTTCCAGGTTTCGTTCCTTCCAACTTCTAGCTCCTCTTCACTGGAACGCACTCACTCTCTCAATCCGCTCTTCCACTACCCTTCCCTCATTTCGCACATCCCTTAAATCCCTTCTCCTCCACTCTCCTCCTTGAAGATCTTCCCATTCTCTCTTCATCCCCCCTCTCCCTCTTCTGACTCCTTAACCCCCTCTCCCTCCATTCTCCCACCTTCCTATTCCTCACTTGTTCTTTTCTTTTCTATTCCCCCTCGCCAATCCTACTTCCTCTCTACCTCCCCTTCTCCACAGTTAACTGCTTTTTGCACTGTTTTACTGTCGAATGATTCATCATGTAATTTTGCTCACATTGTTTGTTTATTGTTTATTGTTGTTCACTGTATGAGTTGTTCCATTGTACAGCGCCTTGGCGTAAAGCGCGCTATAAATAAACAAATCAATCAATCAATCAATCAACAAGGAGACCGTACTATAACTTGCTGCTGAGAGCCCCATCAACTCGAATAAGCCTTGGTGGGCTTGGGCCTGCACTCACGGTCATTACTGAAGGCTACCCCACTCAAGCAACGAGGCTCATGGGGCGTGCTTTCTCCATCACCATAATAGTACTGAATTACCGATCTGCCACAATTCTGCCCGCCATGATCTTCCTGCCTGCCACGGATCTCAAACTGCTACTCTTCACGTCCTTCCTGCTCCTCACGTGAGCAATGGCTGGACTTTGCACTGACCTTTTCCTAGCATCTTAACCTCTGTTTGATCCTTGCCTTTCTCCCTTTATCATCGTACCTACTAATTGCTTTCTCAGTTCTCGAATTGTAAATGGATGTTAGCTGTGCTTCTACTTTATTGCTCTGTCTCCTGCATTCATTGGACCCTCTTGTGTGCTTTCATCTTGAATCCATTTGTGCACTGCCCTTTTAAAATCGAATTCAGTTTATTATTCTTTCATCTTGCATCCATTTGTGCAGTGCTTTTTTAAAATCGATTCCAGTTGGATTGTGCTTTCATCTTGCATCCATTTGTTCACTGCCTTTTTAAAATCGAATCCAGGTGGATTGTGCTTTCATCTTGCATCCATTTGTCCACTGCCTTTTTAAAATTCAATCCAGATGGATTGTGCTACTCTATCACATACCCCCTCTCTCACGAAGTCTGGAATTAAAAAGCACAAAAAAGACATCCTGACGGCAAACCCTGGTCTTCCCATCGCAGAGACGCATGATAGCGCAACTTCCAGAGAGGTCTTTACTGATATCCTTTTTCTCTGTCCCTTCTCCAAAACTATGGACTCCTCATCTCATATCTACTCTCTCCCCTTTTACATCCTCTCTCATTAACGGTGGCACCAAGTGGGAAGTCCTCTTGGCCGGCTTCTCATTCTCGCATTGCTTCGTTAATGTCTACCAAACTGGCAATATCCTGGTTCAGGGTCCTCAACCAAACCTCCTTCTCTTCGACCGAATCCTACCATCCCTCATTAAATTCCTTCCTTCTCCTGCCTCTCCCCATTGCACTCTCACTGTCCCTCCACCTCTAACTGTAGTACCTCACCCCTGTACTTCTCCTCAGAAAACCTTCAAAGACAGAGACCTCCTCCACCTGGTGACTCTCAACACCCGCTCAGCCAACAAACACTCTGCTGACATCTGCCTCCTTCTTGAAGACACTGATCTTGACATTCTCGCTCTCACAGAGACATGGTTCAATGCCAGAACAGTAACTGCCTTTGACTCCCTCCTCCCTGACAGCTTCAAGATCACTTCCAAGACTGGTTCTCTCTGTGCTGACGGTGGGGTTGCCTTAACCTACCCGGAGTGGTTTCCTTCTTCCATCTTACCCACTCAGCTCTACTCTTCCTTTGAGAGCCTGGTATGCAAGCTGGTCATCTCTACCTCCTCCACTCTGACCATTGCTACGATTTACCATCCTCCAGGCGCTACCATCCTGTTCCTCTCAGAATGGGTTGATAACTGTTCTTCCCTACTTTCAACCAGCTCCAATCTCCTCCTCTTTGGGGATTTCAAAGTCCAATTGGACTCTCGTGTCACAGCATCCACTCTCTTCATTGACCTCTGCACCTGTCTGCCCCTCCCCATTCTCATCTCTGGTCCAACCCGCATGGCTGGACACTCACTGGATGTCCTCATTCGCTCCGACCTCTCTCTCTCTCTCCCTCTGGTCACCCTTCTCTCTTGGTCAGACCATTCTCTCCTCTCCTCCCACCTGGGTCCCTTCAGCTGTCCTACTACACCCTCAACCTCATTCATGAACATCTGCCTGATGAAACAAGTGTCAGCTGCTGCCTTTGCCTCTACCTTCATCCCCCTTGTACCCGTTCTGCAGATTCTACCACCGATTCTGCTCTCAGCAACTTCCACTTGGCCATCACCAATACTCTTGACATCCTTGACCCAGTCCGCTTGAAACCCACCTCTAAGTGTAACACTTGGTGCGACTCTGAACTCTCAGCCCTGAAACAAAATTGCAGAGCAGCAGAACAGAAGTGGCAAACCTCAGGCTCACCCTCTGACAAATTGGCCTGATGCCTGCTCCAAAGGCAATACAGACTCTCCATCTGTGCCAAGAAAAGGGCCCACATTCAGGCACGCGTATCTGGTGCATCCAAAGCACAGCTGAAATGTGCAGGGAGCTAGAAAACCCCTCCGCAGTCTCCTCCTCCCCTCTTCCTTCCCAGGTCCTCTGCAATGCACTGGCCACCCACTTTGCCACCAAAACTCAGGACATCCTGAACACCATTGTCACTCACTCGCAAAACCCTTACCACACCCCCTTGCCACCCTTGGTCCCTCACCCTCCTCCTGCCTCCTTCTCCTCCTTCAGCCCTGTCACCACTTGAAGAAGGTACCAGAGTTGTCTGCTCCATTAATTTTTCTTCCAAACAGGTTCCCCCTTGCTCATCCAGAACCATCAAGGACAACATTGTCTCACTTGCCCCCGATTTCTGCAACCACTCTTTCACTACTGGATCTTTCCCCTCCTCCCTCAAGCACTGCCTTGTTGCCTCCCCCTTAAAAAACCTACAGCAGACCATACTTGTCAGCCAACTACCGCCCTATCTCAATCACCCCCTTCCTACGAAAACTGCTGCAGGGGAAACTGGCCTTACCTCAACTCAACTTGCACACTGAACTTGTTGGTGGTCGTCACGACCATCAATCGGGATACTGAGCATCCAGAGGCACGGAAACTGCTCTTCTGAACACCCATGAAGAACAGCTTGCACCTCTGGATTCCACCTCTCCAGCTGTCCTCATCCTTCTTGATCTCTCCTCTGCCTTTGACATGGTCAACCATTCAATCCTCATAAAAAGGCTCCATGATGCCTGGGTATCTCGGAACGGGCACTGGAGTACCAGACCTCTTTGATAACAGACCGCTCTTCCCAAGTCATCCTGGGCACCTTCTACTCTCCTACTTCCCTCTCTACCTGTGGTGTCCCCCAGGGTTCTATTCTCTCCCCTTTTCTCTCTAACATCTACCTTTCTCATCTGGCACTCCTCATCTCGTTCTACTCGCCAAACTTCCAGTGTTATGCAGGTGACACAACTCTTTTTTGAACTTCCTGTTTACCCTCTCGCACCATCCTTCGTACCTGACTGCCTATCTGCCATCCATGCCTGGTGCTCTTCGAACAATCTCTGCCTCAATGCTAGAAAAACTGAGATACTCCCGATTGGGACCCCTGCACTCTCCTTCTTCCCTTCTCTCTGGCCTTCATCCATGGGCTCTCCCCCTGTTCTTCCTTCTGAAGTAAGGACATTGCCAAGAAGTCCCACTTTCAACTCTTCCTTCTCAAAGGAGTTCTTCCTTTTCTCACTTTCCCCCAGAAGCTCAAAGTTTCCTGAGCCCTGGTTTTCTCTAGACTTGACTATTGCGATAGCCTCCTCCTTAATCTGCCTTCTTGCACTCTGTAACCCCTTCAGCTAATCCAGAATAGGACAGCAAGACTTATCCTTGGCCTTAAGCCCAGGGGCCGCATTCTTCCTGCCCCAAAAAGTCTTCACTGGCTCCCAGTTGCTGCACAGATTAAATTTAAATCCCTTTGCATCACCCATAATGCTGTCTGGGGCCGGGAACCACTCTATCTGCAACTCTCTATTACAAAATACTCTCCTTCTAGACCTCTCCATTCCTCTGGCACCAACTCCTTGTGTGTAAAGCATTTCTCTAAGCAGAGAGCAGAAGGTTGATCGCTTTTCTCAGCTAGATCCCTCCTATGGAACAGCCTCCCCCTCCCTCTGCATCTTGAGCAGAACATTCTTAAATTCCCAAAGCACCTCAAGGCCTTCCTTTTTTCCTCCTCCTTCCCTTCTTCCCTCCTCTGCTAATCTCACAGTGGCTGTGATTGGTTTCTTGGGCCATTATGCATCCTCTGGGCCCCTGACCACCCCCATCCAATCGCCTCAGCATCTGTCTACTTTCCGCACTTGCCTGGCACACTCCCACCCTGGTGATTCGCACTTTACTCCATGTTATGTAGCACTTGCCATCCCTCACACTTCATCTGTGGCTAGCCCATGAGCACGGACACCCCAGCACCTACCACACTGCCCTATTCCTTAATGCACTTGCACGTTCTGAATGCTCACAAGGCATAGTAGGTTTGTCCTTTCTTTCCCCCACTGTATTTATATGTTTGTGTATCTAATTGTACTTCAATCCCATGTTCCCTCCCTGTTGCCCTGTGGGCGCTTTGAAACAGAATGTATTCGCTGCATAAGCGCCTAACAAGCGAACAATTAATACTTAAAATAAAATCAGCCACCTGACTGCTGGAAGTTACTTTGCACTCGTCAGGGTGTATTACTGCTTAGGCATTTTCTTAAACACAAGTTCCATGAATGTCCCAGTACAAACCACGAAATGTGCCCAGGGTCACTGTGGAAACATTAACACAATTTAAAATTCAGATTAACCTTTGTGGCCATTCACGTAATATGGAAGTGATATTTTAGAACCATGACCCCTGGTGTCCATTTACACACATCCGAACAAAAAATCTCGGTCAAAATCAGTTATTGCTGTGGCCTTTGTGAATCGCATTCGCTGTTCATGGTTACACATTTGTTTCCAGGCACTACATACTGAAATGCATTAGAAATAACTCAGTGCAGGCGAATGACTCGAGATCAAAATACAGAAATGCTCTAGTGCACTTCGTACCTGCATTTCAAAATACGCCACAATTGAAAAGGGATAGAGGGGGTCTTTATTGGAGTGTTGGCGGTGTTGTGCAAATGCTTAGCCCCTCTGCCGTTTTAATTAAAAGTCATATCAGGAATAAGATAATGGATAGCGTTCGAGGAATCGCATAATGTAAATTGAATGTGGTAATGACTCTTTCATCCATAGAGCAGAGGGAAAATGAATCTTACAAGTGAACATTGTAGTTGAACAAGCTTCAGGTGCTAGCAATTGTTCGCGTTGAACTGTTCCACTTGGCGCCAGGGGTATGATATTTCAAACACGAAGGATCAGGAGTCTAAAAGAATTTGGCAAGTGAAGAGAAATCTCTGGAGACAATAATTAAAAACAAGCATTGGCTATGCCAACAGTTTACGCTTTTGTGTAGGCATGGGAAAGGCACTTGTGAGGCACTGCACAGGTGGTAATAACTCATCTGCATAATTGTGGGAGTACCTGGCCACATAATAGCAGTGCCTGGAAAATGCCTGCTACATATACACAAACCTAAACTGTGGGCTTTGCCAATGCTTGTTTTTAACAGTGAAGGACATGCAGATTGCTAATCAAGAGACTGATGGCATCCCTGATAAGACATTTTGATTACATCATTAGTGTTTTACAGCTCCAATTAAGTCATTAACTCTCACAAGGCTGCTTAGGAAAAACACTGGCCGGCACTACGAGTCTAGAGTTAAAGGTACTCCGTGAGTAAAGCTGGCTCAAAGAGATCCCAGGAGGATGTGTTTTGGGCAGGGAGGGGCTGACACTGGGTCCGAATGGCCTAAGGGGTTAGCATGGCCAGGAGCAGTCAACGGGTGGGCAAATAACCAACCAACACCTACAAGCTGTGTATCTCTCCTCGAATGCCATTTCTCGCTAGCTATACTCTAATGCTATAGTTCTGGCCTATAGGTGGCACAACCGCCACATAGTACCCCAAAGTAATGAGATTGGTATGCATCCTCTTCTTTGTCCCAGAAAAGATAATGGTATACATTACATGCAGGAGTAGCTAACCCAACAACGCTTCAGATATTTTGACCTAAAACTTCAATTTTACTCTTTAAATGACTAAGCTGGTCATTTAAAGCAGGTGGTAGTTGCAGCTGAGAGCATCTGGAGGGTGAAACGGCTGAATTGAGTATTCTCTAAAGATAGGAACACGGAGTGCAGTGGCGCTGGTTTCATTGTGGCCTTTCATTGTTAGCTTGTTTCATAGCCAGTGTTCACAGACTCTAACACCTGATCACTTCCAGATATTTCGAGTAGGGTTTGGTTGGATGAGCACAGGCAGGCCCCGCCCTGTTAGTTTGCTGCATAGTTGTTGTTAGGGTTTTTGGGCTTATAAATGTAATGTCTTTTTTTTATAAATAAAGTGTGCAATTTACCGAAGTCTCCAAAAGATTTTGATATGTGGCAATAATTCGAAAATACAATTTTGAAATATTAAAGTTGGAAAACGTTTAACACACACCCATTTGAAAACAATAAAGGAGAACAAGTTGGACAAGGTTAGATAAAGTGGAACTACTGTAAAAGCTTAGGAAGAAGGGGTCATGTTGCTTACGGGAGGAAACGGAAGGATGTACACTCATTACAATATTGAAAGAATAACCGTTTTTAAAAAGGCCAGAAGGACGCATAGTGTCCTTGAAAGCATGTACTATCGTCCACCAATATAAACGGTTTAAGCAGGGCCTCCTTTATAATCGTAAAATAAAATACAAGAATATAGGGTCGGGAACATGAATTCGAGGACACACGAAAGGACGGAACAGGGGGATGAAATAATACCTGCAGAGGGAAAACTAGTTAAACATAACATAATCAAATATTATGCACCCAAAAAAATATTATTTCACATCTAAATACATCAACATGAAAAGCATATTAAACGGTCCTCGCCACTTTCAGAAAGTGCCTCAAAACATACCTGTTTTCACACACATAACCCTGCCCCTCCATCTCCCCTGCTACCACTTCTCTAAACTCATATTTCTATCTTATCCTGAAAACATTTGGTAACTTCTGTTTCACCACCTACCCTTTTCACATTTGGACCTTGTAGAGCACTCTGAGACCCTCTGGGTAGGGCCAGCACTGAACACAAATTTCAAATAAAATAAAAAATAAAAGGTTTATTTTCGAAGTTTCATTTTCAATATTATATTTTTTCGACCTTTGCTGTTTAAAACTTTAGGTCTTCAAACAAAATACCTATAATCCAGATGTACCAAATCAGACTCTTCCAATTTATATTAAATGGGAGGTAGCAGGCCTTCCATATGGGAGTTACTGATGAACCGGACGTGATCTAAATTGCGAATGATCTTTGATCATCTGAAGACGGTAGTCTTGCGTATCTGGTGAGACCTGCATACTTCAAAGGCGTATCAGCAGGTAGTTATCACTGGGATCTCAGGCTTTGCTGAGCCCCCTCAAGATCTATTGATTCTAATGTCAAAAAGCTGAGGTGTTCGCAACACATGAGCAAATTATTGCCACAAAAATAAGTGGTTTGTCTAGAGTATCCAAAAGCCAAGCCTCTGGTAAATGCAGACTAATTAAATATGACACCTAAAATTAAAATGCAAAATTGCTTTCTACCATTATTATTAGTGTGTTTAAACGCAGACGTGTGTGGTAAGGTTCCAGTGCAGCGTTTGAGCAAACAAAAAAACTGGCAGTTTTCTTTTTAGAGTTTTTGCAAGCTTCTTAGAGGGATGTTGATTGGGAGTACCTCCCTGTGGCGTTCTCCTTGTTTACCTTGTTATTTCTGCCGCATGGAATGCTGCTGATGCGGGGAGGGATAAAGGAGCTCATTTTGCTCCAGCGAGTAATTTGGCGGTGAGGGGCTGTTACCTGTAGGCAAACACGTAGGCGGCTTCCCCGCCATCAAATTGTGGTCATTTGCAGGGTGGAATGAAATGTGCAGGGCAAAAGGCAACATACAAGCGTGTGTGCCACCTTTTGACATACACATTTGCACTTTACTATGTAAATGAGTAAACACTACCTAGAATGCTTGCATGGCAGGCGGTGTTTAATTAGGCAGTGTGAACAATGGATCCCTTTTGTGTACCCATGCTTTATGCTGGCAGATAAGGTCAGCAGGCTTCACAGAGATCCCTATCATTTGCGCTGGGATGAAAATGAATGCCGGCACAAATGCTTGAACATTTGTATGGCGGCGAGGAAGGGAGGTGGAGGAAACACAAGCTACGTTTCTCCCCTTCTCTCCGTCATACAAATGGTCGAAAATGGGGTGTGAAATTAATTGAAAGCATACATGCCTTACACAAGGGCTTTACACATGCTCCCTTAACGGCGCAACAGCAAATGTCACTGCCAGCCATTTCAGCGGTTAAGCATGCTGCACATTCTGTTTAGTTTCACTTTTGTAGTTAAACAAGCTAGATTGTCAATGATTTTTGCAGCAAAGGTTAGGTTAGTACCATAGATCTTCATATCCTTTGGTCTCATGACTCCTTGTGAGTCATGAGACCAAAGGCGACTATGCCGCCTACTCGTACCAAAATGCAGAGACACACAAGTACCAACGATTGGGCACTGCTGCCACGCTAGTCTAGCATCCTCCATAAGCTGATCTGCCTCAGGTCACGAAATTAAGGTTTATATTGTGTTGGTATGTGTTTTAGGACCCTTCTTTTATTATTTGTTAAGGTAGAGCATGGAGTGTGGAGTTGGCGAGGCAGAGGACATGTGGAATATCAGTGTGCTTCTCTCTTCCGTCCAGAGGCCTGCAAAAATACATTTAACATCCCGTGCAGGCTGGCATCAGTGCAAATGTGAGAATGTATTTTTGTCAGTTTATTACAATGCAAGTGGTGGAAAATGCCTGATGCCTCCTGTTATGGTAAGCTAAGCAACCACAACTCGCGCCACCACTGTGCACTGCTAAAACTAACACTGAGGACATCAACGATGACATCACAAATGTCATTGATAAGGAATATCACCAAATATCACCATTTTCTATTTTGACAGAAATGGCAAGCACACTTGAGTGGCTAGAAGAACACTTTCCCAAAAAAGAAATGAGTGATGATGAAAGCTCTAATGGTAAACAATACATCTATCAGAATAACCAAATATTGTAATAATGTATGCAGAGCTCATTGAAATAATAATTTCTTCTTTTCTTATAGTACATACTTTACTTGAAGAAACTACACCACAGATTAATTATGGAGAATCCCAACAATCAGAAAGACAATCCATTCATGTTATTAGAAATGTTGATTATCACTGTCCTACTTGCACCTGTCCTCCGTACCCTCAGCAATCACCCCAATCAAATTCACAAAATATAAATGGTTTGATGAAACGTCTCTCCCTCCCTCCCTCCCCAATGATGACTTTCTAGAAATTCCAGACTCTCCCATTTGCGTTTACCAGTCCGATACCCCATCCGTTTCATAATACATTACTTTTTTATACTATAACTATCTTGTATATTATTTTGTGATAGATTCCTTTTTTTAAAACAATGAAAGGTCTGTTGGGGGGGGGGTCTGTTTAAGAAATAGGGCATCCATGGAGATCGCGCTGTGTCCGGGCATGTTCGGTCTCGTATGATGCACTTTTAATTAGTCCACGGGCAGCGCACCCGATTGCGGACAAGTGCCTGGCGTCTTCCACTTGAAGGGGTCCGCGGACAAATGCAGCCGCTGCGGATGTCATCCGTGGACGATGTCTGTGCATCGCGGACAGTTTGAAACTACATTTTCCCTCAATCTAGGGTGTTTCAAGTTGAAAGTATTCCCTTCCAGAGCTCCTAGGCGCATTGTATGTTGATCTGTCAACTTTTTAAAACTTTACAAGGCCCATTTTGGACTCGATAGCACGCGGACAGTCGTACGTTCCACAGACTGTTCCCCTAGAGGGACCCACCCATTACTTTTAATCAATCTGGCAATACAGGAGAGAGCACTTGAGAGTACCTACTTTACAGACCAGTTAACAGAAACTTGTAACCTGCTCCAATGGCATCCGGCATGGCCATCCCTCCTTCCCAGGGGCCACCACCACCAAATGGAGAGCCTGGACAGGGGAACAGGCACAGTAATGTGGGGGAGAATGATGAGGAACATGAAGATGAGGTAGAGGAAGTTCCTACCTCCAGAACATGGAGAGAGTCATGGGTTTGGCACTTTGTTTTCACTGTTGGTGGGGTACCAAATGCTCGAGCTGCCCAGGTGAAATGCACTGAGTGTTGGGCTGCACTCAGTCGCAGACAACCTGGGCAGTACTACTTCGAGACCACCTCCATGCACCACCACACTCGATCCAACCACCCGGGTGCTCCGAGAAAGGCTGTTCCTTTCTCGGGGGGAAGTAGGTTATCTTCCTCCACCCCATCTTCCTCATCCGCTCCTGCCACCACACAGGATACTCCTGTGGGCATAGGATCCCACTGGCTGCCTCACAGGCCATATAGGAAGCTGTCGATCCTTAACTTTTGAGGGTCACAGTAGTCTGTTGTACTGTGACACACTACTCTGCAGGGGGAGCAGTTTCAGAGTGATTTCGAGGCTTTGGTCAAGGAGCCCGGGAAACACTGCCCCTACCTTAGATTTAAGGCACACCCATTATCTTCCCCTGTCCACCTGCCCCCGTATCTGTAGTTGGTGCCCCTTCTCTCCCTTCCCTCCCCACCTTACCTCCTTGTCTCTTCTACAAAAAAACAAAATCCCCCAAAAATATAAAAGCCAGAAATACACAAAAAAATGTTCCTTTTGGAGCCAACTTCCACAGATAAAAAATAGAACTAAACAAATAAATCATAGGACCTTTTGGAGCCTGAATAGTCTGAGGACAGTATGATGGTCTGCGGACACCTGGAAAACTCCACACTTTCGGTGGTGGAATTAAAATCAATTAACTTGTTTTTTTCGTTCAAAAATGGTGGCTATTAAAAGAATCTTTTTTAGAAATTTGTGTTGGTTTTCTATACTGAACTAACAAATGTTCCACTGAACTTAACTATTATTTTCTAACTTTCACAAAAACTGCTTCTATTTTTTTCTGTTTTTGCATTGTATCTACTACAACTGCTAAAAAATACTGCACTACATTTTTCACGTGTTCACAAAAACTGTTTCAATGCATTTTAAATATTCAAAAGAAAAATCTGATTTCTCGAGATCCATCAAATGCACTCCATCGGCTCGAAAAATATTCACAATATCAAACTTGATATTTTCATTGAGAAAATATGTCATTCCAACATCCTGCAATAAAGCACATATATCTTTGTTTATATTGCGCCTTGCTTTCTCGATAAATTAGAATGTTTCCACACTGTCTTTGAGCTATCCGAGAAAAAAATATCTTCAAATGTGGAAACAGTTCCATTAACTTTGCAAATATATCCTTCTGTCCTCATCCCACTCGATCTCTCTTCTGCCTTCCACACGGTCAACCATACCATCCTGCTCAACCATCTCCATGACAACCTGGGCTCACTGATCAGGCTCTGGTCTGGCTGACTTCTTTCCTCTGTGGTTGACCCTCCCAGGTCCAGCTTGGGTCCTTCCTTTCCTCTATCTGCCTCTCTACCTGAGGTGTTCCCCGGGGGTCTAACCTCTCTCTGCGGCTTTTCAACCAATACCTGGCAACTCTTGCCCATCGCATTGCCTCTCTCTGGTCCAATTTTCAGTGCTATGCGGATGACACTCAACTCATTTTCAGGCTTCCCTCAGCCATCTCTACTGCTTCTATCATCTCTGACTGCCTGTATGCTATTCAGGAGTGGTGTGCAGCCAACGATCTCTGCCTTAATGCCAGTAAGACAGAGATCTTCCTCTTTGGCACTCCTTCACCCTCCTTTCCTGTCACTCTCTGGCCTACCTCCCTTGGTCCTCCTACCACCCACCTGCGAGGGTAGGAACCTCTGGGTCATCTTCAACTCCATGCTTTCCATTTCTGTCCACATCTCTATTGTCTCTAAAAAGTCAAACTTCCAACTGCACCTCTTCAGAGGTATTGTGCCTTTCCTCTCCTTCCCCCAGAAGCTCACTGTATCTCGAGTCCTGGTTCTCTCTAGGCTGGATCACTGCAACAGCCTCTTCTACTCTCTAACCATTGCAACTAATGCAGAACAGGACTACAAGACTTGTCCTTGGCCTCAAGCCATGGGATTGTATCTCTCCAGCCCTGAAATCTCTTCATCGGCTCCCAGTGGCTGCAAGGATTTGATTCAAGACCCTTTGCATTGTCCATGAAAGCACATTCATCTTTATTGACATGCTGCCTTGCTTCTTCCATTTGTGGACAAAACAAGATTGGATAACGCCATATTTGTCTATGAATAATTTCAGAAAAAATAAACTTTGCAGCTGGAAACTGTTCCATTAGGCTCTTCAACATATCCTTCATGGCAAACTTCAAAGATACTGCAGTCACATAGCCAACACTGTTGCCTCCACAATGCACAATAATAATATCTGGATGTTTAAAGTGAGTCATGCTCTCACAGAATGGTAATACGGTCGCCCACTTTAACCCACGAACTACATACCAGGAAACATTCACTTCTTCCAATACAATAGTAGAAGTGATGCCACTAGATTCAGTATAAAGCTTCAATGAATGGATCCAAGAATCTCCCACCATCCACACACTCTGCTTCCTCAAAGCCATAGCCATATCCATCTTCACTGCACAAAACAAAGGGGGTCATTATGAGTTGGGCGGTAAGGGATTAACAGCACCGGTAAGGAGACCGGTGCCGGTAATCCCCTACCGCCCAATTCCGAGGTCCCTTAGCGGGAACCGTAAGGAATGTGTGGTCTGACCACATGTCCCTTACGGGTCCCGCTAAGGGACCAGGGCGCTAATAACGGGCTTGCTAGTCGCAAGCCCGTTATTAGCACCCTCCCCATTCCCATTGAGCCGTATGGGGGATCAAATGGGAATGGGGAATGGTTTGTTCAATGGGGACTTACCGGTCCGTCCAGGGTCGTAATGCATCAGTAAATCCCCATTGCACAAGACTGGACTCGGACACGATATGGGAGGCAGCCATGGTGCTAATATCATCATGGCTACCGCCCATCTCGTAATGACCCCCAAAGATAACACTTCCTACCCTGTCTTCCTGTACACCACAACCACAAACCCTGATTGGATAATCCTCCGATGTCCACAGATGTCCAAGACTGTCCATGGTTGCCACAGTCCCCTTTCCATGCTAGGCATCCTCAAAGGACCTGAATGGCACGTACGGTTTCCGCTGACTACTGTGGTGTCTGCGGATATTGTAGCACTGGACAGCCTGCCTACCCTTTTTACTTTTATGTTTGTAACACTCCATTGTTGGCTGCTTTCAAACAGTCACGCATCCATCCACCAATCACATACAAAAACTCTACATGTAACCCTATCATCTCAGTTCAACACTTCAGATGTACTCTAACTCACAGCCACCTGCATCAAAAACTACTGTGAAAATCTGCATGATTTCTATTTGTAGATTCAACAACATCTGTATCTAACAAGACATAGTACAGGTATGCATATATTTATTTCAACACTTTTACATATATATTCCTTATCCGTTTTTACTCTGCCCTTCATTTTGTCTCGCCTTTTACCTCTCTTTTTGCATTACAGGAGGTTATTTTATAGCACTTGTGATGCAGACATTTACATTGGAAGGGTTACCTTGGTATGATACATTTTTCATTAGGTCTATTATGACTATAGATTTTAACTGGGGCGATCAAGCCCATGTGTACTACCTTTTTGCAGTAGGTTTATAAGGAAGTCAGTTTACCTTTAACATTGGGTATTTTATGGTCAAAGCACTTTGCACTTTATTGAGGATGTATTTGTTGACTACTCTCCAGCTGTCCATGTATGCACGGCTTTTGTGCCATGCATTCTTTTATAGAGAGCAGGGTTATTTTTAAATTTTTGAGATACTATGTCATTTCGAATATCCATGATCTTTCGATTTATCTCTGTTAACTATGTGTATGGTTTTATGTTTTATATTACCAGTACATTAAGATATACATCAGTGCATCCATGGACGTAGAGCACTGTGCACATTATTACTGCTGTAGAGATTTCAACTTTCATCCCTTTTACTATTTCCCCTTCCCCTTCTTTTCCTTTTCTTTGCTACTATGCACTTTGCACTTTTTATGCTGCTAATGCACTATGCACTTTATATTGTTCACATACTGCAACATTTGCTTGATTTGTCCCATTTCTACCCTTGTACATGCACAATGACAATAATGTGTTTAAGTACTTTGAGACTATAGATTATCATGGGGCATGCGTACACGTCATACAGTTCATGTCACGTATGAAACTCAGACTGTGGGACTTATTTGAAGAGATGGCTATATAACGGTGTGCGTGGAGACTTTTAGCGCGGATTTCACATTCTTCTGTATGGTGGGCATTTTCTGACTATGCCTCTTTTTTTATTTATATTTGATAGTTTATACTGTTTAGAGGCATGTTGTGGTCCGTCTTGCCCCTGTACATCGCACCCACAGTGGGAGCACTTTATTTGACATACTCTGTCTTTCGTATTCAGCGGTGATTTTACTGTACAGTTTCCTCCCATAGCTATTTTTTCCAGCGCTATACGCCGTCTCGTCTGCAGTTCCCACTTTCATGATTTTCGCGGCACTGACGGCAGCCTTTTCAATTTAAGCCGTTACTTAATGTTCAAATGATCAAGGTGTGTACCTTATTTCATTGTACAGAAAAGAATGCGTTGCCTTTGATATGCTACAACATGGCCGCCTAGTGTCCAATACATGCACAGAGATGTTCTATGTACTGCTACCACAGAGTTTGTATAACGTTTTAAGGAGTCCTTTGTCTGTGTTTCCCCTACCTACGTGAACAAGCGGTCGGAGCACCGCGAAACACGTCGTTCTGTTACTTCAGGTTTTCCCTTGCTTTTGCACTTTGGATCAATAAAGAAGATTTTGTGCTGCCTGATCCTGCTGTCAAGCCTTTCTTTTTGCTGAGATTGGATTTCCTTTACTCAGCTGCTCTCGGGAGTGCAGTCTGTTGGTTTTGCCCTGTTCTGGGGCACAATTTTTCATTTGAAAATATATATATATATATTCAATGAAAAACCATTGTTAAAGGGACGTTATGGTTAAGTTGCACTAATAAAAACCTATTAAATTCAGTAAAAAAACGTTTTTAAAAGGATGTTATGGTTACAAGTAAAAGCGAAAAACCCCTGAAATTTGACAGTTATGGTAAGCTAAGCAACCATAACTCGCGCCACCACCGTGCACTGCTAAGACTAACACCGAGGACATCAAAGATGACATCACAAATATCATTGATGACATCACTGTCCGCAAATTTATCTGGCCAGTCGGAGGCCAGTCCGCAGACAGTGCAGCCAATCAGAGGCCAACAGGGAAGTGAGTCCGCAGAGCGGACATAGATATCACTAATTCTTTTGTCTTACATTTTGTTCATTTTAAAAAAATTCGTCCAGAGGGAGCAAAGTTATAAGCCGCCCAAAAAGTGCTCTTCCTATGGAAACAGCAACTTAACCATAACTACACAGCCACCATTGTGGCTTTGTAATACACATATACATATTTATTTATATTGGGTTGCTACCACTTACCCTTTAATAAGCTTCTCAATATGCATATTCTCTTTTTTAACCACTCTGTCAAATGCCATGTATTGCAGCATTATACGCCTGCGCAAATCAAGTGGCAGTTACTTACATGTACTTCCAACATATTAAACTTCGACACACCAAGTGCCACTTATAAATGTTCTACAAATCTTTTCCTTTCTTTTAGAAAATAGTTAAACACAGTGCTGCTGTAAATGCACATATGCATTTTTAAACTTTAAACTTTCAACAAATGAAACGTTGAAACACACAGTCTTTTCAATTTTTCACTCCATTTAAATGTTATACTGTCCAACCTTTCTCATTACATCCCTTATAGTGCCACCATTTTCCACCTGCTCACACATATGTGTATACTGGCACAGTTTCTATATACAACACTTCACCTTACATATAAAGTACTGTTCTTTTCCAACCACTACTATAAGACAGCAAACACTGCTCCAACTACAATCTGCCATTGCATTACCACTAGGCCACAGTTCCCCTATACTTTAAAAACACTGCAATGCATTAAAAATACATTTCACCACAAACAAAGCACTTCTCTTATTAAAATCACCAGCACAAAAATAACCTAGATATGCACCTTTTTCACACACACATTTTTGCCTTGTACCTCATAATGTCCCAAACAGCACTAGTCATAGACCAATTCTTCTAACAACATAGTTAACATACTTTACTACGCCACCAAGAACACAACTTTATTAACTCTTTTTCCCAACAATTCCTCCTACCTTAATAAATAACAACCTCTCTTACTAAAAGTACTTCATCATTACCCCATATGCCCACTAACATTCTTTTACAGGTACGGGAAAAAAGAAGGTTGACGAAGATAGCTACCGAAGAAAGAACACTCTTAACATCCTAAGTACTACATTATTTTAGCATGTATATCTCTCTAATTGTAACAATGCACTTCACTATATATTAGCCTAGAGTATTTGTTTCTACTCAAGAAAATTGTATTTCACTCTTACTGATTATAGTGCAACATTCATACTCTTTCTAATCCCATCTAATCATTGTTCCTTATTCAATACACCACCCATTCCTTAGTGCCTAAGAACACATCCATCTCTCATCAACTTCTATACCACAATTTCACTTCCTTACTATTCCATACCCCTATCCAAATGAGCTCCTAATTCTAACCCAACAACTTTCATCCTCCTTGCATTCCAAATCACTGACACACATTAGCACACCTACACACACATATTCACCCCTTTTCCATTACACCCACACAACCCTCATACCTATGCACTAAATCACACCATATAACAACCAATGTTTTCCTCAAAACATCATAATGTCCCGACTTATTCAATCACACCACCACTCCTTTACTCACTAACCCCAACCCATCACAACTGCACAGCCTCTTACTCTTATAACCTTCCCAACCATACATATAATCCCACTGCACTATCACACAACACTCGATTCATCTGTACAATCACACCCACACACCTATGGATAATACATGCATGAACATTCCACAACTTTCAAACACAAACTTGCTTGAATGCGTACTAAAAACCAACTATGTAGAAAGAAACAGTTCAAATAAAAATAAAAACAAGCCATATATTCATCCACCACTAAAACAACGTATAGAAAATATTAAAACAAAACATCTAGTAACCTCACTCAACAAAACTAAATAAGCCACCACTAAAAAAGTAAGGCCCCTCCTGCAAAAACTAAAAGTAAAAAAATATGAACAAACAAAAGCAGACATATTAATGACCCTAACACTATATCTACCAATGTTAGCATAGCCACAGTAGAGCAATCCCAAAAATTGATTTTACATAAGAAATGCCACTGTAGAGTTCTTAACAATCTAGTTAAGACAGCTAAAAAGTCACAATCTACCCATAAAAACTACTGCAGAAAATTAATCTGTGAAGATCTAATTGACAGCGCATTTCTACTAAAGAGAAAGTTGTTTATATTAATTTTAAACAAAATGAAACCACTAACTAAATTAATCAATACATTACAAAAAGACATTGAAATGTAAAAATAGATACCCTTTCAAACTTCTGTGAAGGTGCATGGATTCACACAAGCAGCACAGAACAATATTTCAATGAAGACAGCTATAAACAAGAAAATAAAACAAGTGCCATAGACAATAATGGCTGAAGGTATGTTAGGACAATGGCAAAATAAACTCTCATAGAAAAAACTCCCCCAGCAAACTTTCAACTAAATGTTACTTTTGCCCAAAGTAACCATCCAGTGTACAAATGGAAGTGCAGCTCAATATGTAACGTACGCCAACAATCCTTCAAATCTTTACAACAATTCCTCAATCACTATGTGAAACTAAAAGACAAAAGTAGAATAAAACCTTTACAAACCATGGACTCCTGCCTAGTGCGCATGCACACTCTACTGTGAGGACATTCATTAGCCTGCATTTCAGGAACTGCTTGTAAAAGAACCTTCAATCACATTAAAATGTTAGCAATACACCATTCCGCAATACAAATGTTGGGTGTCCTGACCCACGTTTGAGCTATCATGCTGCAACATTTGGTGCTGTGGGCTTAGAAAATCCAAGATGGCCAAAAAGCCCGCATGTACGCCAGAATAGGAAAACTGTGCAGTACTGGCATGGAAAACATCATGATGGCCAGAACTTCCCAGAAAATGCACAGGGAAATGCATGAAGAATAGGCTGCCACCCATTTTTGCCTATGTTGTGAGCACAGGAGGGCACTGCCTAAAACCACCATTGGGCTACCCACACAGTAGCCTGAAACCATTGGGAATGGCAATGCTGATTGCCAAAAGCAACCTAGAACTGTGGGGAATTCATTTTCTTAAATCCCAAAAATGGTTGCATTACCAGTACTCACCACTATCAGAAAGCCGGTGTTTTAAAACCACCAGACTTTTGTGTAAAACTGAACAAATGAAACAAAATCAGACCAAGGAAAGACTTGCTAAGAGGTGGATACAATGTAAAACTATATTCTGAAAGGACTTGAAGGAAGTAATTATTTAATGTGTATGTAATAATCGTAAGTGATTTAAACTGGGAACAAAAAAATGACATGTAGCTAAAAACTGGCTTAAAGAGATTCCAATTCTGCCTGACATCTACCCCCACAGGAGTTAAAACCTGCTCAGCCACTCTTCCCCCTGCCAAAAGGAGTTGTCACCTCTCTGATTAGATTAGGGGTGGAGCAGCTACAGGGAGTTGAACAAAGGCCTGTCCTGGACTCAGGCAAATGTTATATTGGGGGCGTCGTAAAAGTGGCTTCCTCTTGGCAGAAACGGGGAGGGGCAGCCCCCTCTGAGGACAGGCTGAGCTTAAAGAAAGTGGATAGACTGGTTTCTCCACCATGTGACCTGGGAAGACACACCCCTGTTGGCCAGAATATGATTTTAAGAGAGATGTATAACTCATGGTGCGGACTTGTCAAAATTATCTAAATGATACCATAATTCTTGTGATTTTTCTGTGAACATTTTGAGATGCGTTAGGACCCTGTGGTGTATTCTGGGGGGTTGCTAGCGGAAAATAGGGTCTCACTCCAAATGTCTGCATGTTAAAAATCTGACACTTCATCAATTAATGTCCATACTCCTTGCGCACATGTGTGTAAATTTGGGTAAATGTCCGATATTGCAAAACCAGTTAAAAAGCGCAAAATGTTGCCATTTCTGAATGCAAGCCCCCAGGAAGAGCAGAGTTTGAACAGAGTATACCTCATGTGATATGTGATGGGTGCATGTAATTTTAAACAACTGTGTATCTGTGCTATATGTATTTGAATCAAATATAGATTTGTGGGCAAACTGACCAGGGGAGGAACCTCTGACCCATAAAATCTACAGCATCACTCTGACTCACATTTCCTTCCCCCAATCATGGGAGAGGGGAGAATTGGGCCAATGACAAGTAGAGAGGGGCAGGCTTAGCTAGGCCCAGGCACACACCCATTTTCAAAACACATGAAAAGAGACTGCTGGGACAGGTAGAGACATTCAAATCCAGTTGCTGCAGAGCGTTTTGCCGGACCACACAACATCCAGAAGATACCAGTTCCAGACTGACTCCAGCTACATACTCCAGAACCTAGAACTTATACTTTAGAACCTAAATCAGAGGCCTAAAACCACAAGCTGAGTTCTCTGCAGCAGGCCTCAAATCATTGCAAGCTACTCACAGCTGGGCGAGCTGCTTGAATCCCTTGCCAAGAACTTTTGCCAGGACCAGTGCAGAGATCCAGGAGCCGTGCAGGGACCGCTGTATCCGGACAGACCAGACCAGTGCCAGACCAGATCAGACCAGACCGTGCAGAACTGCAGACCCAGAGACCAGATCGCTGTGAAGTGCCGCTAGCCTGATTGATCAGATCCGTGACGAGGTCCAGTCCTTCCAAAATATATTGTGAGTACTTAGGTCAGATTGTGACAGAAATAAGATCTTAGTTTAAAATAATCTAATCCAAACTATTTTAATCTAACCAGAACTGCCTCCTAGAAGTTGTCACTTGTCAATTTGTAAAGCTGCACCACTGTCACTTGTCAATTCTGCAGCTGCATAGCTGTCACTTGTCATTTTGAGTTTACTTTAAATCCGAAAAACTACCTTTATTTAATCGTCCGTATCTCTGCCACTTGGTTTAACTTAGAATCTAAGTTTTCCAACAAGCCTAGAACCGACTTTCTACTCCTTATACATTTTCCGAAATCACGATTCACGCACTCGCGAATTTTACTGTGATTTGCGATTTGGTTAAAAATCCAGCCACGTGTAACCATCAGCAGTCATTTCTTTCCTTGCTAAAAATTCGTTTGCCTCTTAATCACCATCTCTGAATCATTGCTAAAGTGAGCCTAAACTTATCCCAAGTAGCTACCACTCCCCCTGAACCTCCTAAAGGGAATTAAAACCATTTTCAGCATATTTCTCACTTCATTGCCATCACCTTTTAAAAGCATTTTGGGCCTGTGTTTCAAACTTCTATCTGTGGTCTAAGCTTGCTGGGGTGAACTGAATTATATTTGATTGCATTCCTAAGAACTGTGTGTGTTACTTCCATCTCCTTCCATTTCTTACATTGCATAGGGGAGGGGGGTGAATTGCCAGAGAAAAAGTGATTATTGTATCTTTTGCTAAAATCATATCAAGTATTTCTGTACTGCATTTTATTCCTCATTGCTTTTCCCTTGAAATCATAAAAGTAGTTTTGCTACTTTATCCATCCTATACTAACTCCTCATTGATTGTAAAGAAGTGTGCTAGTGCCAGATTACCCATTGTTGATCAACATCATATGTCTAAGTGTACTATCAGATATTAATGTATTATAAAGTGTGATATATATATATTGTTTAAATTCTCAAATATACCTTTTAAACTTGCAAAACAGAACTACTTCTTGGCTCAGTGGGGTCAGGGGGATTCTAAGAGAGGGGTGTTATATAGGGGTAGTCATCCAGACCTCATGAACTGGACATAAAGATATATCAATAAGGGTTTCCATTCAGTATCCCAGACTAGGCATTGACTTAGCTGTAGTGTTGAATTGAATCTTCTTACAAATTGGGGGCTCGAGCCGGACGTCTGGGTTAGATCTATCACGTGTGCAGCTCAATACAGTGTGCTAACTGACGGGATACATACATCTGGTCGGATCACTACGCTGTTTTACGCTGTAAAGCACTCTTCAAAGGGACACTCTAAGGAAAAGGTCTGTTTTGCAAAAATAAAATACTAATTTCTGTAAATCAGGACAGAGATCAATCTCTAGAATGACGACCTTGGTAGACATGAAAATAGATACATAAGCTATTTGTGAGAGGTGAGTGGACTCACCAGGACCAAACGTCTGGTTGCAGGCCATCGCGCAACAGGTCACTGAAACAGGGTCAGACAAATGGAGAGATCAGGGTCCATTACATGTGGCCCTGAGTGAACTATATATGGCTCCTAAAGCCAAAGATGAACACAATAAGATTGCCAGGATAGCGGCATACCTGTACCTATATATGGGAGACATGCAGGATAAATGTACTGAAAGCCAAGATCTGGCAAATAGGCGACAGATGGCGTTAGAGAAGGTCCAGTCTGACCTGGTCTCTTCTGAGCAGAGGCTGCAGAGGAGCCAGGAGTTAGAAAATGATAGTAGGCAGTATGTCATTAAAATAAAAGAGGATATGGACATCCTGCAACAGGAAAAGGCTGACCAGGATACCAGATTTCTGGCCTTGCAAAAGGAGTACCAAGAAGGTTTGGACTCCCTACTACAGAGCCAGAAAAACCTGGAGCAACAATTAGATTTCAATAGGGTGTGTGCTGAGCAGGTAGTCACCCTGCAAAGCCACCTAGATAGGGAAAAGGCAGAAAGCAATAAATTGATTCTGAAAGACCTGGATACTCAGGCAGAGTTTGATCAGGAGCGCCAGAGAGCTGGTGCCTTCCAAAGGCAAAGGGACGACCTGGCGGCACAGATGCAGACTCTTAGTCAGGAAAGGGACACCTTAGGCCAGGAAGTCTGACATTTAAAAAGGAAAATGGAAGAAAATCACCTGGCCCTCCAGGGACTGGGTGACCTCCGAAAAGAACACCAGAACTTGTTAGAGCACACCAGGAGGGTGGAGGAGGCTCTGGCAAGAAAGGAGCAGGCCAGTAGGGAAGGGACTCAGGAGGTAACCCTCCTGCAGCAAAGACTGGCCCAGTACTGCAGGACCAATCAGGAGGCACAGAGAGAAAATGAGGCTCTCTGTCAGCACAATGATAGGCTCCAACAACAGGTAACGATGCAGGAGAGACTGATAGAGTCTAGTAAGGCCTTAACTGAGGAACTGAAAGCGCAGGCTCTTGCATTGCAACAGGGAGCAGGGGGGGATAGAGACCAGGTTCGCTGGGAGAGGGAGACTCCTGAGCATAACCTCAGGAACCCTAGTACCAGAGGCCTTCATATCTCTCAGTCCCTGGACTCTGCCACCCCCATGTCCCCTCGCGCACATGAGCCCAGGGCCACGGGGTTGGCAGATTACTATCCAACCAGAAGTATGGGGCTCATAGGCCAGTACCTCCCAGGAATGGAGGGGCGGGCATCCGGGTATGGGCACCCAAGCACAGTGCAATTTAGTGGGGAACCCCAGGAGAGTAGGCCCATTAAGGGCATCCTGAAAACTTCTGCCAAGTGAGGTCAGTGGGGGCGTACCCATCAAATCCTGGCAGCAAGGAGGAATCTGAAGACTCCTCTGAACGGCGCAGGACACAGGAGACCAGGTCCCCACATTCTGCCAGCCATTCCCAGGCTCGCAGAATCCGGGAAAACCTGGAAGAGCAGACAGGAACCTCTGGGAGCAGTGCCTCTGAGTCAGAGGATGAATGGACCAGGGTTACCCCGAACCAAAAAGGCCAATAAGGCAAAAAGGGCCTTGCTTAAGGACCCATCGAAGCAAATAAAGGCAATAAGGAGTGTCATCACGCCTTATCTTAAGAACACCAAGTATTCCGTTTGGGAACACTTGGAGCTCTATGAGCAAATGATGGAGACTTTCCATTTGAAGGACAGCAGTAGCTGCATCCAGTACGTCTTAATGGACATTCTCCCCAGAATACTCCAGTTTCTTTGCGGGGCTGGAGGACCAAAATAATTTAAGATGGTCCACCTATAAGGCGGCCATCTTGAAACATTTTTCTGTTCACAGAAATCCTCAAGAGGCTCGCAAGGAAGCCTACAATTTTCAATGTGGGGAGGATCAGGCCCCACAAGAGTTTGTGCAAGAATTAAAGCGTGCTTTTGCGCAGACCACCAGAAGGGTGCGCACAGACAGCAAAGAGTTTGTCAATACATTTTTCCATGCTCTCCCTGAATATATAATGACCCAGCTCGTGAGAGATTGTCATGAGAAAAGATCTTTAGACTGGGTCATTGAACAGGCTACCCGGGTCTATGAGGTGCAGAAGCCTATCGAAAATAAAATTAACGCGCCGAAAAACCCCAAAACCAACAGCACCCCTGCTGCTGCCAAGGTGGCAGAGGTAAAGGTTGCCCCCGTTTTAGATTTGGAGAGGGGGGGCCTAAAAACCTGCCTGCACCAAATAATTCACAGCCCAGAAGGCCCTCGGGCCTGTCACCGACAGGGAGTCGAGGAGGTAGTCCCACAAATGGTGTCCCCCGCTCCCCTGACTATGTAAGTCCCCGCTACAAGGGAAACCGACCAATCCTGGGTTATGTGTGGACTCCTCCAGCCCAAGGGGGGGATCCAGCCAAGCACCTGACCCGGGGAACTTCCCTCCTAACTTCCCCCAGGAGGGCAGAAATTCTCCAAATCCTGGGCAGAACTTTTTCCCCAGGTATCCACCCAATTTCCAGCCCCAAAATCATCCATCCTTCTTTCCCCAATTCCCTGAGCCCAGACAACCTAATCCGGGAGAGGGGAGGCCAAGGGTGGAGGGGTACCAAAATCTTCCCAACCAGGGGTACTACCAGAGAAGGGATAGCTACCCTTCCCGGGATCAGCCCAGGGGAGAAAATAGAGCCCCGTATCAGCCTGAGCGGGTTTCACAACTTGAGCGCCAGGTCCAAAATATGGCACGAGATCTGGGTCACATACTGAGGGCTCAACAGAACCCTCAGCTGAGCATGCCACCGCAGAATGCCCCAAACTCGGGACCTGGTGCTCCAGAACAATGACGGGGGCAGCACCCCGATAAACCACCGGTTCCCAGGTAGGAGGCACAAGGGGAAGGGGGGTGTAAAGCCTTGGAGTAAGCTTCCTTCCCAACTTGTAA
This sequence comes from Ambystoma mexicanum, assembly GCF_040938575.1. NCBI lineage: Eukaryota > Metazoa > Chordata > Amphibia > Caudata > Ambystomatidae > Ambystoma > Ambystoma mexicanum. The sequence goes on from NC_090933.1 coordinate 988,078,718, forward strand.
ACAGCCCCTGGAAAACCAGGAACCGGAAATAAAATCTCCTACCCCTGAAAGTCTGCCAACCAAGGAGCAGAGAGGAGGTAGGAGAAACAAAGGACCCAAACAGACCCACTTTGTGGAGGAGGTTCAGGTCTTCCAATTTGAGGGAGAGGGATCCTCAGAAGATCCTGGGAAAAGGATCTTCTCCTTCAGAGATGGGGGAACTCCTCCCAAAGAAAAATGGGTCCCAAGGGATTCCAATCCAGACTGGGGAGATATTGAGACTGAGCTACCGCCGCCCATCATCTCATCCCAGAACCCACAACACCGAAATCCCCTGGTTCAGACCCATCCTGGTGACTGCCTCCAAAAAGGGGGGGCGGCCCAGAACCGGAACCAGGGGAACCCACAATGGCTCTGATCTCCAGTTGCCAACTTTTTCTTTCAGATTCCCAAGGCTCTCCACAGAATTCTGCCCAAATCTCTTCGCTAACAATGTCCAAAACCAGAAAGTTAGCCCAACAGTTGTTCAAAAATGTGCATTATCTGTGCCCCCTTGAGGAGAAGGAGGGAAGATACTATGCCCCGGTACAAGTACAGGGTCAGGGTACAATTTTGGCACTGGTGTACACTGGATCCCAAGCTACCCTTCTGTCCAAAAGGGCCTTTGAGGAACTAAATGCAGGAAGGGTGGAGAATTACCGAATTCCTCTCACCTCTCTTCCTGGACAACTGCAGAACTTTGAGGGGAAGGAAATTCCCGTTGAGGGGACTGCAGACTTGGACATTAAAATTGGGCGACACAAGGTGAAACACCCGGTCATAGTAGTGACTCCAGAGGGCACCCCTTGTTTACTAGGGAATGACCTCCTGAGAAGGTTGTCACCCCTAATAGATTGTGTAAACAAGGTCCTCTGGACCCAGACTAGCCAACCAATAAAATTAAAACAGAGTGTCAACCATGTTAGTTTAAACGGCACCTGCCACATGGTTGAACAAAAATCTGACCAAGTAGAATTTCACTTCCAGAACAACCAAACTCCAGACGTGGCAGTAATAGCAGTAGGACAGCAGACTGGTGATGGGGGGTCCTCTCTATTTCTGAAAATCAACCTTCCTTCCAGTTTAAGGTGGTATTCCACACTGGAAGGAAACACCCTGAAATTCTTTACTAATCCACAATCAGACACTCCCACTCCTATAGTCTAGAAAGATCTGAAATCAGCTCAGACCCTGGCTGATATTCAGCAAATTGGAGAGCAATTGTTCATCCCTGTTCAGTTAAATGATGGGAAGGACTCCGTTCTCGCTCGAGTGTGTGTGAACAACGGTAAGAGCTCCATCAGCGAAGTCATGTTCCGCCAACTCCCAAAAGATCCAGCCATTCCCACATTCAAACTGATAGAGAAATGGGAAATGGACCTGGAAGCACCTAATTCCCAACATCTCCTGCCAAGCAGGTGTATGCTCAAAATCTCCATTGGCAACAAGAGCATAGTCCATAATTGTTGGGTCGTGCGAGATGTCACTGCTGCCTTTTACTTAGGCAGTGACATTCTCAATCGCTTTGCCATTAGTTTGGACCTAATCAACTTCAAAGCTTGGTCCCGATTAGCGGATAATCCCATGGGCTTTGATGATCCAGAAAAAGCATTTAGGTCAGCTCAATTGCTACCTTATGCAGTTGAAATTCAGATCAAAGAGGAAGTCACCATCCCAGAAAGGACCCGACAATTCTCCCTGGAAGTGAAAGTTAAAAGAGGACAAAAATTGCAAAACCCTGATGCTTATATACATCTAAATGCTTCTCTCCAACAGCAAGGGTTGGGGGTAAACCCAACTCCATTAGTCAACATAGAACATGACACCATTCCAATAGAGGTGGATAACAGCGACTTAAAGAGTATTACTCTAGCCGCAGGCACCTTTATTGGAATGGCGGTTGATGACCGACATTTCTCCATTGATCTAGGAAATTAACTGTTAGGACCAATCCCCAAGGACTGTTTTGACAGTGACAGTGAGGACAATACAACACCAGACAGGATTTTCACCCGGCATGGGGGGAACTTCCTGGTGTACACTTCTTGCCCTTATGGTAAGGAAGATGTGACTTGTGACTTCAGGAGGGATGAGGTGATTTTCCAGGTCCATGAGGGTTGCCTTTCCCACCTGAGGCCTCCAGTCCAAATCAGCACTCTGACCAGGGACTTCTCCACCCAGCTGGAGGAGGGGACTGCTGAGATAGCCAAACCAGAAGTCTTTCCAGGCTGCAGGCATATGGTGGAAGAGGGGGTCAACCTAGCTGATGCCTGTGTGACTCTGGAACAGAAGCAAAAGTTGAAACAAGTTTTCTTGGATTTCCAAGATCTCTTTGCGGTAGACTCATATGACTGTGGTCGCACCGACATCCACACCACAACAATTCCAACGGACCCTTGAATGACTCCAGTGTTTGTGAAGACCTTGAGTCCGGGGAATAATTCGTCCAATACACAGCACCTTCAATAATCTGGTGCTGGGAATATTGAAGCCAAACGGCCAGTGGAGACTCTGCGCTCAACAAACAGGTCCAAACTTCCCGATGGCCTCTGCCCTACATTGACCAAGGGCTGGCCCAGATCCAGGGGTCACAGGTATTCACTGCAATAGACCTGACCAATGGATACTGGACTGTGCCTGTCAGTAGGGAGGACCAATACAAGCTGGCTTTTACCTTTGGGAGCCAGCAGTACACATGGACCTGGACTCCCTTCGGATACCTCAACTCTGGCAATGAATTCAACATTTTCCTACACAAGGCCATGCCCGACCTGGGTGCAAGGGGTAACCTGGTTTATGTAGATGATGTCCTCGTCAAAAGTTCATCTGTGGAGGAACACATAGCGGAGATCGTTATGTTCTGACCCAGTTGAGGGCCGCTGGAGCAAAACTTTCCTTTCAGAAAGCACAGTGGTGTAGAACCCGTGTTAATTTCTTGGGGCATGAGATTACTCCTCAGGGTCTCTGTCCCCAGGAAAAGAAAGTGGAAGCACTTCAGAAACTGAAAGACCCCACAACTGTGCGGGAACTGATGAGCCTCCTTGGACTGACTAATTACAGCAGAAAGTTCATTGAGGGCTACGCAGAGATCACCAGAACCCTGATTCATCTCCTGAAGGGGGGGGTGTCATGATCTCTGCTTCCAAAAGAACAGGACTTGCCCGACTCCCTTGGAAGCAGACCCATAACCCCGGTTCCGAGTGCCAGCCAGTCCCAATTGGGACCTTTTGGACCCTGTCCTGGCGCCAGTGGCACCAGGCTCATAAAAATGCCCAGTCCCAGCGCTGGAAGCGCCGGGCTCATAATGCTTGGGTGGACTTACCTGCAGCAGACCATGCTGCTTACTTACCTGCCAGTTGAGCCCCTGATCCTCTTCTGTTTGGGACTACTTTTCCTGTTGGGTGGGGCAGGAGCCACTCCCTAGGTTCAGAACACTGGAACTCTTCTGGAAAGCAGGAACTCTTTTCTCACCTAGGCGAGGCTGTGGAAGGAGACACCTAAATACTACAGGAGGCTATTTAAACCACACCCGATGGATGAATCTTGCTTTGCGTTATTCTGCATTCTCTGCAGCAGAACGCTCATCGTGTCTTCTGCTTCTGATCCTGGGCCTAAGGGAACAAAGGCTTACCATCCTGGAATCCAGTCTTCAGCAGCACCTGTAAAGACAAAGAAAGAACAGGTTAGCACTACGGTCTTCAGTGGCAGCGCTTCTCTTACCTGGTCCATCAGCTGTCACCAACGCCTCGCGCTGCATTCCGGCATCTGAAAGACAAAGGCTTACCTACTCTTCGCATGCTCCGGAGGTCTTCGCACTGCATTCCGGCATCTGAAAGACAAAAGCTTACCAGCTCTTCGCACGCTCCGGAGGCCTTCGGCGCTGCATCTCGCATCTGAAAGACAAAAGAAGGTGCGTTTAAAGACATTGGGCAACTTTATTACTCACGTGCCATTACTCCTTCCCACGCCGAATCCAGTGGGTATTCCAGCACCCTTCAGCTTCTCTAAAGCTCCGAACTTGTACCTGCAAGATAAAAGGGACAGTTAGTGCGCATCGTGAAGTAGGCTACAAGCGCTTACTTACGTGCTTCCAGGCGCTTCTATTCCTCACGCGGGTTCGATCCTCAACTCTCATCAGCCCGCCATCCGCCATCGCCGGAACCCTGCAAAACAAGAGATATCATTACAAAAGACTTTTAAGACATTTGAAGTACCCAGAACTTACTGTTCGTGCAGTTAACGACGGACAGCAGTCCTCTGAGGTCAAGAGGCCTGCACCCTTATCCAGTGAAGAAACTGGTTACGGCACCCTGCCCCGAGGCAGATGGGGAGCTAGGCGTTCACTTACCTAAGGTGAGGGCGTTAACCTTTGGGGTCCTACAGGAGAAGAGAAAGGGAGGAGGAGAGAGGCACCCAATAACCCCAGTTCATTAATCCCATATTTTCTATCTGCAGACATCTTACTCTTCGAGTCAGACATACAGTGCACAGAGGTCCAGCCCAAAGAGCCAACCGTGTGTTACACATCACCTTTGAAGATACGGCATTCACCCAGTCAAGACCGGCGCCTCTGCAGGAATCAGGTGAGCGTTACAGGGGGTCAAGTGGGAATGGGGTCCAGAACAAGCCGAGGCAGTAAGACAACTCAAAAGAAGCCTCTCACAAGCGCCTTGCCTAGCTTACCCTGTCAGAAACAAGGAGTTCTTCCTGGAGACGGGGTTCTCTAATACGTGCTTGACGGCAGTATTATACCCAAAGCATGACAAGGTCAATAAAGTAATCTCCTATGCGAGCAAAACTTTATCCTCTGTGGAGGAAAAATTGAACGATTGTGAGAAGGCACTCCTGGCAACGGTGTGGGCATTGAAGAATTACCGCCCGTTTATCCATGGGGAACACATCATAGTGGAGACTCCACACCAGCCTCTGCAATATCTCCAAAGTGACAGACTCCGGGCCGGAAATGTGAGCAATTCCCGAAATATCTCCTGGATTCTGTCAATGCAAGGCTTTCCTGTGGAGGTCAGATATGGCCAAAACAAGAAGAGTCCCCTCGCGCAAGGTCTGGCTGACTTGCATGATTGTGCCAGAGAAAACTGTCTCGAGGACGAAAGTCTAAAAATCAAGGACAACACGGAGGCATACCTTAATTCCCCACACAAAGTCTTTGAAGAGGACAAGTGTGAGGGAATGCCCACTGTCTATGTGGATGGATGCTCGTACCATGTTGACAACAACGGGGAGAAAGAACTGGTGGCTGGCGTAGGGAATGCCTGGGTGAAGGAGTTTCCAGAACCCTCCGCTGGATACAAAATTGGTCCCCAAAGTAGTCAGGTGGCAGAATTGATGGCTGTGCATCAGGCCATCCTCACTGCTGCCCAGCATCAACTCCACGAACTGGTCATAATCACAGATTCGGATTATGTACGGAACGGGTTCGTGGAGCACCTGGTCAACTGGAAAACCAGAGGCATGTTATGCGCTAATAACAAACCCCTGAAACATGAGAAGTTAATCCAAAACATTGATGATCTGGTCACCTCGAATGGGATGACCATCTACTGGAAGAAGTTCAAGGGTCATTCCAAAGTAGAGGGACCAGACAAAACTGGAAATGACTTAGCTGATCAGCTGGCCAAACCCGGGGCCATCCAAGGGGATCCAATCGAAATAGAGTCCCTGTTGGGGGAAATCAAGGTCACCGCTATCACTAGGTCCCAGAGAAGTGCTCACAATGATCTTTCAACTGCACAATGGAGTAAGGAGACCCCTGATGCTGATTTAATTACAGCTCAGAAGGGGGATCCAATTATTGGTAAGTTTTACCAACACCTTGAGGACCGTGAGAACTTTCCCCTGATGGATACCGATTACATTTGGAAAGAGGACCTAAGAGTGTTGATGAAATGTCCAAAAATGTTCCGAATCCAAGACGGTTTGCTGGTAAGGAAATCCAAAGCTGGCCACGATCAGTGGGTGGTTCCTACCTCATTCTGAAGCCTGATGTTAAGTCACGCCCATGATGCGGCCACCGCCGGTCATAGGGGGTTTCACACAACACTGGAAATCTTAAGAGAGGTTGCATACTGGCCACACATGGGGCAGGACCTCGACCAATACTTGAAGGGGTGACTTGTGTGTGCACAATTTCAGCCATCATCCCTCACACAACGTGCGCCTCTCCAAAAGAGGGGGATGACACTGCCATGGTCAGATTTGCAAATCGACTTTGTAGGCCCTGTGATTCGCTCGTCTAGAGGAAACAAGTACATGTTGACCGTTACATGCTTGTTTACCAAGTGGGTGGAATGTCTCCCAGCCTCAAACTGCAAGGCAGAAACAGCAGCTGCCCTGATGATTAACCACATCTTTTCCCGTTTTGGTCTACCTCAAAGGATTGAGTCAGACAGGGGTAGCCACTTCACCAGTGAAGTAATGACAAAGATGTGGGAGATACTGGGGGTCAAAAGGAAGTTACATATTGCTTACCGGCCAGCTTCTTCTGGGGCAGTAGAGAGATATAACCGAACCATTGTGAGCATATTAAAGAAGTTTGTGGCAGATTCTGGGCCAAGTTGGGATATCCGATTACCTCTGGTCCTAATGGCCATCAGATCTACCCCTTCATCTGCAACCAAAATGTCACCATTTGAGTTGATGACTGGACGCAAGATGGTGCTTCCCCAGCATTTGCTCTACAGAACCCAAGAGCAAACGTTGATATATGCCTCCACAACTCATGAGTATGTGGAGAATTTAAGGAAACACCTTGAGCATGCTTTTGCCTATGCTCAGCGTAATCTAGAAAGATCAGCCGAGAGCATGAAGACCCACTATGATTTAAAAACTACCCGAAAGGAATATAAGGTGGGTGATCGGGTCTATCTATACAATTTCCAAAGAAACCAGGCCAAACAGTGAAAATTTTTGCCTACATGGAAGGGACCGTTTTGAAATTATAGACAAGATCTCCCTTGTGGCCTACAAGATCCGCATCCCCAAAGGCGGTTTGGCAGAGGGGGAAGACAAGTGGGTACATATAAATCAGCTAAAGTGTTGCCATCCCAGGCACACTCTGCAGCAACTGGAGGAGTCCTCTGCAATGCCAGAGGGAGCCGCTCCAGAGTAATTCAGTTCCAACCCTAAAATATTCCACATATAGCATATAAAATTCTGTGATCCATATATATATATATAGATGTTCTTGTCTCCTAATTTAAAAAAGAAAATGTATATGTTGATATCTTCCGATTCATAAAATGTATATGTTCACCACACCATTAATAGTGGTGGAAAAATGTCTAGGAATGTGTATTGCCGCTTTGCTTTATCATCCTAGGAGAGATGAAACCATGGAGACTGACCAAGGAGGACGATCCGGAGACCGGGAGCAGTGACCCAAGGGGCCCGGGGTACCGCCGAATATTACCATCAGGACCGGCGAGGAGAACCGATCGATCAGTACCGGATGGAGGAAAAGATGCTGAACTGTGCCATTTGCAGAATTGGAAGAAGATTATGCGGTCATACCAGAGCGTGGGTCAAAACCTTCTGTGCACCCGACTCCCCATCGACTCAAATTCAAAGTGCAGTCGCGTGAAGGGGCTTTGTTGGGTGTCCTGACCCACGTTTGAGCTATCATGCTGCAACATTTGGTGCTGTGGGCTTAGAAAATCCAAGATGGCCAAAACGCCCACATGTACGCCAGAATAGGAAAACTGTGCAGTACTGGCATGGAAAACATCATGATGGCCAGAACTTCCCAGAAAATGCATAGGGAAATGCATGAAGAATAGGCTGCCACCCATTTTTGCCTATGTTGTGAGCACAGGAGGGCACTGCCTAAAACCACCATTGGGCTACCCACACAGTAGCCTGAAACCATTGGGAATGGCAATGCTGATTGCCAAAAGCAACCTAGAACTGTGGGGAATTCATTTTCTTAAATCCCAAAAATGGTTGCATTACCAGTACTCACCACTATCAGAAAGCCAGCGTTTTAAAACCACCAGACTTTTGTGTAAAACTGAACAAATGAAACAAAACCAGACCAAGAAAAGACTTGCTAAGAGGTGGATACAATGTAAAACTATATTCTGAAAGGACTTGAAGGAAGTAATTATTTAATGTGTATGTAAAAACCGTAAGTGATTTAAACTGGGAGCAAAAAAATGACATGTAGCTAAAAACTGGCTTAAAGAGATTCCAATTCTGCCTGACATCTACCCCCACAGGAGTTAAAACCTGCTCAGCCACTCTTCCCCTTGCCAAAAGGAGTTGTCACCTCTCTGATTAGATTATGGGTGGAGCAGCTACAGGGAGTTGAACAAAGGCCTGTCCTGGACTCAGGCAAATGTTATATTGGGGGCGTCGTAAAAGTGGCTTCCTCTTGGCAGAAACGGGGAGGGGCAGCCCCCTCTGAGGACAGGCTGAGCTTAAAGAAAGTGGATAGACTGGTTTCTCCACCATGTGACCTGGGAAGACACACCCCTGTTGGCCAGAATATGATTTTAAGAAAGATGTATAACTCATGGTGCGGACTTGTCAAAATTATCTAAATGATACCATAATTCTTGTGATTTTTCTGTGAACATTTTGAGATGCGTTAGGACCCTGTGGTGTATTCTGGGGGGTTGCTAGCGGAAAATAGGGTCTCACTCCAAATGTCTGCATGTTAAAAATCTGACTCTTCATCAATTAATGTCCATACTCCTTGCGCACATGTGTGTAAATTTGGGTAAATGTCCGATATTGCAAAACCAGTTAAAAAGCGCAAAATGTTGCCACTTCTGAATGCAAGCCCCCAGGAAGAGCAGAGTTTGAACAGAGTATACCTCATGTGATATGTGATGGGTGCATGTAATTTTAAACAACTGTGTATCTGTGCAATATGTATTTGAATCAAATATATATTTATGGGCAAACTGACCAGGGGAGGATCCTCTGACCTATAAAACCTACAGCATCACTCTGACTCACATTTCCTTCCCCCAATCATGGGAGAGGGGAGAATTGGGCCAATGACAAGTAGAGAGGGGCAGGCTTAGCTAGGCCCAGGCACACACCCATTTTCAAAACACATAAAAAGAGACTGCTGGGACAGGTAGAGACATTCAAATCCAGTTGCTGCGGAGCGTTTTGCCGGACCACACAACATCCAGAAGATATTAGTTCCAGACTGACTCCAGCTACATACTCCAGAACCTAGAACTTATACTTTAGAACCGAAATCAGAGGCCTAAAACCACAAGCTGAGTTCTCTGCAGCAGGCCTCAAATCATTGCAAGCTACTCACAGCCGGGCGAGCTGCTTGAATCCCTTGCCAAGAACTTTTGCCAGGACCAGTGCAGAGATCCAGGAGCCGTGCAGAGACCGCTGTATCCGGACAGACCAGACCAGTGCCAGACCAGACCAGACCGTGCAGAACCGCAGACCCAGAGACCAGATCGCAATGAAGTGCCGCTAGCCTGATTGATCAGATCCGTGATGAGGTCCAGTCCTTCCAAAATATATTGTGAGTACTTAGGTCAGATTGTGATAGAAATAAGCTCTTAGTTTAAAATAATCTAATCCAAACTATTTTAATCTAACCAGAACTGCCTCCTAGAAGTTGTCACTTGTCAATTTGTAAAGCTGCACCACTGTCACTTGTCAATTCTGCAGCTGCATAGCTGTCACTTGTCATTTTGAGTTTACTTTAAATCCGAAAAACTACCTTTATTTAATCGTCCGTATCTCTGGAACCGTTTGGGTTACGAACTTGGTTTAACTTAGAATCTAAGTTTTCCAACAAGCCTAGAACCGACTTTCTACTCCTTATACTTTTTCCGCAATCACGATTCACGCACTCACGAATTTTACCGCGATTTGCGATTTGGTTAAAAATCCAGCCACGTGTAACCATCAGCAGTCATTTCTTTCCTTGCTAAAAAATTTTTGCCTCTTAATCACCATCTCTGAATCATTGCTAAAGTGAGCCTGAACTTATCCCAAGTAGCTACCACTCCCCCTGAACCTCCTAAAGGGAATTAAAACCATTTTCAGCATGTTTCTCACTTCATTGCCATCACCTTTTAAAGGCATTTTGGGCCTGTGTTTCAAACTTCTATCTGTGGTCTAAGCTTGCTGGGGTGAACTGAATTATATTTGATTGCATTCCTAAGAACTGTGTGTGTTACTTCCATCTCCCTCCATTTCTTACATTGCATAGGGGAGGGGGGTGAATTGCCAGAGAAAAAGTGATTATTTTATCTTTTGCTAAAATCATATCAAGTATTTCTGTACTGCATTTTATTCCTCATTGCTTTTCCCTTGAAATCATAAAAGTAGTTTTGCTACTTTATCCATCCTATACTAACTCCTCATTGATTGTAAAGAAGTGTGCTAGTGCCAGATTACCCATTGTTGATCAACATCATATGTCTAAGTGTACTATCAGATATTAATTTATTATAAAGTGTGATATATATATATTGTTTAAATTCTCAAATAAACCTTTTAAACTTGCAAAACAGAACTACTTCTTGGCTCAGTGGGGTCAGGGGGGTTCTAAGAGAGGGGTGTTATATAGGGGTAGTCATCCAGAACTCATGAACTGGACATAAAGATATATCAATAAGGGTTTCAATTCAGTATCCCAGACTAGGCATTGACTTAGCTGTAGTGTTTAATTGAATCTTCTTACACAAAAGCTTTTGCATAGACTGTACTATGCAACAACTCCTGCTCTAGAACTGCAAAATGTAAATAACATTCTCTTACATGGAACAGCCAAATAACTCCTTTGATAAATAGAGCACATCCAAAGCAAATATTTAGGAACTGAAATTGACTTAGAAAAGTCAGTAACTTTAGAAAACATTAGCGGAGTTCGAGCAGAGTTGAGCAGTCTTTGCAGGAGACACCCAGGCTGCCTCTCTCTCTGTGCTCCATTCTACATCCACCATTTTGTGGGAGGACCTACAAAAATGTATCCAGCACCGCGGAGCGGTCGCGGAGTTCGAGCAGAGTTGAGCAGTCTTTGTAGTCCTTGTGAGGACTGAAAGGCTGCCACGCTGCAAAAGAAATAAATCCAGAACCTGCGTACCCCTTGCAACCTTTACAGGGGAGACCAACAACAGAGATCGAAGAACCAGAAAAAAGACATCTGAGGAGTACGGGCCCGGCTCCATTAATACTTCAAACTTCTCAACCAACAAACCAACAAGCTACAAAACAAGCACCTAAAGCACGCTTAGCAGTTCAAGTAAATCCTGGCCGTAAACCCCCCCCCCATACTCAACCACCCCAAGCGGGACCCCCAGCGGACGCTCAAACTGCATCTTTAACCCTACATCACCAAAAAAAGCCATATCACTGGCTAAAGACTCTCAAAACATTCAACCGTCGTCTGCGACCGAAGCCTGCGTGACAACACATCACAATTCGGCCTCTCGGCCGCAAACCCCAAAAAAACCAAATGCGGAGCCGAATGAAGACCCGACCTTGCGCCAACTCCCTCCCGCCGAGAGCAGCCCATTGCAGCATGTCGGAGGACAGGCTGCGAGGGGCTTTGTCCCAGCGGAGGGAGCAACCGCGGATGAGCCCGCTCACAATAATAACACGAGCGCCGCAGGAAACCGAGAAATCTCACCGGCTCCCAGCACCACCTGTGAAGGATGAGCGCAGAGTCTCTCGACCAGGTCGCCGGCGGCTCCAGCTTCCGCGGAGAGACCGGCTCGCAGCACTGTTGTAGCTATGGTTCACGTGTCGGAGACCGCGGAGGAAGCAGCATGAGCTGAGGGTTGGGAGAATTACAGCACGCCTCTCCGGCTCCTCGCTCCAACGCCCCCGCAGCCTGGAAGAGCGCCCCTAGGAGTGATCGACAGAACTCAACCAAACAGTGTTTGGGAAGAGTTGGCTCCAGGCAAAAAAGTCACACCTGAAACAGACTCAGCACCCGGCACAGAAACTAACAAGACAAAAAAAGGTCCGACACAGCCTGCACAAAAAACACAGAAAACCAAGCAGGCCAATGGCAGCCAGACAAAAAGAAAAACTAACAAAAACCGCAATCAGCAAAAAACAGTACCCCTCAAATGAAGCACTACTAAAAACCACCTTCTGCAATTCCCTGAAAGACCTTTTCTCCAGATAAACACGATATTCTTAACGAATTAACTGACGACGAGATACTGGAGGCTCTAATAGACCCAGTGCCGGCACCAAAAGCTCGCAAAACGATCCCCAAGGTCCTCGACTCAGAGGGTAAAACGTTAGACATCGCCGAGCAAGGAGACCAGCCTAGTCAAAACTCAAACAGCATAACACAGGAACCAACAACGCCAACTGGCAAACTCATGGACAAACTATCACCAAAAGCGGCAATCATAGACGAACACCCACAGTACTCTATCGACCCTCTGCCTCAAAAGGAAACCAAGTCACAGCAGGACGAGGACGCACCCCCCCAAGCCAACGGAATACACTCAGAAGCAGAAACATACATTGGCTCCCAAAACAAGCTGCCGGAATCCCAAACTCCCAAAACAGCAACACACAAAGCCATAGAACAAAGACAAGCCCCACCAGCTCCAGCAGTCGGAGCGGACTGGGAAATTTTGCTAACGCCCAGACCCCTGAGAACAAGCACCCTAACAAGGGACCAAAGAGGAAGTTATCTACCACACAACCAGACACAAGAAAGATCAAGATCGAAGCAGCCCCAAACATCACCGGCTAGACCCGGCAGGAAAAGCCTCCCTCAAACAACAGAAACTCTGTCGAGGAAACCAGACATGATGACCATAATGTCAGCGATAACCATAGCTCTAGCTCCTTTCGGAAAACTTTACGAGACTCTGAATGACACGCTAAAAGACAATACAACCTTAATTGCTCTCATGCATACGAAAGTAACTTTTCTAGAAGGCTTCATCACGGCCAAGGAACAAGAAATAAAAACTAAAGACCATACTCCGAGAGCTGAGAATGGAGAACAAAAACATCACTCGACTGCAGAAACCCAAACAGAGCAACCTTTATGCTCACAGATCTTCAGTTACCGAAGCACACTACCAGAAGAGCCAAAAAAAAAAAAATTCTGGGAACCAAAAGAAAAGAAACACGCAAGAAGAATCAGTCACCCAACCAACTCTATACAACAACATCCATCTACTCAAATCTCAGAAAAGAACACATTGGCAGAAAATCGCACAATGACCAAAGATTCAACTACTGATCGTGGCAGACCAGAAAAAACACCTCTACCCAAACAAACTACTTCTACTAATCAGCAACCAAAATCACTCCCCAATCATCAAAAGGGATGACAATCTGTTCATAAATCACCAAGAACACCAGAAGACTTCTTAGCGGATACAAACTTAATGAACCTTTCCATACATTTAACGCCAGATCAATATGCTGAAGAGGTCTCAACAATCAGCATCGACTCGACCCCACCAAAACCAAAGCAACAAACAAAAAGAAGACGAAACAGCGCAACACCACATTGCTACACCCCCAGAGTGAGCTTAAGATATCCGAAAGGACCGAATTTCACCCCCCAACCAAAGCCAACCCTGCCAGTATCCCATAAATGTGAAGCCCTACTCTTGGTAGAAAGACGCACCATCAAAAATAAAGACACTCACCACCTTGAAAGAAACACAAACAGGCGGTCAAAGGAAAGAACCCCTTGACGCAGACCAATAAGCCGATCCCGATCAGAAAAAAAGGCCCCTTGGAAAAAGCCCAGAAAAGAATGGACCTCCCGCGCATTAAAGAAAAAGAATGACGAAAAACGCCAGACAATAATCCTCAAAATGGAACAAACAGATCACAACTCTGAAGCAGTAACTCTAAATAGAGGAACGATAATGAACATTTTTAGAAACATCAAGTCCCTTAGAGACCTGACACCAGAAGACATCCCGCTAGTAGAACCATACCACAAAGCCTGCAAAGCAAAAGCATACACACACATAAAAAAGAACTCAGGAATCACCCAGTCCAAAGAAACTGACACGGATCTACGACAAATAGGCTATCTTCTGACGGAACACTGGGCCGACAACCAAACACCCAACCAGCACAGCCGGTCCAGCCTGGACAACTTCCAGTCGCACCGCCTCAGAGCTAACAGAAAAGGCAATAATACCAACGGAAACACCCCGCAATAAACTTGTCATCCGACACTGAAAACCAGTCGAGAAGACAAGAAAGAAATACCTCATCCACTGAAACAGAGAGAACACAGAAAAATAAATAACCACGCTGGCAACTAAACAACAGCAGAAAAGCTCCCAACATCAAGAATCAACCTTAAAGACAAAGAACAGAAAAAGACAACCGGACTCTCCCTTGGACCGATAAAACAGCTATGGTCCTGGTTTCCTAAAACAACCCCAAACAGGTCTACTAAATAGCAATGACCAATGAGAGCAAAGAAAGAATCACCCTCCGGAAAAGCAACAAATCTGCTCTCAATGCCAACAACTCTGAAAATGGCATCGTGGAACACACGTGGATTCAAACACCTGATGAAAACAGGAAAAACATATCTAGGAGACTTCGATATTCTAGCACTACAAGAAACCTGGCTCACAACCTCGCCGGCTTTAGATGGCTATGAATTGACAACCTCAAAAGCTGTAAGAGGAACAACGGGCCGCCCATCTGCAGGCCTCCTGATCGCAGTTCGAACAGGCAGCGGTCTGGAAATAGACAAAGAGCTATCTTCCTCACAGAACCATCTATCAATTAAGGTGAAGTGGACCCGACAAAACACGATCACGAACAAAAGCTGGGAAATCTTGATCGTAATAATAACAACGTACTAGAACCCAGACAAAATCTCAGATGACGATTTTCTTCGTATAATTGAAACAGAAATAGAGAGACACAAATACACTCTGAAACCACTGAATTAATTATCTGCGGGGACCTGAACGCTAAATGTCCCCAAAAAAGTTCTCACCCAACAGCACCCAACAACGAGACAAGAGGAGACTCAAGAGGCAAAGAATTGCTAAAATTAATGGACTCCAGAAACCTCCACAACACGGCACTGCTGTCAACAACAAAACCCCAAATTCCAACCTGGGAAAGAGCATCTCAAGCAGGAACAATTGATTATATATTCGCTTCAGAAGGCATGTCAGAACTCATAACCTCATTTGAGGTTCTACGTACAGAGGAAAGCGACCATAACATCCTCCAAATATCATGGACCACACAACGTCCAGTCAAACACCTAATGTCGGAAGAAGTGGAAGTAACAACCCAAGGCAATCGCCTAAGACTGAACGCTGAAAGGATAAAAGATCTGGCACAAAACTACAAAAATAAACTTGCCAAAGAGGCTAACAGGCGCAAAACGGAACCAGACTACCAACCCCTGTTAATCCAATACCAGATAAACCCCACAACGGTCCAGAAAAAAGACAAACCCCAAGGACACCACAAGTACGACAAACTATTGGTACTCAGGCGCCGTGCGCTAAGGAAACTAAAACGCCTTGCAGCAAAATCAAAATCGATACTTATGGAAAAAAAACTAAGAGAAGAAATAGCAAAATACAAAGCTTGGTTAAAATCTTACCGCATCATACTATACCAACAAGACTCAGAAGAAATGCTCAAAAAGGTAATGCGAAGAAACTCCAGAGACTTCTGGTCACTCATAAAAAAGATAGACAGCAACCAGGCCAACAACCTAGCCAACACAGTGAGTGAAAAAAGATGGACGACCCACTTTTCTACCCTATTCCAAAGCCCCAACGGATTACAAATCCCAAACACCGCCAATGATAATTCAAATTGGGAAGATATCTCTGACACTGAAGATGTAGAAGATGCAATCCGCAAACTAAAGCCAAGTCGCGCGCCCGGTCCAGATGGAATAACAAATGTAGACTTGAAAACAACCCAAAAGAATGGGCCGAGTTCATAAGCCTTGTTTTCGAAATGGTAACAACTTCAAAATCGATACCCCGCTCATGGACAAAGGCCACGGTGGTCCCGATCTTTAAAAAGGGCAACAGGGATCCACCAGGGGGCGCCGAGATGCACTGACGCATCCGCACTGGTCTCTTCCAAAGGGCGCCGTAAGTGGGACTTGAGCCCCCCCCAGACCCCCAGGAGTACAGTGCCGACCACCCCCACGGATTGCTATCGCAGCGGAGCCCCCGCGCACCCCAACTCCGATCCTCTGACGTGGAGAACTCGTGAAGTTCGGGCCCTTGGAGAGAGGAGGGAGAGGGAGCTCCGCCTCCCCCCGCGCTGCGGCTCCACAGGAAGTAACGGAGAGCCGCAGCTCGGCTAGGGCCCACGGGAGCTGCCCCCCTCCACACCAAACTTCTCTGTGGCGGATCCCGCGTCCCCCGGGGCCCGAGCGGGGCCACACAATGCCTCGGGCAGATTGCTGCTCTGAACCGGGAGGGAGAGTGAGCCCCGCCTCCCCCAGCACCGCGGCCCCCGCGCGAGGCACCGGCGAGCCGCGGCCTACGTGAGGCCCACAACACCGCCGGACGGCGCGCAAGAGCGCCCCCCCCGGACCTCGCTGTGGGAGCTTGCGAGCCCATCTGAGCCCAGGCGAGACCACGCAGTGCTCCGGGCTGTTCCACCCTCCTGGGGCTTCGTTCTGGGACTACGTGCTGGGCACGGCGGATTGAACTTCCCCCGCGTGCACCGGTGGACTGTGGAGCTGGCGCAGGATCGCACACAGAAGGCACGGCCTGCCCCCTCAAGATCTTCGGACCCTTGATGCCCGCGGGGCCAGACCTCATCGGGGACCCCCAAAAGCAGAGGCCCCCACCGGCGGAGCGAGAGAGCAGCTACTCCCCCCTTGCAGGGGTGCCCACGACAACCCTTCCACCCCTCCCCCATCGGGCCTTCCCTGGATCCCACACAGCTTAGGAGACGCACAACGAGAGCTCTGTGGCCCCCACGGGCGAGGGTGCCCCAAATCAACAATCAACAACCAGCATCATAGACAAAGGGGTACTCCCCGGGCTAACTACAGCACTTATTGTATGACCCCAAAACAGTGACCACAAAGACCGCTTGTGCAGAGGCGACCTGATTCAAAGCTGGGACGGGGAGTGATAGGCCCTTATCGGCTGGTGCTTGGAGATTCGGCTTGAGCAACCTCCCGCCCCAACAGTGAGTACAACGTCAAGGCCGCATACAGGGAAGACCCCCCGCTGCCCTCCCTCTGGCATAGTCTGGTGACCCGGAGGCACTGCCCACTGGGCCTGGGGCATTCAGGAGAAGATCCCGTGGAGATGGTCAGGGGGGGCATATGAACTGGAAGGAATCCCTGCAGAGATTTCGACGCTTGCCCCCAAGCTCACCAACCCGCCCGGAGATGGCGGCCCCGGCACACCTGGATATGTCTGACACTAGCACAGTCACCAAAGGTATGGCTGCCCTCCTGGAGGAAGTAAGTGGCTTCAGAGCAGACATAACGCTACGGCTGGATACCCTGGATAAAAAAGTGGACAATATAGACGACAGGGTCCAAGCGCTTGAAAACAACACAGCCTCGAATGACATATTCGAGACGCAATTCGACATGCGCCTATCGGAACTCGAGAGGAGAGAAGAGAAATGCTCCCTAAAGGTGGATGACTTAGAAAATAGGGAACAACGCTGTAATCTTCGCTTTTTGGGGTTCCCGGAGCGGGAAGGTGAAACGCAAATGGACATAATCAAAGCTGTGAACGCGGTGGTGGGATCACTCTTTGAGGGGGCGAACACGAATGAACCCACTATTGATAGAGCTCACAGGGCGGGAGCGGTCAACAGAGGCCCCAGGTCCATTCTCGTACGTTTCCACTACTTCGCGGAGAAGAACAAAATACTGGAACTGGCACGTAAGAGGGGCCCGGTGGACTGGGAGGGGGCCCGGATTTCAGTGTACCAGGATCTGTCCGCCTTCACCCTGGCAAGACGTCGTCTCTGCTCCCCGCTGACGAATTGGAACCCTGCAAGTAGAATTAAGTGGATAAGGGCACACAAATCCTCCCAGCAGCACAGAGTGATCACTAGGTTCTCCATTGTACACTCTGAATTGATTACAATATTGGAGCAGTTTTCCTGTCACAAATATAAAATCAATTCTTACATTTTGGCAACCATGTTGCCATGTCAGACAACCTTTGAGGTCACCCTCCACACTACCATTTAGGGGTACTCAAATCCCACTGTAGCAAAAAGGTATCCCATTCTTGGGCACAGTATTTATTATTGGAGTATGAGGAGACATCCTGGGTACCCAAACAATCTGCGTTAAAATCCCCAGCAATGATAAGGTGTTTAACCCTAATTGAACAATGACTATCCAAAGAAACCTTATCAAGTTTTGCAATCAAATCATCCTGTCCAGTCTCCTGGTAACTACAATAGACATTTATAACAAGTAGTGAGCCAAGGCCACAACAGGCATCAATCCGAAGGACATGTTTACAAGGTGGATAGTCATAGCCAGTAGGTCGCATAGAAATGACAATAGAGTACATCTATTCATCATTTATTATAAATTATAATATTATCTTTGCCTGGAAATTCGGCCTCCATAATAAAGAGATTGTTTACTATAGGTGAGTCTCGATCTCTTTCTTCACTGGCATTTAGTACCCCATAGGCACATGGATGCCTCCCCTATTATTCACCACTAAGGGATCTCCACATTCTATCATAACATCTTTATACGCCTTCAGTAGGGGATTTGTTTTGCCCAATAATTCTGCTGTCATAACAAAAAACACTGGTGGTGCAGTGTCTGCAGGACAACCGCTTGCTTAGGACCATCCAACCATGCCCCAGTTGTTACTAAGGGGTTCTGATGTATGTAAACTAGACATTAACATTGTCTCAGTCTGGCAGGCCAAATCACAATCCGTCAGGCCCTTATCACGTTTTCCCTGTTCACTGTTGTAATTGTAATTGATTATTTATAACGCGCTTAATACCCAGAGGTTTCTAAGCGTACACCCGGGGAACGAACCTGTGTAGTTCTGCGTCGTCTTGCTACCCAGGCAAGCGTGTTGCCCCCTAGCTATCCTCCCGAGACACTAAACAATTTAGGTGGTGTACCTTTATTTGTTTTCTTAAAAACTGGAGCTATCACCTGTTGTTCAGTTGGAGCTCCATTCCTTGAATATGGATACCTCTCGCTTTCTCCCCCTCTGCATCTCCAGGTGGTGTCAATGTGTGCACAAATCTTAAAGATGAAACCTTATTTAATTTGCGTCCTTTAGCATTTTTTTCAATTTGCATACTTGATGTGATATATGTCATTTATAACACTCCTGTACACAAGTGTTTCTAGGTGCGACAAAAGGGGGAGAAGACAGAGTGAGGGAAAGACAAACGATCTTTCTAGGACTTGTGTCATTCAAAGCGTGCAAGTGCGACAGCGCAAAGTGCAGGGGCAGGGAGGGGTAAGCGCCAGGGAGAAGGGAAAGGGTAGGTACAATCAGGGCAGCTATTGCTCTGAGTGAAGTGCAGCCAGGGCAGCATTGTTCTTAGTAAGTGCAAGGAGGCAGGGTGCTGTAGAAGGAACAGTTACAGCCTCTAAGTACGTTCTAGACCTAGAGGCAGTGCAGGGGAGACTGATCATGGAGGAGCCTGGTACCCAGTGAGACTCTGAGGGTAGCCAAGTAACCAGTCAGCACAGCAGACAGGAAGGTCAGCAGGGGAGAGAAGGAGAGAAAGCAGAGGAGAAAAGAAAGGTCTTGAGCAGCTTCCAGAACATCAGGTGGTCCGGCTCAAGTTTGAGATGGACAGGGAGGCCATTCCAGAGGGAGGCACCTGCAGAGGAGAGAGATATACCCCCCACTCTCTGCCTGGAGAAGCATCTGACCCCCAGAGAGTTGGAGATAGCTGAGTGAAAGGCTCGAGAAGGAAGGTATTTTGGAAGAGATAGTTGGATGTAGTGCAGGCACCGGACCCAGAAAGCCTTGCGGACGATTCAGAGGGTCTTGAACTTGATCCTTGCAGAGGCCGGGAGTCAGTGGAGGGATTCTTAGTAAGTGCAAGGAGGCAGGGGGCTGTAGAAGTAACAGTTACAGCCTCTAAGTACGTTCTAGACCTAGAGGCAGTGCAGGGGAGACTGATCATGGAGGAGCCTGGTACCCAGTGAGACTCTGAGGGTAGCCAAGTAACCAGTCAGCACAGCAGACAGGAAGGTCAGCAGGGGAGAGAAGGAGAGAAAGCAGAGGAGAAAAGAAAGGTCTTGAGCAGCTTCCAGACATCAGGTGGTCCGGCTCAAGTTTGAGATGGACAGGGAGGCCATTCCAGAGGGAGGCACCTGCAGAGGAGAGAGATATACCCCCCACTCTCTGCCTGGAGAAGCATCTGACCCCCAGAGAGTTGGAGGTAGCTGAGTGAAAGGCTCGAGAAGGAAGGTATTTTGGAAGAGATAGTTGGATGTAGTGCAGGCACCGGACCCAGAAAGCCTTGCGGATGATACGGAGGGTCTTGAACTTGATCCTTGCAGACGCCGGGAGTCAGTGGAGGGATTTCAGGGCTGGAGAGATATGGTCCCTGGGCTTGAGTCCAAAAATAAGTCTTTCAGTCCTGTTCTGGATTCATTGCGGAGAGTAGAGGAAGGCAGATTAAAAAGAGGCTGTTGCAGTAGCCCAGCCTAGAGTGAACCAGGGCTCTGGAGACAGTGAGCTTCTGGGGGAAAGTAAGAAAAGGGAGAATACCTCTGGGAAGGTGCAGCAGGTAGTGGGCCTTCTTGGCAAGGTCTGTGGTGTGAGGAGAGAAGGAGAGAGTGGAATTGGATGGAAATTTGCCCTTTACCATCCCTGTTTTTCATTTTGTGTTCATTTTAAGCGGAGGGCAGGAGCGTCCTCACTTTCATCGCAGTGTAATTTTGCCAACTGTCAGAATTTTTCCAAATTTGACTGCGCGAGTGGTGTATCATCTGTGCCAACAAACTCTCTATCTTCTATAAACACAATTGATGATGAAGGGCTCTGATCAATTAGTGCTGGGGACAAGATTGGCGATAACTTCCTATTAAGTTTACAGGTATGTAATTTAGCTTCAGCCTTCAAAATGGCTAATAAAGCTGTATGTGCCTGCAATTCTTTTTTCATTCCTTCCAACGTAGAAACCAACTCTATTATTAATCACCTATTTTAGAGCAACAGTAGAGGAGTCACAATTCTCCAACTCTTTTGTGACTTCCAGCAGTATTCCTGATTGTACATGAACTTCGTCTTTTAGTAACGGAGTTTAGGACGAAGTTAAGAGCTCAGAGAGTGGTGTTAATCCTGTCGCCCTTCGGTGTTAACTGCAGTTCATGTTTTTAGGGTTTGGGGAACGTGAGCCATTTAAGCCAGCTTCATTAAAAGCCTGCTCCTGGGTTACGGAGATGGCTGGTGTAGCGGAGAAGACGTTGACCATGAGATCACTCAATGGGTCTTTCTCATATGGGAGTTTTCCTTGCTGTACATGTAATTCATGTATATTACATGCCAAATCAGGACCAGGGTTGCTACACACAGTATGGGCACAACGGATGTTCTCAAATCCTCCAGACTAGCGCTGCAACCGCTATAAAAAAAAAAATTCTCTTGTTTTTCTTTTAATCATAGTAGACAACAAGGTGTAATTGTGCCAAGGTGCGGTAATAGCCTGGCTATTAGATGGAACAGCCGCCAGGCTAGACCCCATACTCAGCATGTCCCCCAGATGGTGCGTGGTGCTTAAAGCCGTATTTGTTATGTTAAGAATAGCCCCCAAATTATCTCTGATATAATCCACTTCAATGGCGAAAGGGTCATCTCGCAAGCTGGCACTTCTCAAGTAATACATTTATGAACGGATAGGGTTAGATACATTAATAGATGCTCACCAATTGATGTCATGCTGGTCCATTGAAAACTCAGTCCTAGAGCAACAAAGCCGCAGACTGTTGCACACACTTCCCTCACTGAGGGGATGTTTTGAACCTGCTTTGCCAACAAAGCAGAAGAACGCTGAGCTGCGAATTACCAGACTGCAGACTGCTGCTCACACTTCCCACACTTATCTGCATGCGCTCCACACTGTGTGGATGCTTGGAACCTGCTCCTGCAGGCAGGCTAGTAAGAAGCTGGCTTGCCAACAAAGCAGTGTAATGTCGAGCTGCAAAGCATCACACTACAGACTGCTGCTCATACTTCACACACTTCTCTGCATGCACTCTGTGTTGCAGGGATGTTTTGAACCTGCTCCTACAGGTAGGCTAGTAGAACGCTGACTTGCCTACAAAGCAATAGAATACCAAGTGGCAAATCACCAGACTTCAGACGGATGCTCACATTTCCTGTAACTTCTCTTTGCACACTCCATGCGTGCTCCGATGCAGGGATGCTTTGAACATGCTCCTGCAGGCAGGATAGTAGAACACCAACTTGCCAATAAAGCAGTAGAACTTAGAGCTGCAATATAACAGACTGCAGACTGCTGCTCACACTTCTCTGCACATGCTGCGGGCTGCGGGGATGTTTTGAACCTGCTCCTGCAGTCAGACCAGTAGAATGCTGGCTTGCCAACAAAGCAGTAGAAATCTGAGCTGCAAAGCACCAGAATGCAGACTGCAGACTGCTGCTCACACTTCCCGCACTACTCTGCATGCGCTCCACGCTGCAGGGGTGTTTTTAACCTGCCCCTGCAAGCAGGCTAGTAGAACACTGACTTGCCAACAAAGCAATAGAATGCTGAGCTGAGTTTAGCTGCAAAGCACCGGACTGCAGACTGCTGCTCATACTTCCCGCACAAAACTGACTGGCCATTGCTGGAGTTCTGTAATGGAGCACCCAGTGTCAAAAAGCTCCCTCAGCTTAGTGCTCATTTCTGTGCCAATGATTCTAGGCACTTAGCTTTCCTAAGAAAAGTGGAACATTCAGCAGCTGAACTAGCTCAAAGCACATTAGGTAAATTAGTTGCAACAAGCACCAAATATCTATATGTTCATCTATATAATGGTGTCTTTTAATTGGGGTTAGGACAAGAGGAGGAGGCATACACAAGGCAGGGTAAAGACTACAGTTTCATTGTTTCCTAGAGTAACATATTAACTCTAATTTGCAGTGATCAATTCTTGATGTTTTAATCATGGCATATTGTCAGTTTTTCATTCTGGTTTCCATGTCAAAAGGCCTAAACAACTTGCAAGAAGCTAGAACCTGTACCGAACACTCTCTAGGGCTTAACATCTGCACATTAGTGGGATGTCTTCATCCCACAACAACATCACCAACACACAATTCAAATGGAGAGAAAAAAGAGACAATTCTTAGATGTGAAAGCATGCAAGAAATGATAGACTATGCCAAGGTCTTACCACAAACAGAGCCTTGGCACACTAAGTGACAATCACATTGCACTGTACGAGACAAGTGGTAAGATAGTTGCCATAACCCCACAGTAACCCAACCTACATTTTTAACTAAATTGACTGTCTACTAAGGTATTCCCATGATCGGCCCAACCCCTGAAATAATTAAATCGGGCATCACATACCTTCACATGCTGACCCCTGAGGGTAATTGCTTATCCAAGCATGAAAATGCTTCTTTCCCACATTGTATATCTCTTTTTTTACTGCTTGGTTCAATATTGTATATCTATTTTATTTCTGTTTTCATTTTCTGCGGGTCCAATTGAAAAAAGGCAGAGGGTGTGAGAGTTGAAACGCGATCCCATGGCAACTCCATCCTGAGAGGCCACCAACAACCTAAGAAGCATAATTATGCAACATCATACGTTGGCTTGGACAAAACCTTGAACATGGTCAGTGCCGTTTCTGCCTAACACCACAGACCGGAGAGAGGCTGAAGAGGTGTCATTTGTTTCACTTTAACCCTACAGTCCATGAGTAAACGTAATAAA
The DNA here is from genome assembly GCF_040938575.1 of Ambystoma mexicanum. NCBI lineage: Eukaryota > Metazoa > Chordata > Amphibia > Caudata > Ambystomatidae > Ambystoma > Ambystoma mexicanum. Next base: position 988,102,610 of record NC_090933.1, read on the forward strand.
TCAACAGAGGTCCCCTGCAGAGGCAAAGGGTCTCCTAACAGTGCACAGTGTGCATCAGGTGAAGAACCACATTGACCTTTTTTGTTACATGTGTTTAGATTATGAATCTCAGGTGGATTCATTTAATCATCTGACCAATACCATCCATGAATCCTGATGTCTAATGTGTGAATATAAGTGTTGTTTATACAGATATGTATGAATGCATGCATTGAAATGTTGTTGATATTTGTGGTTTGTGTTATTTTGTTAAGGGAAAATTGTGTTCGCTCCATTATGTTAAGTGTAATAACACATCTAGAGATAACCTAACATTTAGAAAAATAACTCTCAAAAGAGATTAAATCTTATTTTTGCAATTGACATATTTTTCCTATTTTTTTCATTTGTCATTGAATAATCTGCAACATAAGTTCAATAAAAATAATGTTCAGTTTTTGTCATAGGTTCTTAGTGGTGGTGGTTTACAAATAAGTGTTGAGACTGTGCATTTTACCAACAACAATGGTTGCAAAGAAGTGGAGCACTCTTGGGAACTTTTCATAGTTTTTATTGTAGTTGTTCATATGATATCAGTACCTGTCATGTCATCGAGCATGTGTTTCACCCCCCCCCCCTATCACTGTTATTTTGGTAAAATGATATCCCTGATTTTGAATGCTCTTTTGGGGTGCTTGAATTGTTTGTATTTGTATTTTTGTGCTCAATTACATATTTGTATCCAGCCTACCTACTCACTAATTCTTAAGGGTATGTATTATTCTGTCTAATTAGCATGTTGTGAATCTACATGGAGAACATTCAAACGTATGTATCTGTAGATCAATCTGTACCTTCGCATGACAAAAATCTATTTTTCAAAATGTCTTCATCTAACTTTTTTCAACAAAAAGAAAAGGGTTGTTATGACTCTGCACTACAATATTGAGTCAGTTTAGCGTATTATCTCTGTTGAAAAGTTCACCTCATGTTATGAATCGTTTATACTGTGCCAATTCACCATCGTAGTAGTGTCACAATGAGTTATCTTGTGGTGTATTGTGCCCCAGGCATTGACATCCTGATTTTAGACCACAGAAGAAAGTAATAACAGGGTAAATACAAGAGGCTGCTAAAGAGGGATAGGTGAAGATGCAAAAGGGGATGGGATACAGGGGGGGTGGGGGAGGTGTTTGCAAAGATTTGGGATAACCTGGTTGTATGCCTGTCTTGAAAAAGGACTATACACCTGTAATGCTGAAAAGAAGGGTGTGTTGTAAAATGTTTGCTATCAATTGGATGGTGGTTTGAGGTACATTAATAGATTACGCAAACTTTGGATGAAAAGATGACTTGGAATGTGCTTGTGCAGACTCTGTAAGCTCCCTTACTTCCAGCAATCCTCAGAATATTCATCCTGAGACTGCTAAAGCCTGTGGCAGAGTATTCCTTGTCAAAAGTAGACTGTATAAAAGATCACTGTTGGTGAAAACAAAGGGAAGGGAGGATTAGCGCAGTCTGATTGATAAAATCAAATGGTGACTGCGAGCCCCCCTAATAATAGTGATGGCTCTACGCTTTATTACAGAGATTTCAGAACCACCAAATGGAAAATCTTTCTAATAGTTCCAGGTGACTGGAGAAAACATTTCTGAAATGAAAAAAACAGAGTGGGTTTTCACAGCCCTTTGACAGATCAAAGGGCCAGTGGAAAGTCAACTTTTAAGAGGCAATACCACTGTGCACTGTTCTTTCTCGGGTTTGAAGAATACTCCATGTGCCAAAGCATTTTCTACCTTATTCTAAATGTCACCAAGAGGCTTAAGGGAATGATGTTGAATCAGTGCCATAGGATTGGACTTATTTAAATACGCTACAAATTGAAAGGCAATGACATGAAAGTGCCCTAATATGTTATAAAGAAGAAATTGAGGGCAAGTCTTCTGTCTAAGTTCAGGGGTCCGAATCCTTTGACTCGCAGGTTGATTTGAACTACAATTCCCAACAAGCCTAGCCAACATAGTCACAGGTCAGGGTTCATGGGAGTTATAGTCAAAAACATCTGGAGAGCCAAATGTTGCAGACTCGTAGAGCTACAGCTTTGCTAACAAAATCCAGATAGAAATATATATAATTTGTATGGCAAGGGATGGTCCCAATGGGTACGGCTGAGTGAAAATAGCTAGTTCTGTTCTTGGGGAAAATCAGCTTATTCCTGGTCAATTTCGCCCAATCCGCCATTGTTCGCCCTCACAAAGATAAAATGCCACTTTAGGGCTTTTTCTGCCAGAAATTTCATTTTTATTTTGTTTTTAAAAAACGATTTTCTGGCCAGAAAAGGAGTGTTTCACCCATTTTAACACACTCCTCCATTGAGTGCTAAGGTTGCAAATGATAGGACAGAGTAGATTCATTACATTCAGGTTTGCAATAGAGCCATCTTAACGCCGAGCAGTGTCTCACAAAGGCTAAAACCGCAGTGACATATGCACATAGAGGAAAAGGGCTGCTGGGTGTTTTCTGGATACATGCAAAAGCCGGGTTGGTGGCAATTGAATAAAATGTGATATGGAAGAAAATTAGGTGTGTGGCAACTGAGATGGAACTATTTAACATGGAAATAGCTTCCTGCGCAAATACACAGACCCAAACACAATCATGAACGCGAGCACAAGCCAGTGTCTAAACCGTTTAAGTCAAAGAGAAGGACCTGATGAAATTAATTTTAATGCTGAACTATTTTAGAGAATGTATTAATGATACAGCAGGACAGGATTTTTTGTACACAATTGCAGGCCAACTGATGAGATGTGATGTGGATATGTGCTAAGAATACTCAAGTGACCCCAAGAAGGAGCAGGGATCCCGTGTCTGGGGTGCTGCATGCGGTGCATATATTTGAACTAACAATTCAGCTAAAGACAGGAACATTCCAGCCTTTGGAAAACGAAGATAGAACTAATGTGAAGAATCAATGTAGAGGCAGAGCAAATAATGGTTTGCTTTAATATAGAGAGAATCTGGAATGTAACGTGATATGTGAGCTTTGTTTTTAATCATTCCCTTTTTGAATTTGAGGGCCATTTGAAAGTTAGAAACAGAGGCAGGGTCAGGGAGACATTGCAGGAAATCATTCTTATGGGCTCTGACTCGCTTGTCTAGCTTTATTTGAGAAAAGAAACCTGAACATATAGAATGCATGTATGTATGGATTCTACATGATTACAATTACCTCAATTACCTTAGTTGGCCCTTTTTCGTCAACCTCCCTTTTCAGTTTTTACAATTAGGTTGTGCTCATGCGCCACCTATGAAATGAAATTATTGCATTAGAGTACAGATAGAAATAGGAAGGAGATGGCATGTGAGGAGGGACATACAACTTGTGGGTGTTGTGTGGATATGTATCCACCCATTGACTGCCCATGGCTATAGTAATTCTTATGGCCATTTCCGCCGAATACCTGCTCCTCCCCACCCAAAACACCTCCCACTGGGCTCTCTTTGCGCTATCTCTAATAGACAGTAACATCAAACTTTGGCCTGCCAGGGTTATTTTTAAGCTGTCTGCTGAGAGTGGATGGCTCAACTGCAACTGTAAAATGCACTACTGGTCGATTAAAAATGTCTTAACCAAGTTTTCCTTCAGCCACGTGATTTATATCTGTGCCTGGAACCATAGTCCTATTAAAGACAAACATTGTTCTTAAACATATCTGAGATATTAGTAAAGCCTCCTTTCCCCATTGTTAAGAACATCCTTAAAAGCATATGTGGATGATATACTGTCTATGATGATTTTCGACAATGCAGCCGCTTGTCAATAGAATTATATATCTGAATATTCTAAAGCCTCATCCTCTTTGGTTGTCTTGAGATCTAAAAAGTAATTGCTTGGAAAACATGACCCCTTTCCCATCCAAACTAAAACGAAAAAATGGTCTAGAAGTCCTGTCCTCTTTCTGTTTGTTGTGGCAGACACAAAATGGCAAATTGTTTTGAGAGTCATTTAATTGATTTCGTCAGTCAGGATATAGTATTCATTTTGTGTGTGTGTATATATATATATATATATATATATATATATATATATATATATATATATATATATATATACATGGACGCGGTAGCGTCATGTAGTTATGGTTAAGTTGGTGTTTCCATAGGAAGAGCACTCTTTGGGTGGCTTATAACTTCACTCCCACTGGAAGTATATGGCCCACTTTGAATTTTTGCAAAGTTTGGAGAGGTTTGGTCCAGGGGGGGCAAAGTTATAGGGGGGGTCCCAAAACTTTTGTTTTTTCCTATAGACATAATGGGAAAAAACTTTGCGCACGGCTACAGCCCGAACCGCTGGACGGATTTACACCAAATTTGTGGCAGGAGCGGCGGCTTGGTCCCGAAAGCGTGCTTTTGCAAATTTGGTGTAAATCCGTCCAGTAGTTTTTTGTTAAAAATTACCAAAATGTAAGGCAAAAAAATTTGTGATATCTGTGTTCGCTTCGCGGACGGACTTCCCTGTTTGCTCCGCGGACAGCACCCCGATTGGCCCATGGGCTTGCATCATGTCCGCGGACATGCGACGTGTTCGCTGATTGGACGGCGTGGGACGTGGATCGTGTCCGATTTTCTGTGGCGCCCGCCATCTTGTATTCGCCGTCGACCGCGTACAGCGCTGTGAAACTTGGATTAAAAATTATATTTAGTGGAGTGTGTTGGTGTGTAAGAGAGTTTGGGGAGGGTGGGGGAGTATGAGATAGGTTCAATGTTTTGTTTTTTTATGTGCTGTATGCTTTTGTTGTGCTCGATTTGTCCGCGGAGAACACGGCTTTTCTGACATTTTGTAAATAAACTAAATGGTGGGGTGTTCAGAGGACGGAGTATGTGTCCTTTCTGTTCGCAAGGAAGGTAAAATTGAGCTAAAAACACTTGCGGTGTATTTAAATGTTCGTAAATACACAAACTGGGGGTGTCCAGAGGACGCTGTCCGTATTGTAATCTGTTAAGTTGAATGTGTTCTAAGAACACTCGCGGTGTCTCGAAATGGTTGCAATTACACAAAATGGGGGCGTTCTGAGAACGTTGTTTGTATTGTTCGTTGTCAGGTTGAAAGTGTTCTACAAACCCTCCTTTTGTCCGCTGATAGTACAATTTCCTATGGGCCTCACCCGACTTTTTGTCCACTAAAGAAACGATAAATCAGGCTGGTGTGCGCCGACATTATGTGATAATCCTATGACTGGCGCTATTGACCTGGCTGACTTGCTTTTGCGACACTAAATCATATCTCCCGCCCCTAAGCCTGACATTATGAAAGCATTCATAGTCCCCGCCTCTCTCTGTGATGTTACACGGTGCGTCATCAAACGCGCCCAGTCGTCTCCAGTCCTACACGACTTTACACAGAACCCGGAAGACAACACACATTATGTCACAACACAGCGCGCCACAATTCGGAATATGAAACTGTGATTTAAAAACAAACAGCAAGATTGTAAATTTTGTAAAGTACATTTATTTGACATCAAATGTTTAGAGAATATTCAGCAATTTGGATTTGTCTTTGTTGTCGATCCGCAAAAAGTTCATGTTGAGCCACGCGATGTTCCTTTGCGGTACAGAGGGTGTTAGATCAGCTTAGAACACAGTGCGCCACAATTCGGAATATGAAACTGTGGTTTAAAAGTAAACAGCAGGATTGTACATTTGGTAAAGTACATTTATTTCACATGAAATGTTTAGTGAATATTCAGCGATTTTCAATTGTCTCTGCTGTCGATCAGCAAAAGTTTATTTTGAGCCACGCGCTGTTCCTTTGTGGTAGATAAGCTGTTGGTTTATGATAAAAGCAGTAAATGGTCGCACTGATAATCAGAAGGTTGGTCCAACAACGAGGCATTAGACCACCATAATGGTTGGTATGTTGCTTCTAGCCGCTAGTACTGCGTAAGGGCATATTGGTCCTTGGCGATTGTCTATAAAATGGTGAGGGTCATGAAGCTGCTTACATGGAGCTGCACCTGGCAATTGAAATATCCATCCGCTGGAGTCTGAAAATCGTGACATTGGCAAAATGGGGCAACGTACCTGTTTTAAAAAACATAAATTAGTCTCACCAGCCGATCTTTATTAAAAATATTCATTTTATTTATTAGGGCGTGAAACTATTTGCTAGCGAAGATAGTGCAACGGAGTATGTTAATAATAAAATAATAATATTTTTCCATTTATATAGCGCTAAGAACCGTCAGGTATCTGAGCACTGCTTATTATTACCCACGGTGTATGGTGCTCATTTATCGACCACGGAAGGATGAAAGGCTGAGTTTGGCCATGCCAGGATTCGAATCTGCGTTAGCAAGCTGTGCATAGATGTCAAAGCGGGCGCTCTACTCGATGTGCCACTTGACCGGCTATAGTGAAGTGGCACATCGAGTAGAGCGCTTGACCGGCTACAGACCGGTTAAATTATTTCTATTAACCCAACCTGTGTCGTCTGCCTTTTTCAGAGCCCTCTAAACGACAGGGGATCAATTCGGCGGTGATAGTGCGCAGTAGAAAACAATATGTACCATTGAACAAACAAGTACAACTTGACCGGGCTTTAATGCCACGCTATTGTTATTATATTCCGGTATAAAATAATCTAAAGGGTTGTCCAAGTGTAGTGCAGTCCCAAAATACGACTCTGCGTGTGTCAACGATCTTTCTCAAAGTGATATAATATACAAAAGTGGTTTCGTTTCAGAAATGTCATGTTTATCGTGTTTTACGTTTTTGCTACACTTCTTCAAAAGAAGTCCTTCAGCACAATCTCTGTCAAGGTCAAGGTAAAAAAAAAAATAGAACACATCACAAATCACTGATGACATCACATGTCTGACTCTCCCTTTTTTCCTTTCCTGACATATCTAGGCCACATCATTTTCTTCAGTCCCAGTCAGGAAATGAAAATTGTAAATGTACTATATTCGTAGCCTTATCCTTCAAGTATGTTCTTACAATAATTCCCTTATGGTCCAGTCATATCATATGAAACATATACATAGGGGAAGACACAACCTTGAAAGACAGCAATCCTTTTTGTGCATTAAAATTATCAGTAGATTTCTCAGCACTTTCTGATAGTTTTGATGTTTTTTTATTACTGTACTTTCCCTGTATATGCTCATATTTTTATATGTTGTACTCACAATATTTTCCTTAGGGTCCAAACACATCATGTGATATATATAGATAGGGTAAGTAACAGCTTTGAAACAGAACAATCCTTTCTCTGCATAAAGGTAATCAGTTAGGTTATGAACACTTTCTGCTACTATTGCTGGTTTTTTTCCTTACTTCAATACCCTTGTATATATTCATATTTGTATGTGGTGTTGTCTCTTTGTGATTTGTCTATAATAATGCAATTATGTAGTAAGTGGGTTTTATTACCTACTTATCACATGTTTCACTGTACGCAAAACTCTAATATGAAAACAGTTATCATTTCACTATTCAAAATGGCAGGTTTATGAATATTGCATCTCCATCATGTATGCTGCACACAATGCCTATGTTTCTACATGAGTATCTTAGTATACTGGATTGAAATTAATAATAGAATGCTATTTATATCAATGCATAGCTTAATGCACTGATTAGCACTTGATATTTATTCCAATATTCCTTGACACTGTTTTTATTAACATTACACTAAGAATCCCTTGTACAGACTTTTCATGAAAGGTAAATGCACATGTGATCTCATCAGTGATGTCATCAATGACATTTGTGATATCATCTTTGATGTCCTGGGTGTTAGGCTTAGCAGTGCACGGTGGTGGCGCAAGTTATGGTTGCTTAGCTTACCATAACTGGCGAATTTCAAGGCTTTTTCGGTTTTACTTGGAACCATAACGTCCCTTTAACAAAGTTTTTTCACTGAATTTCATAGGTTTTTAGTAGCACAACTTAACCATAACGTCCCTTTAACAAAGTTTTTTTTCTGAATTTCACAGGTTTTTAGTAGCGCTACTTAGCCATAACGTCCCTTTAACAAAGTTTTTTCACTGAATTTCATAGGTTTTTAGTAGCGCAACTTAACAATAATAACTTTGACTTTCTGTACATGTAATATGGAACATACTGATCCCCTTCTACTGAACTTGATGTCCGCGAACTCTTTTAATGTCAGCGGACATGTTCGGAGAACAGTACCACTACCTAAAAACTCTGGGGGGGGGGTATGTTTGATTGTTACATCATAACATAGGAACATTTAACAAATTCAAAAAGCAGCACACATACACATTATATGTAGTAATAAGAAATGTAACCCATATATGTAACACACTAACCATTCATTTAAATACAATATGTTCTAAATATGGAATATACCAAAAGAAGATAAATTGGATTCCAACATAATTACCTCACAGACACTACAGAACTAAGAGCAAGACCAGACCTACAGAGTACTTAGAACATATCTTACCTATAATAGTAAGTGTACTTCATTTTACTCATATATTTATAAACTTTCTGTATTGGATTAAAACAATTTTATTATCTTTTATTTTCTCACAGAAATGTCTAGTACTCTGGAATGGCTAGAGGAGCATTTCCCACATGAGGAAATGTCAGAAGATAGTGAAACTAATGGTAAAAACTTTACAATATAAAACATTTAATTATTATTTTATATACATTTAACATATATATATATATATTTTTGTACAGAGCATACCAAAATAGAAAATACCTCTGGAGAAAATGTAATGAATAACACTCTTGACAGCATAAAAGAAAAAATGGATTTATTGTTGACCAATTTTAACAATTTGAAAACTTTTGTAGAAGATCATTTTAAAACAAAAACCTCATACCATTGTCCCACATGTACTTGTCCCCCTCACCATATCCCAGTCAATTATCCCCAAACTCTCTCCATAACCCAAAACATTTTGATGAGACTTCCATCCCTTCTTCACCTGATACCAATCATGTTGAAACCCTTAATTCTCCTGTTTTTGTCTCACCTTCTCTATCATAAATTATTAATATATGTTAAATAAAGTTACATTTTTATATTGTGTTGTAATTAGTTTCCGTTTTTTAAAAAGAAAAAACAATGTAGGTGTCTGCGGAAATCGCGGGTGTTCTGAAATGTTCGTAAATAAACGAAAATGGAGGTGTCCTGAAGAACACTATACCTGTCCGTACTGTTCGCTAGCAATTTGAAACTGTTCTAAGAACACAATTGATGTCCTGAAATGTTCGTAAATAAACGAAAATGGAGGTGTCCTGAAAAACACTATACCTGTCCCTACTGTTCGCTAGCAAGTTGAAACTATTCTAAGAACACACGCGGTGTCCTGAAATGTTCGAAAAGAAACTAAAATTAAAGTGCCCTGAAGAACACTATACCTGTCCGTAGTGTTCGCTAGCAAGTTGAACCAGTTCTAAGAACACAATTGGTGTCCTGAAATGTTCGTAAATAAATGAAAATGGAGGTGTCCTGAAGAACACTATACCTGTCCGTACTGTTCGCTAGCAAGTTGAAACTATTCTAAGAGAAAACGCGGTGTCCTGAAACGTTCGTAAAGAAAGGAAAATTAAAGTGTCCTGAAGAACACTATACTTGTCCATAGTGTTTGCTAGCAAGTTGAAACTGTTCTAAGAACATAATTGGTGTCCTGAAATGTTCGTAAATAAATGAAAATGGAGGTGTCCTGTAGAACACTATACCTGTCCGTACTGTTCGCTAGCAAGTTGAAACTGTTCTAAGAACACAATTGATGTCCTGAAATGTTCATAAATAAACAAAAATGGAGGTGTCCTGAAGAACACTATACCTGTCCGTACTGTTCGCTAGCAATTTGAAACTGTTCTAAGAACACAATCGGTGTCCTCAAATGTTCGTAAATGAACTAAAATTGACGTGTTCTGAAGAACACTATACCTGTCCGTAGTGTTCGCTAGCAAGTTGAAACTGTTCTAAGAACACAATTGGTGTCTTGAAATGTTCGTAAATAAACAAAAATGGAGGTGTACCGAAGAACACTATACCTGTCCGTACTGTTCGCTAGCAAGTTGAAACTGTTCTAAGAACACAAGTAGTGTCCTGAAATGTTCGTAAATAAACGAAAATGGAGGTGTCCTGAAGAACACTGTACCTGTCCGCACTGTTCGCTATCAACTTCAAACTGTTCTAGAACACATGCGGTGTCCAGAAATGTTTTTTTGACGTGTGACGCACTTTTAATTACTTCAGGACCCGAACAGTGTCCGTAGAACTTCAACGCGCATGCGCAAACCAATGTCTGTGGATTTGGTGTCCTGCGGAAAGCCGCTTCCTTCGCAAACATGTTCGCGAAGCGATCATGTGACCGTGCACATGCTGATCGCGTGTTCTGAATGCGGACACTGTTTGTGTCCCCGAACAATTTAAAAGTACATTTTCAAGTAATCCACAATATTTCTCAATAAAAATTCACCATTACACAAGTCCCACATACTAATCCTGAGTTTCTACATACTTTTTGAACCTTTTTGAACCTTTTTTTGTGTTCGATCTGTCCGCGGACAGCGCGCATGTCCACGGACCGCGTACAAGCACCCCTATAAAAGACCACACCCTAGAGCTTATTCTCATTGTGTTTCTAGCTATTCTTCAGAGCACAGCTATTTTTCCTGCAACTTGCAGATTACACCATCATCGAGATGGCATCCATGGCTGCACTACTGCCACATGGTGCTGCACCTGATTCAGCACCACCCCCACCCCCTCCACCACCACCACCTTCCCAAGGGCCTGAAGAGGGGAACAGGAGTGAGGATGCAGAGGAGGAAGAAGAGGATGACGAGAATGAGGTAGAGGAAATCCCTACTACCCGCACTAGGCGTGAGTCTTGGGTGTGGCGGTTGTTTACCATTCATGGGAATGGTCCTAAGGCTTGTGTGAACCGTGTTACCTGCAATGAGTGCAAAATGGTACTCAGTCGCGGGAGGCATGGTTTGTACAGCTTTGGGACCACTACCATGAAGCGACACCTAAGGTCATTTCACTCTGGGGCCATTCGCAAGGTTGTACCTTGCGAGGAACGTAGTAGGTTGACTTCCTCTACTTCATCCTCCGTTTCTGATCCTGTCACCACAAGGACCACCTCTGTGGGACAGCGTCTTCCTCAAGCTGCCTCACAGGCCATACAGAATTCTGAGGACCCTTACCTTTCGAGGGTCACAGTTGTATGTATGTACTGCGACATAATACTCTGCAGGGGGGAGCGACTTTGCAGTGCTTTTGAGACTATCGTCTCAGAGCATGAGAAGACATGCTCACTACCCAAATAAAACCCACTCTACATCTTCCTCTCTCAGCTCGCCCTTTCTTATCCCTGTGGTTGGTGTCCCCCTCTTTACCCTCCTTTCCCCTCCTCTTCTATTGTGTTGTGTATAAAAAAAAACAAAAAATACAAAATAACAAAAATCCCAAAAAAATAAGGCTCTTTTCAAAGCCACCTTTCACAGTTCAAAAATAGAATTGAAAATAAATGAAGCAGGGCCCTTTGTATTTTGTGGAAGTCTGCGGACAGTCCGCGGACATCTAAAAATTTGGGGTGCTACCCTATCATAACCATTGCAATTTTCTCTGGGAGGAAGTGGTGGCTCTGAAAAGAGCCTATGGGAGGTGTTTGTATGTCAAAAATTATAAATACTCAACACCTACTTCAAAATGGATGCTGTAATTCTAAAAAAGGTCGCAATGCATTTTGTACATTTCTCAGAAAAATCTGATTGCCAGCATAAGTAAGGTGGACTCCATCTCTGTGAAAAATGTATGTACTACGAAACACAATATTTTCACTGTGAAAAAAGGACATGCCAAAATCTCTTAGAAAGGCACAAACAGCCTTATTAACATTGCGCCTTGCTTTTTCCATTTGTGGACCAAAGAAGAAGAACAAAGCCACATTTGTCTCTTTGCAATACGTGAAAATATTACTTGAGAATTAGGAAACATGTCCATGACGTTCCCAAGTCCTTCTTTCATAGCAAATTGCAAAGAAATTCCAGACACATGCCCTAAACTGTTCCCTCCACAATGAATTACAATTATGTCTGGATGTGGCTCTGTCTCCAAAGTAGCACAGAGAGGTAGCAAGTCCAACCACTTCATTCCAAGTACTCCATGCCAGTGTACTTCCACATGTGGAAATCCAAGATCTACAGCTTCTCCACAGCTTTCTGCATGCACCTTCAACCAATGTATCCATGAATCTCCCAAAATCCAAACAATCTGTTTTCTGAAACACACAGCCATAGCTATCTGTTGTTCTCTCAGCAAAAAGAGTATCTGAGAAACTCGCTCCTGGCACAACACACCCACTAAACTTTCCTGACCAATCCCTTTCAGTGCTCATTCTCATTTGCATGACTTCTGAACCCAAAAATCCCCGTAATGTAACACCCGATGTCCGCGAACTACTGCCATGTCTGCGGACATATCTAACTTCATCATCATAGATCAGCACTGCAAATGCACTGTGAATCTCTCTGAGTACAAGTGTCATATCATTGGCAAGCACCATCTGCAAGAAATACTGTACAAGTCTCCAAGATTTCTACTTGCAGCTCCATGCATATCCATATGCATGAACACAAATTACAGGTATGCATATTTTCTGTACAGTACATGAAGACATTTTCAAACTGACTTTTAGCTTGTGTAATCTGTAAAATGAATCTACTGTCTTTTTTCAATCTCCTAAAATCAACTGTCACTTATAAACCTTTATAATATTTACTTTCTTTATACACCCACACACGCAAATCATGTTAAACTAATATTTTTCAAATGAAATATAGAGACTACATATATTCAAACAAAATTGCATGCATGCACACTCTATGTTCAAATCTCAAAAAATAATACTTATACAATTACTTTATTTAATTACTTTAATTTAAGCATGACATTGAGGCACTATTACCTGGAAGAGCTTAGTTACAGAAATCGTGGTATTCAGTGGTACATTATGAATTTCACAAGACATAATAAAGATATTGTGTTTGCTACAGTTAGTCATTGCAATACAATTTGTTCATTAAGAAAATATCATATGTATTGAACTGGTGCGACGTATCTTATGTAAATAAGATAGTTTTAATGGTTTTGAGGAAGGCGCTGAGGATTTCAATTAAAATAAATCAATGTCTAAATTAAAAACAGTGCTATACACAAACAAAATAACTAATTTGTTTCTTTTACAATTGCAGTGAAGACCATTCTCCGGAAAAGAAGCAGCCGAATTTGAAGAACAAAGAAGAACTAAGAAGTAACCTGTTCATTTTAGAAAAAAAGTAAGTAGAATATCACCATAATATTTGTATTATTACTCAAACACACTTTAAAGTTAATTCATGCTATTTCTGTGCCTAAAAATAGAGATTGTGCACCATTCTGTCCAAAAATCCTTAAACACCGATTTACAGCCAGAGTGGCCCACAAATTCCTATTTTTGGACACACAAATTACCCAACTCAGCCGCTAGAATTTTATTATAGAACAAACAACTGTTTTGATTGTATACATTAGATTTACTATTTGTACTTCTCCACACCACTAGCTTACTTTTTTCTGTCATCTGAACCCCAGTTTAGTAGCACATAAATTCAAGAATACCCATCTCTACTAGTTGTAGTTCCCAATGCACAATCACACACCATTACATACATCTTTATAATCTTACTCAAACACTCATGCACACAGCACACATACATTGCAGAACACCCCAACCGATACCTTCTTTATTTTTTTCAGCAGACCCTAAAGAATGCCTACCAAAAGTCAAATCCGTAGAAAGCAACGCAGAAGTAGAGCAAATGAAAATAAAAGTGTCCAACATAAGCATCCATCTCTAGCAAAATTATTTTTTAAAAGTTGAAACAAAACGGCTAATACAGTCATTTAGTGAAACACAAGAAGTTTCAAATACAGAAACTTTGCCTCCTCTATCAAAATGTAAAACATACCAAAAAACAATTAACAGAAAATCAGCTATCACTACAGATAAAACTGCTTCTTTAAATTTTGATATAGTGCAAAGTAAGCATACCAAGAAAAGTATTTTAGCCAAAATGTACCATCACAAAGTCCTTCAAAATCTTATAAAAACAGGAGAGAAATCAGATTCAATGCTTAAAACCTATCGTAGGAAATTAATCTTAGAAGCGTTGATAGACAGTGCAATTCTTCTCAAAAGAAAGGTATTTATTTTAGTGTTAAACAAAATGAAACCACTAACAAAACTAATAACTAAATTGCAAAATAGACTTCTCAATAAACGAAATGTCAACAGAAAGAACTTCTTAAGTATCTGAGGAGGTGAATGGAATCACACTACAAGCACAGGACCATACTTTAATGAAGAAGCATACAAACAAAAGCAAACAAATACAATTGCCATAGATAGCAGTGGTCGAGGTTATGAAAAAGTGAATAATACCATAATGGAACAAGAAGTATTCCTTACAAAAATATGCCCTGAAAACTTAGAATTACCCCCCCCATTCAACTGAATCAGAACATCTAGTGTACAAATGGCCATGCACGTCAATGTGTAACATTCCCAAACAGTTTTTCAAGTCTTTACACCAATTCCTCAATCAATATGTAAAAAGCAAAGACAAAATCAAAATTAAACTACTGCAAAATATGGATACCTGTCCAGTGCGCAAGTACACAGGACTACAAGGGCATTCATTGGCCTGCATTACAGGACCTACTTGTAAAACCACCTTCCATGATATCAAAAGGATATCAACACATAATTCAACTATAAAAAAATCAAGTCTATAAACTGTACTATGCTAAAAGTCCTGCTTTAGCACTATCATATTTAAATAACATTCTTCTACATGGTACAGCAAAAGACCAACTTGAAGAAATTGACTATATCCAGAAAAAATATTTTGGAAGTGAAAGCCACTTACAGAATGAAATAGCTTTAAACCAAATTAGCCACAATTCTACACATGGCAACCTTTTACTAAACACATACAAAAAAAGAAAAAAAGAAAATTTAAAAGTACATCAGCTGAAGTACCAAACCATGTGTGTGTATGCTGCCGCAGAACCTTTTATAAAAGTAACACAAAAACTGTAGACCTATCATACAAAAAGAAGACAATGAAGATTCTAAATGGTTTGAATTAGCTCTCTACCTTGTAGCAGAAAACAAATATGAAATAACTGACCCCTTAATACTTTGCAGTTACTGATCTACAAAACTTGACAACAACCAAACTCCTTCAAGTGCTTTCACAAATAATATGGAATTATACCCACTACCAAAACCCCTGCAACAACTTAATTTATATAAGAGCATCATAATTCAAACAGTGCACCAATTTCAAACAATAATACGCCTTCAACCAAAAACAGCAAAATTACCTCCCTCTGAATTTGTAAAAGGCATTCGTGGAAAGGTAGTTTATTTACCATTAGATCTAAAAGAAAATGTGCATACTCTAAGAGTGCAAGGTCCAATGCAGCAATCTTTAATTATCTTAGTAAATTGAGTACCGACAAAAGACAAAAAAAAATGGCAACAGCTAGTAGATTTACATAAAGTTAGACAAGCCTTGAAATATCTTAAAGAGAATAAAGAATATTACAAAGAAATTAATATTGAAGAAAACTTGAAGGATACAACTGAAATAATTCAAGAAACACAAGAAACTGGTCAATTTGAGCTCCTAGATCCTGCTTCAATATCAAATACTTTAGACCATTATACAATTCATCCTTTGCACTCTAATGCCACCATAGAAGATGCACTGGAAACATACCAAATGCGTCAAACAAAAGGATCACCAATCAGCATATGGGAAAAAAGCATAGAAGCACATGCTTTTCCTCTACTCTTTCCTACTGGCAAAGGAGGAAGGTACGATGATAGACCTATTCAAATATCAGCATCAGAATACCGCTCATTACGGATGTATTCTGAAGATCCCAGATTTAGACAAAATGTGGAATACATATTCCACCTACTCTTTGAAAGTGAACTAGCAACTTTATGTTACGGAGTTGCACACATATTAAAATCACAATCACACTTTCAAAATATGACAGCTACACAATTATTATAAAAAGTGCAACAAAAGGATGAGGTTTTACAATCAAATATCACAAATCTATTAGCAAATATGCGTGGTACTAAAGAGTACTGGTTTCAGCGTCATGGAGATGTACGTTGTATGATAAGAAACTTTGGCCCACCCACTTGGTTTGTTACATTAAGTTGTGCAGAATATGCATGGGAAGATTTACATGATTTTCTACGCATATCAAACAAAAACAAAACAAACATAGATATACTAACACCTGGAGAACTTTGTTCTTTGGATTCTGTTAATGTTTAAAGATATTTTCACCATCGCTTCATTGCTATGCTCTATTTTATTTGTAATAAAACTGTTCCTCCCCTTGGAGAAGTGCAACGCTTCTCTTGGAGACAAGAATACCAAGCCAGAGGAGCACCACATATCCACATGCTTTTATGGATTAAACATGCTCCTAAATGTAGTGAAGACAGTGATGCCACTGTTTTACAGTTTATTGAAAAATATGTCACTTGTGAAATTCCATTGGAAGCAACAAATAGTGATGTTCATGCACAAATTTTACAATTTCAAAGACACAAATGTGGAAAATATTGTCGTCGCAATTACAAAAACAAAGGGAAATACTACACCAAATGCCGATTTGGTTTCCCTAGACCAGTTACAAATACTGGTTAAGTGAACAACCTCATGTCTTCAGTTAGACATAGGGCCTCATTACGACCCTGGCGGTAAGGGGTTTACGCCAGCGTTAGCTGCGCCGACCCCTTACCGCCAATTACGAGGTCCCTTAGCGCCATGGAGGTTTTAACACCCGCTTTTCGTGGGTGTTAAAATCCATGGCGCGAAGGGACCATGGAGTTAATTACGCCACCGTAATTTACGGTGGCGTAATTAACGCCTTCCCCACTCCCATTATGCCCTATGGGGCAAAAATGGGAATGGGGAAGGGTAAATGGGGATTGGGGACTTACCGCCCCGCCGACCTCGGAATGGGGCGGTAACTTACCGCCTGGGTCGTAATGAGGCCCATAGTGTTAAAGGTAAGTCACCTAAAAATACATATTACATATAAAGAAAAGAAAAAGAAAAATATATCAATGATTATAATGCAATCATTGCCCACTTATGGAATGCAAACATAGATGTGCAGTACATTGCAGACAATTCTACTGCAGTTGCACGATATGTCACAGCATACTTAACCAAATCAGAAAAGACAGAGCTCCAAAACCTCTGGAATGACCTGTCATCAGATAAAACAGTGTCTCAGAAATTATACAGTTTGGGCATAAAAATGCTCTCCCATAGAGAATGTGGATCATATGAAGCAGCTGATCGTTTAACTGGTACTGCATTGTATGGTAAATCTGAAAATATAGTATGGCTAAGTCTTGGTCCAGCTAAATCTAGAAAAAGAGTTCAAAAATCATACGAAGATATAGAAACAATAGCCAAACGTGATCCCAACAGCCAAGACATTTAAAAAAAACAATTTATTGGATACATACTACCCAAACAGAAGTAATACTTTGGAAACCATGTGTCTATGCTACATAGCCCAAAACTACACATACACAAATAATATAAAACCTGATGGAAAAAAAAGGTAAATACAGATTGACAAACTGTGAAGGCAGCTTAGTTAAACTCGCCAAACCAAATTTAATGAATCATTCCAAATTGTCATTAAAGACTCCTCAACATAAAGAAGTATATTACATGTCCCTGCTACAACTCTTTAAACCATGGAGAAAAGAAGAAGAAATACTAGATAACTATGACTCATATGAAGATGCTTTCAAAGCAAATGAAAGCACTATAACTGATGGAAACTTTACACAGTACAAAACAATCTTGCACAATGAACAGCAACACGAAGAAGAACTGCAGGCCCAACTAGGTAAAGAAACTCCTGACAGTAGTCAACCTTCTGTAACAGGAAGCCAAGAACCAACAAGGAGAACCACTAATAATAAATGAGGCAGAATTTTCTATGATAGAAGTAGAAAACACCATGTGTCAGTATGAAGATAAAGAAGACTTAACTATACTACAATGAAAACTAAACAATGAGCCACGTAGCATTTTTCAAGAAGTAACAAAACAAATTGCACATGGTGTACAACAGGAAAATAAGAATGTTCCTGCCATAATTATAAACCTATACTACTGTACGTCAGTGGTGAAGCTGGTTCTGGCAAAACATTCCTAATCAAAGTCATAAGTAAGTTCCTTCAACAATTGACAAACAGCAAACTGTCAGCTGTTGTCACTGCCCCCACTGGTTTAGCTTCCTACAACATAGGTGGTGTCACGTTACACCGATTACTACTATTGCCAGTAGAACACCAAAACAAATTACAAACTTTCTGCAGAAGCTGCAATGGAACTACACAGAGTATTGAAACAAATTAAAATGTTACTAGTAGATGAAGTGAAGTGAGCATGGTCTCCAACCTAATGTTGGCTTTGATTCACCTCAGATTACAAGAAGTACTCAAAACAAACTATGAAGAGCTCTTTGCAGGAAAACACATTATTGTTTTCGGAGATCTTCCTCAATTGACACCAGTAAAAGGTGAGCCTATTTTTAAAACATTAGGACACAAACTCTGCCGTAAAACTGTTGGCAGCATTGGAAATGTCAACCTTTGGCAACATTTCCAATACAGGGAATTAACAGAAAACATGCGGCAATCTGAAGATCTCACTTATGCCAACATCTTAAAAAGTATCAGAGTTGGTATACTTTCTAAAGAAGCAGAAGCAATATTGAAAACCCGGCACATTCATGCACTTTATGGCGATAATGCATGTGCTACAGATGTTATGGAACAATTAGCCCACAAAAATGTCAATTGTATGGTGTTTCAAATTCAATGAAATAATGTTAAGTAAAGAAATGCAACCAATAATGGAAATTAGCACCAGAGACAAACGAGATATACATGGTATGACACTACCCATGTGTGACCAAGCCACAACAAGACTAAATAGTTTAGAAAAATCAATCACAAACACAGCAGGCTTAGAAAAGATATTAAAATTATCCTTAAATTGCAGAGTAATGTTTAAATGTAACCTTGACATGGACCAAGGACTAGTTAATGGAGCACTGGGTACAGTTGTTGTCTTTGAAACATACCCACGTGACAACAAAATTCAGTTTGTCAATATTCTCTTTGACAAACTTTCAGAAGTAAAAAGGATAGGACGCTCAACAGCTCGATTCCTTCTCTTCAAAGATATGTATGTATGCAGAGAACAATTTTCTCTAACTCTTGCATACGCAGTCACGATTCATAAATCACAAGGTCTTACCCTAGACAAAGCAATGATAGATATTGGCAACACAGTCTTTAAAGAAGGCATGAGCTACGTAGCACTATCACGCTCACGTACACTTGACGGTCTATTTCTAATCAACTTTGATGCAAGTAAAGTAAACGCTGACATTCCTTGCATTTTAGAATACAATAGACTTCGCTCACTATACACCCAAATCTAAACACATATTCTGTTTCACAAAAAGTAAAACGTTATAAAAGAAAAATACATCAAACAGAAATGCAACAGGATGTCACTGCAAATCCTCCAAAGAGAGTAAAAGAAACCAATACTTCATCAAGTATCACAAGCAAAAAAGAATCAATTAGGGAAAGTAAACCAGGTACTTCTTCAAAGAAGAAAGACAAACTCCAAAAAAAGCAGTCAGATACAGAACTATCTGGTCCATTTAAACTCTCAAATATATTTGGTGTAAGTTGCTATGCAAATGTAGCAATGAATATTCTATTTAAATTACCACCAATTGTTGACAACATTTACTTACACAGTACAGACCCATTGTGTTTGCAAATGTTAGTACTTCATAGAAACGCAACAAACAATCCTGACAACACGTATAGTGTTTATGGAATAAGACAACAATTGGACTACTGTGCTGGAATGGTGAAATTCACTATAAACTCACAGGAAGATCCACAAGAATTTCTAATGTACTTACTACAAGTACTGGAAAACAAAAACATACCTATAAATGAAATCTTCCGGATTTCATACATGTGGAAACATACATGCACTCTCTGCAACAATGTGACACAAAAACAAATCCCCAATGAACGCTTCGTATATATATCAATACCTAATTGTG